>NC_142781.1:8605688-8935688 GCF_988280905.1 Pimephales promelas
TAAATTTGACACAACATGTGTTGTCCCTGAGCACACACACTAAATGTGTTAAAATCTACAAAACGTGTTAAAATCTACACAACATGTGTTAAAATCTACACAAAATGTGTTGTCCCTTAGCACACACACTACATGTGTTAAAATCTACACAGCATGTGTTAAAATCTACACAAAATGTGTTGTCCCTAAGTACACACACTTTATGTGTTAAAATCTACACAGCATGTGTCATTTTTAACATCTCTTTTTACAGGTTGTGTTATTTACAAAATCATTTTATAAGAGTGCACCAGTGTAAATAAAACTTATTTACACGCAATATTTTGTCAGTTGCTACATTTTAATCTAATTCAAAGTGCAAACTTAGTGAAATCACACTCCCTGTGTTAAGAACAATAACACACTGGTTGAGTTAAAAGTAACACAAAATGTGTTGTCCTTAACTAGACACACAGGTGTGTTAAGATATAACACAGGTTGTGTTGTTTTTAACACATCCATTTTAAGAGTGTGGATACAAAACTGGACCTGACGAACGCCATTTTTCTCGGGACAAGCGTCCCGAGATAACAGCAGAAAGGCAGATGGGAAATAATTAGCATAGCTGATGTTCATAATGATTTCCATTATACGGGAATCGGTGTTAGAAAACCACTATCTCACAAACTCTCCGCAACCCAAACTCTCCGCAACCCAACCATACGCGCCGACCCGTTTGTCTAAAAGGCTGTCGAGCCCCACTGGTGCGTTAAGCAGTTTCAGTGGCAAACGGTTCCGTATGGCATAACAGAGGACTAAAAGGTAAGCATTATGTGAATGCTTGACTAAAAAGATGCGTCTTTAACTGTTAATTAATTGTGATAACTCTGATGATGTTAATGTAATTTTTTCAATAAAAGAGCTGGAAAAGAGTAGGCAAGTGTCACAAAACAAAATGAGTTGTGCAGGTCAGTGCATGGGACAACAAGTCAGTGGCACAGTGAATAGGACAGGTGGCACAAGACATGGGTTCATGGGTGGCGCAGGACAGGTCACGAGGATCAGTAGTACAAATCACCAGCAGCAGTACAGTACAGTTATTGCTCCTACTGCTGGAGGAGAAACGACCAAGATCAAGTTTGCAGATGATACCCCCATCATCAGTCCCATCAGATATAGTATGAGTCTCAGTGCTCCATGGAGGATAATTGGGATGTAGAATGAAGTACCACCAGCAAATTTCATCCTGAGGAGGAGGCCAAATCCCAGTTATTAGTTGAGCCCTGATATTTTTACATTTATGGCGTCTCACATCAGACATAATGAATTAATTGAAATGGGATATTAACATCATATTAACATTAACATAACAACACATTAATCAGACATGATCTGGATATGTTATGTGTAAACAAACTCTTCTATAATGCCATATATCTTATTCATCACTACCTGGTATGGAAGGAATGACAGACAGTCACACTTGATGGAAATTAGAAAGGATTGACACAAAAGTCTAATAAATAAAGGATATTTAAAGGTCTTCTTGTTGTAATCCTCCTTCCCCCTAATTAAGTCTTATTTCATTGTATATTATTTTGACCCAGCCCTCCCCTGGATACACATCAGCTTAATCACTATCATTCAAGGACAAATTCAGTATTTTGTCAGCATTTACTCTACCCATGTTAAAGTGTACATTTGTCTAAGTCTAGTTAGTGATTTCTATAAAGATGGTCTGCTGAAGATCAAGAGGGAAAAGGACATTATACCTGTGACTTAGCAATAGACTGGCCAGTTGTAACTACCACAATGATGAGGCAACTGATGGGCCAGTGAGGACACTGGAGGAAGGATGAAAAAGAACCTGTGGATACACTGTACATAAGGCAGATTCATTCTGCCCATTATGGCTGGCATTAGCAAACATCCCAATTGAAAAAAAATTAATGGAGGACAGAATCCATATTAATCACATCTAGAGTGCATTCACCTCTAGCACGTACTGTAGTGTATTATAGTTAGGAATTAATATGAAGATTCATTGTATACAACAGCCTGCTTTGTCTTAGATTACTGTATGGCATTTCATCACTTGACCTGGAGCATTTTGCTTTGTTGTTTAAAGTCATTGCAATTCAGCAGTGACTGACTGTTATTGAGCTGAGCCCCATTTCATACATAACTTGAACCATGTTTGAGAGACAAAGAAAGGGCCCTATTTTAACATCTAAAACATCAAACATGAAACAGTAACTTTGTGGCCGGACCTTGGGTGCTGTTGCTATTATAGCCTACCAACGGGATTCTTGGGAGCAACGCAAATCTAAAATGAAGTAGCTACATTATTCATAGGTGTGGTTTGGGCCTAACATGAAATAAACCAGATCAGAGCAACATCTCACTATCCCTTTAGGAGCAGGTGCGCTTTCCAATTATTATATTGGAGGATTTTCCATGCGTGTGCAAGGAGCACGTCACAAGCGAGGAGAGCAACGTTCTCGTCAGGGCCGGAAAAACACGTGACATTGTATGGGGCCCATCTCCCATAGAAACCCACCCAAATTGTTCAAACAGGCGTATAAAAATTTGGATGAATGTGTAAGCTAGATTTATGCCTATGTTTTTCACATCTTCATGGACACAACAATGATTCCCCTCATTTGTGACTGTTTCCTTGTAAAAATGTTCATGGTTTTATAAAAATTAAAACTGCTGCATCTGTGTGTACATGAGAAAAGCAAAGTGCATGCTCTTTGTGCACACGCTACATTGATTATGGCCAACCAGGTGCCCTTAAAATAGCATGAATAACATGCGCAACTCGCCACTGACTTTAGACTAGGCTTTTCCTGGTGAGTGGCGTGATTGTTTTCTAAACCTGTAAATTAGCTCCAGGGAATGTTTTTCTGTGTTTTTCTGTGGAGGGAAAAGTCCGCTGTGTGCAAAATAGGAATGATACATGCTGTACAAAGTCAATTGCGCTGGGTGCAAGATAGGGCCCCAAGTTACTGTCCGTCAACTGCCCACAGCCTGGCTGCAATGTCCTTTTTTTACCTGGCAACACACCCGGGCCCCAAGTTCCCATTTTAGAGACCAAAGTAAACGTTTGTTACTTAACAGCCCAAACTCTTCTGCAATGTAACCATTGGTACAACAAATGAAGACTGGTGTGCGACTTGAACGGGACGTTATATAGTGTGTACCAGTCTTTGACAGATGGAGGAAGGAATCAAATGAAATGGATTCCCAATAATAACAGTCAACATACAAGAGATTAGAAAAAAAACTGTCATGTGTAATACAAATGTCCCCAGTCCTTCATACCAGCAAGCCCAAATGCTGTTAGTATGATGCCTACTAAAAGAAAAGCTTAGTATATTTACTCAAGTCTTCATGTACATCCTATTATTAAAATTACTACACAAAGATCTCTGCTAGGTCACATGAGTGTGAGTGATGTCTGTTAGACATGACACGGAAAAGCGTAGTAAATACAAATCTTTATTAAAACAATACAAACCTACCAAAAAAATGAACAAAATATCATAAAAAACAAACTAGTCAAGGATCAATTTGGATTTAACTTTTTTTTTGTGTAGGTATTATGACAGAAACAAAATAAAACGTCTCGGTTACGTATGTAACCCTCGTTCCCTGAGTAGGGAACGGAGACGTTACGTCAGAAGTGACGGAGATTGGGGGTTTCGCATAGAAAGCCAATCCTCTTCGAGTATTTAAACACGAGCCAATGGCATGCAATGCCTTGGGGCTGCGGAAATTTGCATAGCGTACTCCGCCCTACTCGTGAGTATAAAAGGAGGAAGTGAACGCAACCGCAGTATGTCTTCGCTGAGGAGCCAAGACTGAACTCGGCATCTACCCAGCGATACAGCAGAAGTGGCAGGGAGACGTAACGTCTCCGTTCCCTACTCAGGGAACGAGGGTTACATACGTAACCGAGACATTCCCTTTCGTAGTCACTTCGAGTTACGTCAGAAGTGACAGAGATTGGGGGTCTGTGCCATCACGCCAACTTCAGGCTGTCTTCCAGTGCCCTGCGAAAGTCTGAACCCCCGAGCCTTACCTGTTTTCCTTAGGGGATCCGACTTAGACACAGGATTACCAAGGTACACTGGGAAACATATCCCGAAGGGGACATGCTATCAGCTGCCTACCGAAGGGAGGACTTACGAATACACATATGGCCACATAGGAACACATATGGAATCACTGGAGCACCAACCGCAGGTGGCTACTAATTTCAGCTCCAGGGGTGGCAGATGGCTTGCCAAGGGAAGACACATGCTCAGAGAGGCTTACAGTGGATAATACACAAGAGACGGTTACCAAGGGGGAACCGTACGCATGGAGGCACCTAGCCAGCATCCAGAGCCACAGCAGTGGTGCCCGCATCGTCGGTGCTGGAGGACTCAAGGCTTCAATGGAAGAACTGAGGAAATATCGCACTTATCCAGTCCGGGGAGTGGAGTGGCGAGCAAGCGAAGACACCTGAGCGGATCCAGAACTGGCCGAAACGAGTACGTGAGAAGATACCGGCTCAATTCGCAGATTATAGAATCTGGCGAAGGTGTTGGGTGTCGCCCAGCCTGCAGCTCTGCAGATGTCTGTTAGCGAGGCGCCGTGCGCTAAAGCCCAAGAGGAGGCCACACTCCGAGTGGAATGGGCCGTCACACCAAGGGGGCACGGAAGGCCTTGCTGCTGGTAAGACAAAGCAATGGCATCCACTATCCAGTGGGACAGCCGTTGCTTTGAGAGAGCCCTTCCCTTCTGGCTCCCCCCATGACAGACAAAGAGCTGGTCTGAGGTCCTGAAACACTGCGTTCTGTCGACATAGGTGCGGAGAGCACGTACCGGACAGAGCTGTGCCAAGGCTGGGTCTGCCTCCTCCAGGGGCAGCGCTTGCAGGTTCACCACCAGGTCCCGGAGGGGAGTGGTAGGAACCTTGGGCATATATCCAGGCCGGGGTCTCAGGAATACGTGAGAGTAAGCCGGCCCGAACTCCAGGCACACTTCGTCAACAGAGAGTGCGAGCAGGTCCCTTACTCTCCTGATGGAGACCAATGCAATCAGGAGTGCTGTCACATAGGACAGGGCAAAAACTCTACCGACTGCAAAGGCTCCAGGGGAGGCCTCTGCAGAGCACCCAGGTCTACTGAGAGGTCCCCAGAGGGCAGGAGGGGAGGGAGGCGGATTTAGCCCCCTCGCTCCCCTCAGGAACCTGATGACCAGGTCATGCTTCCCATAGACTTACCTTTCACTGCATCATGAGACGCGGCAATGGCCGCGACATAAATCCAAAGGGTGGAGGGCGACAGCCTACGCTCCAACCCCTCTTGCAGGAAGGAAGCACGACTCCGATCGAACATCTCCGGGGGTCTTCTCAGCGAGAAGAACACCAATTGACGAAGAGGTTCCACTTCAACGCATAAAGGTGTCTCGTGGACGACGCTCTTGCGGAAGTGATGGTTGCCGCCACCGCAGGTGGCAGCGAACTCAAACCTGCCTCGTCCCGTCCTGGAGTCACACGTGCAGCCTCCAAGATCGGGACAAGGGTGCCACAGAGTGCCCCGTCTCTGAGAGAGTACTCAGAGGAATAGGCCAAGGAGGTGCTGTCGCGAGGAGCATGAGTTCGGAGAACCACGTCTTGGTGGGCCAGTAGGGGGCTACCAGCAAGACCTGCTCCTCGTCCTCCTTGATCTTGCACAACACCCGTGCAAGGAGGCTCACTGGGGGAACGCACACTTGCGTGGGCCCCGTGGCCAGCTGTGCGCCAGCGCATCCGAGCCGAGAGAGCCGCGGGTCAGAGAAAAAACTGGGCGCAGTGGGACGAGTCCCGAGAGGCGAACAGGTCTAACTGTGCCTCCCCGAACTGGTCCCAAATCAGCTGGACCGACTGGGGATGGAGTCGCCATTCGCCGGAGATGGGACGGGCCCGGGACAGCTCGACGGCTGCCCGGTTCCGGTCTCCAGGAATGTAACTGCGCGAAGGGACCTCAGGTGCTTCTGACTCCATATCAAGAGGTGGCGGGCGAGCTGCGACAACCGGCGCGAGCGTAGACCCCCCCTGGTGGTAGATGTACGCTACTGCCGTAGTGTTGTCTGAGCGGACAAGCACATGCTGGCCCTAGAGCACGCTCGGAAGCGGTGCCGGGCGAGCCGTACTGCCAACAGCTCGAGGCAATTGATGTGCATGAGGCGCTGGGCTCCTGTCCAGGAACCGGCGGCTGCATGCCCATTGCACATGGCACCCCAACCCGTGGTAGACGCATCCGTGGAGACAACGAGATGCCTGGAAACTCGCTGAATAGGGACCCCTGTCCGTAAAAAGCTGAGGTTCGACCACGGGAAGAAGGTTCGGCGGCACGTCGGAGTCACTGGAACTCGGAGCGAGCCGCGATGCCATGCCCACCTCGGGACTCGATCGCGAAGCCACAGCTGAAGCGGTCTCATATGAAGCAAACCGAGCGGCGTACCGCGGATGCCATATGCCCAGGAGCCTCTGAAATAGTTTCAGTGGAACCGCACTCTTGCCCTCGAACTGTCGAAGACAAGCCAGCAGTGAGTGCGCGCGCTCGTCGTGAGCTGCGCGGACATGGCGACCGAGTCTATCTCCATGCCGAGAAAAGAGATCCTCTGCACGGGGCAAAGTTTGCTCTTTTCCCGGTTGACCCGAAGGCCCAGACGGGCTTGGTGCCGTAGCACCAGGTCTCTGTGTTCGCAAACCCGAGCTCGAGAGTGTGCTAGTATCAGCCAGTCGTCGAGATAGTTCAGGGTGCGAACCCCGTGTTCGCGAAGGGGAACAAGGGCTGCCTCGACGATCTTCGTGAAGACGCGAGGGGACAGAGCTAACCCGACTGGGAGAACGGCGTACTGGTATGCCTGGCCCTCGAAGGCAAACCGAAGAAACGGTCTGTGTCGAGGGAGAATGGAGACATGGAAGTACGCGTCCTTCAGGTCGATCGCTGCAAACCAATCCTGATACCGAACACATTCGAAAATGCGTTTGGCCGTGAGCATTTTGAACGGTAGTCGATGGGGAGAACGGTTCAAAATGCGCAGGTCCAGGATCGGTCGTAACCCACCGGTCTTCTTTTTTTTTTTTTTTTTTTTGGGGACAATGAAGTAGGGGCTGTAAGCCCGGACCTCACCTCGGCTGGAGGGACCGTCTCGATTGCACCCTTCGCCAGCAGGGTCGCAATCTCCGCTCTCAAGACTGGGGCATTGCCACCAACCATCGCGGAGCGAACTCCCCTGAAGCGGGGAAGAGACCGTGCGAACTGAATCGCGTAGCCGAATCTGATCGTTCTGATGACCCAGTGGGATACCCGGGAAGCGCTAGCTAGGCTTCCAGGAAGTGAGCCAACGGGGTCATGCGAACCACAGACGTCCCCCCGGAGGGGCAGCGAGGCGGGTCGACCGGCATGCGTGCAGGAGTTACCCCGTCCGGATGCACCGTCGAACCCCGCTCCCCGACAGAAGAGACCAGGGAAGGCAGAGCGTTCCACGGGGGTCTGTTCTGCCGGGGGTCTGGCGACAGAGGGGGAAGGGATTGGCGTAGCCCGGGGACGACACACGCACCCTTCCGCGCCCTCCGAGACAGAGAGGAATGAACGGGGCGACGCAATGGACGTCGTGCGCGCTCATGCCAGTCTGTGTGCTCCATGACAGTGTCAGCTTTTCCTCAACCAGCTCAGGGAGCTAGCTAGAACAAAAGATTCTCCACCGGCCCTCCACCGGGGAAGGAGGGGCCCTGCCACCGCCTCCTGAGAAAAACCATGACACTATCACTGAGCGGCCCGCCTCAGGAACATCGCTTCGCCTGGCGTTTAGCGGGGCACACGGCCTGAGGGGGGGGGGGACGCTTACCTGTGGCCTCCTCCGCGACGCGAACCGGCTGAAGGCTGCTGCTGGGGCCGCGTGGGAGGGAAGGGAGCCGCAGGGGGGCGTCCTTGGCGGCGAGCTGGCGGAGGCGTCCGAGCCGACGGCTGGTTGGAGGCAGCAGCTGGCCGTCGGGGCAGAGAAACCGCCTTCGTCTGCTCCTAGGCGGTCGAGAAGTGCTGGGCAAAGTCCTGGACCGCACCGCCGAACATATGATGCTCCTGGACCACAGCGGTGGGCATCACCTGACCAAGGGAGCGAGCGACCGCCTCCGTGACCCGTTTAAGGACAAGGTAGGCGGCAGGCTCGCAGCTCGCTTGGTCCGTCACCTCCTCGTGCACATTCCTGAGCAGCTAGCTTTGTAGGTGCTCATCATATGCAGGGCGGAGGCTGCCTGTCCTGCCGCTCTACAGAATCGCGCCGCCATAGACGACGAGAACCCATAAGCTTTGGAGGGGCATCTGAGAGCAACCGCCGGTTGACCGGGGGAGCCCCAGCGTACCCACAGACAGCCGCATCGCCGAGGGGAGGAAGGGCGGGGAACTAAAGCACGCCTTTTTTTTTTTTTTTTTAATTATTTATTTATTTATTTATTTTTTTAGTGCGTGTCAGTTCCGCATGCAACTCGGGGAAAAAAGGAAATTGGGGTTGGCCGTGGCCGTAAGGCGGCAGCGTTACCCAAAAACCAATTATTCAGCCGCGAGAGATCGGGATGGGGCGGAGTTCCACCCCCACCCGATGCTCACGGACGCCCGAGATAGCACGGCCCTCATCGCGGGATCAGACACGGCGGCGCTGACGCTCCCGAGGGAGGCAACGCGGCCGCATCCTCACTTCCCGAGGAGTCAAGCCCGCCTAGTGATGCTGTGATCGACATCGCATCATCATCTGGAGCGCTGCCCGAAGCAGCCGGTGCCACCGAAGAAGCAACCGACTGAATCGAACTAACGCTCGCTGGCTCTCGCACTGAGGCGGGAGGTGTGGCCCGAGGAATCGTCGGGGCTTTGTCCCACACCATCACGTAAAATCACCAGGTCCCCGGGTCGACGGGCCCCCTATGGAGGAAACCGATCGAGCGGGGGGGACCGGGACTCTCACTCAAGTGAGATCATTGAGTCTCGACCTCAGTGAAGAGATGGTCATGTTCCCACAGAAGGAACATGAGTCATCCACGAACGCTGCTGCTGCATGCTGAAATGCCCAGGCATACAAAGCAGCGATCGTGACCATCAGATGACGACAGAAATCAACCACACCCAGAAGAACACGGGCGAACCGTCTTTAAAAAGACGTGCGCGTGCAGCTCTTTCAATGAGAGGAGGAAATTCACTCTTTCAGCGCTGAAGCGACCAGGGAGAAGCGCAAAGTCTGGCAGACCACTGCTCAGATCGCAGGCGATGCAGAATCTCGCTGGGTACCGCCGTCACACCAACACTGAAGAGGACGCTCGTCTCGAAGAGTCTTGAACAGTGCTTTCAGGAGTGAAGAGGTTCTCTTGGCTCCGAAGCGAAAAACATACTGCGGTTGCGTTCACTTCCTCCTTTTATACTCACGAGTAGGGCGGAGTACGCTATGCAAATTTCCGCAGCCCCAAGGCATTGCATGCCATTGGCTCGTGTTTAAATACTCGAAGAGGATTGGCTTTCTATGCGAAACCCCCAATCTCCGTCACTTCTGACGTAACTCGAAGTGACTACGAAAGGGAACTGGAGTGAGTATCAAGCCGTCTGCCAGGTTGGAAGCCAGGTTTTCCCGCTAAAAAATACAAGAGATAGATGGTTAGTGAAAAAGGTATGAATAATGACTTAACATTCAATGCTGTAACATCTACACTACACGATTACACAATAATAGAGTACAGTAATTAAGATGAAAGACAAGGTATTCAATAGGAGTGATGTTAAAGGACAACTCCGGCGCAAAATTAATTACACATTGGTACATAGTCAACCGTTCCCTGAGATTTGTTTTCATGATTAGCAAATGTAAAGAGTTGTATCTCTAAAAACTGATTAGCTTATAATGCTAGTTTATAGGGCTTAGAGTAATGAAATAAAAAAAAACACTAGTTAATACCACTTACAAGGCTAAAAATAGCCCCACACTAACACGGTAGCATAATCAGGGTGCCTATATGCAAAACGAAGCATTGAGAACTAGAATTTGAGAATAGAAGAGAATAAGAAGATACTTTATAAAGACAGTTCACTTCGTGTATACAGACAGGAGCCATCTTTGGAAAACAGTTTTGACAATCGAACCACGAACACCGAGCCAAATGCGCTGGTGAGATGTGAACGAGCCAAAACTTGGCTCGGCGTTCGTGGTTCGACTGCTCGAGACTGTTTTCCAAAGATGGCTGCTGCCTGTATACACGAAGTGGACTGTCTTTACAAAGTTTCTTCTTATTAAACGCTCTGTACACTTACAACGTTCTCAATGTTTCGTTTTGCATGTATGGACCCTGTGTTAGTGTGGGGCTATTTTGAACCTTGTTAGTGGTATAAACTAGCGATTTTTATTTTCATTACTCCATATGCCCCATATACTAGCGTATAAGCTAAACATTTTTTAGAGATAAAACTCTTTACATTCGATAATCATGAAAACAAATCTCAGACAACGGTGACTATGTACCAATGTGTAAGTAGACCAAAACTTCATTTTGTGCCAGCGTTGTCCTTTAAGATTAACCATAGGCTTGAAAATAGCACCTAGAGTTTTTTAATAAACAAAGAAAAAATTCTAGACAACACCATTTACAACTGGTAACTGTTAATTCATAACCTAATAAAATTAAGATAGTTGTACATAGAGTATACAGTAGTATAAAGTAGATTGCAAAGACTTAAAAACTGAATTTTGATAATGCAATCTTGTCTGGCCTCGCTTAAAGCCAATGTAGCACTCAGTGATTGTAGGGTTGGTAATGAATAGTCAAGGGTGTGGCAAACACAACTTTAGGTATATCCATTACAACTATCAATTGGCTATAAGTCAATTGTTCTTATTCAGCAGTTCCCTTTAAATCTACAATGTCAAAATACACTTGAGACATGTTTATTTTCCTTTTTTTGTTTTTTGGCTCAATGTCATCTGTCAAACACAGTGGTTCTAACCAACTGGTTTAGTTGCTTGCCATGCATCATGCTGTCTTTGAAGTTGCTGGAAGGTTTGTGTTGTGCATTGCAATGTAAAAAATGTGGTATACTAAGGCTACGTTCACACTGCAGGCTGAAAGGGACCAATTTGGATTTTTTTCATTTTGTTGTACTTATTTGGAAATGAGACATTTGTACCATTCACTCTGATATATTTTAAATTATACTAAACATAATACTCAATGATAATCATTCACATTATAACCATATGTTTCTTGAGAGAGAATGAAATGCAGATTAGGTGAGACTGTATGAGGGGGAGGTCAAATGTTCATTTCCAGCAAGGTCCTTTGTCTTACTGAGCAGTGGTCGTTCTTTAACCAGTTTTTTTTAACCAGTCTTCCACGACTACCGGTAAAGATAATAGGAACGAGAATATTTCCCAGAACAACAATCAGGTCCATATTCTGATTACTTGCAGGCAAAAGTCTGTCAGGATAGCAAACATCATGTAGTTAACGGGGAAGAGGGTTCCTTTCTCCACATCAAATACTGTATAAGGACCTTTAAAGGATATTTCTAGGCATTTAAAAATAAATATTTAGAGACATGGATCAAGGGCAAATTTTATCAAAGGGACAACTAAGAATTCCCTGGTGATACAATGGGCTTTATGCACAGCTGCACTACTTCCCGAACTTCAGCCAGTTCCTTGTTTCCTGTCTGCCATTATTGGGCAAACTTGATTAATTCAGGTGTCTGATTATTGTTGCCATGACTACTGAGGTCAAGCACACTTGAATTAATCAATTTGGCCAATAATGGCAGACAGGAAACAAGGAGCTGGGTGCTGTGTGCGTAGGATCCTTAATAAAAGTGTATGTGTGGCCGAAAGGCAAAAATGGCATTCGCAAAATTTTTTTTAGACTTATAAAACGCGCAAAATATAAATCCCAGTCACCGGAAGATTGTGCGCACATGCTCCTCCCCGAAATAGCCATAAATGAGCTTACAACCCCTAGTTTTACTATGCATATCCTCCAAACCAGTTTCAAAACATGCTAGCCAAGATGTATTTTCTGTAGGGAAGACATCATATCAGATAACACAATCTAACTACCTCTCCAATCCTACCTTTCTCTGCTTGTCCGTATTATCCCACGGTATGGGTGCACATCCCGATTGTTGTGGGGGCAATCTTTTGTTCTCACTGTACAACATAAAAGAAATTATAAATAATAATCCAAATGCAAATGTAGCATTGGAAAATATTTAATACTTGAAAACTTGCTTATCTACAGTATGAACACTATGCATTCAATCCATATGGAAATTAATTAAAATAATAATATCAGGAATACCCGCACAACAATTAAATTAATACTTTGTGTTGATAATGTAAAAGATGACAGAATATCAGATGTCAGATTTCAGACCTCTCTTCCTCTGATTTCGCCTTTTCCCTATATAAACAAATAGACTTGGTTCAGTACAGCACAGATATTTGAAGCTTAAGCATATTCTTTCAAAGATAAAGAACATAAATAAAACTGAAGAGCTTAAGACCTTGTACAGTAGGAGGTTGATCAGCCACAGCAACCGTCCCAGCCTCCTGGTCCACAGAAATTGTGGCTACTGAATCTAAAATGAGTGAAGAGATAGCATTGACTATCATCATAATATACATACAATTAGGTCATAACAGAGACCTGAAAAAAAAAGATATTAAAGCGATACTACAGAGTACATCATCCCACCATAGCCTTGTTGTTTGAACTTCCCAAGTGCTGTTGGTAGGAAGAAGAACAAGAGAATTTGGTATAGCATAGACTACATAGCAAACCATCTGAGACCATGAGCTCTATGTTGTACCAAATTCTCTCGTTCTTGTTCCCACTGACAGCAGCATACAGTGAGCTCAAATAACAGGACTATGGTTGGAAGAACTCAGGACACTGTAAAACCTTGTACTGTAGGAGGAGGGCTTAGCAACAATTCTGGACCATTCTCCTCAGTCCCAGCCCCCTGGTCCAAAGTCATGCCACTTGTCAAATCTGAGGATGAGAATGAGTGAAAAGAAGATGTTGTCTCTCTAACGTGTATACACAGATTACATAACACACAGTACAATTAGGGTCTATATTCACAAAGAATCTTAGGGGTGAAAGCATCTCAACATTTTAGGAGAAGAAAAAAAATTGGGCTAATCCCTAATGAGGAAATTTTAACATCATTTAGGAATTATTTTGAGCTAAAATGAAATCGTTGTGAATTTTGTGAAAGAACATAAATAAAGCTGAAGAGCTTAAGACCTTGTCCAGTAGGAGGTTGATCACCCACAGCCACAGTCCCCTGGTCCACGGATATTGTGGCTACTGAATCTGAGGATGAGTGACATGGTGACATTGTGTCTTATAAAAGTTTAAATAGGTGTAGTGAAAAGACAACTGCTGCTAATGCATATTTTCACAAAAATCTCAGAGAACACAATAAAGTGAAGGCACCAAATCAAGCCAAACGCACCTTGTTCTCTTAATGGGTTCGTTATCTCAAAATTTAGAATGACAGTAGCCTCCTCAGGATCATGGCTACTGTCTGTTGCCTGTTCTGGATTCACTAGAAGAATACAAACACACAAAAAATGTACTTTACGCAATTAGGTCAAAATGTGAAAGCTAAGGCAAAATAATACAAAATCCACAAGCCTCAGATACACAGAGAAGCACAGTTGCCCTTACTATTTACAATCATTGATTGCTCAACACCATCTACCCCTAAATAATAATATATAAAAAAAATACATATATAAAGTTTATAGTATATAAATATAGTTCCCTTTCGTAGTCACTTCGAGTTACGTCAGAAGTGACGGAGATTGGGGGGATTTCGCATAGAAAGCCAATCCTCTTCGAGTATTTAAACACGAGCCAATGGCATGCAATGCCTTGGGGCTGCGGAAATTTGCATAGCGTACTCCGCCCTACTCCGTGAGTATAAAAGGAGGAAGTGAACGCAACCGCAGTATGTTTTCGCTTCGGAGCCAAGAGAACCTCTTCACTCCTCAAAGCTGATTCAAGACTCTTCGAGACGAGCGTACTCTTCAGTGTTGGTGTGACGGCGGTACCCAGCGAGATTCTGCATTGCCTGCGATCTGTGCAGTGGTTTGCCAGACTTTGCGCTTCTCCCTGGTAGCCTCAGCACTGAAAGAGTGAATTTCTCTCCTCTCTGTAAAAGAGCTGCACGCGGCACGTCTTTTTAAAGATGGCTCGCCCGTGCCCTTCTGGATGTGGTAGATTTCTATCGTCATCTGATGGTCACGAACGCTGCTTTGTTTGCTTGGGCATTCAGCATGCAGCAGCAGCGTTCGTGGATGACTCATGTTCCTTCTGTGGGACCATGACCATCTCCACACTGAGGTCGCGGCTCAATGATCTCACTAGAGTGAGAGCCCCGGTCCCCCCTACTCGATCGGCTTCCTTCACGAAAGGGGGCCCGTCGACCCGGGGACCGGGCGATCTAACGGTGACGGTGTGGGATAAAGCCCCGACGATTCCTCGGGCCACACCTCCCGCCTCAGTGCGTGAGCCAGCGGGCGCTAGTTCGACTCGGTCGGTTGTCTCTTCGGGGGCACCGGCTGCTTCGAGCAGCGCCCCAGATGATGATGCGATGTCTATCACAGCATCACTAGGCGGGCTTGATTCCTCGGGAGAGGAAGATCCGGCTGCGTTGCCTCCTTCGGGAGTCCCAGCGTTGTCCGCGTCAGATCCCGAGATGACGGCCATGCTGTCTCGAGCCGCTGGGAGTATCGGGCTAGAATGGAAACCTCCATCCTGCCCCGACCTCTCACGGATGGATAATTGGTTTTTGGACAAGGCTGCCGCTGCAAAGCCACGGCCGACTCCAATACCTTTTTTCCCCGAGCTGCATGCGGAGTTATCGCGCTCTTGGGGGGCTCCTTTGTCCACTCGAGAGCGCGATCTCTCCCCCGCCTTTCCCCCCCTCGACGGCGGGGCCGCCCGTGGGTACACTGGGATGCCCCCGGTGGAGCGCTCTGTCGCGATGCAGCTGTGTCCACAGAGCGCTTCCACCCGTGGTCCTCCTAAGCACCCATCCAAAGCCTGTGGGTTCTCGTCTGCTATGGCGGCGCGGTCCTACAGAGCGGCGGGACAGGCGGCCTCCGCTCTGCATGCTATGACCACTTTGCAGGTCTTCCAAGCGAAGTTGCTCAGAGACATGCACGAGGGCGGGACTGATCCAACGGCATTCAAAGAACTGCGGTCCGCCACTGACCTTGCTCTCCGGGCAACGAAAGTGGCTGCTCGCGCCGTTGGTCAGGTGATGGCCACTAGCGTGGTTCAGGAGCGTCATCTGTGGCTCAACCTGGCGGATACGCGGAGCGCTGAGCGGACTCGTCTGCTCGACGCTCCGCTATCCCAGGTTGGCCTTTTCGGCGGTGCGGTCGAGGACTTCGCCCAACAGTTCTCCACTGCCCAGAAGCAGACGGAGGCCATCAAACACATCCTGCCCCGACGACCAGCTGCTGCCTCCACCCAGTCGTCGGCACAGGTGCCTCCCCCTGCTCGCCGCCGAGGACGCCCCCCTGCGGCTCCCCTCCCTCCCGCCCGGCCCCAGCAGCAGCCTTCACCCGGGCCCCGGCGTCGAGGAGGCCGCAGGCCGGCGTCACAGCCCCCTCAGGCCGCTCGCCCCGCTAAACGCCAGGCCAAGCGAAGATCCTGACACGGGCGGCTCAGTGTCGATCTCGAGTCTTTCCCAGGAGGCGGTAGCAGGCCCCCTCCTTCCCCCGGTGGAGGGCCGGGGGAGAATCTTTTGTTCTCAGCTCCCCGCTGCTCACCCACGGGTGGGCAGCACCCTGAACTGGTTAAAGAAAGACTTGACATCCTCACTGAGCTCACAGACTGGAGTGAGTGCCCCCGATGCCCCAGTGTGTCGGCCCACTCACTCCTCTCTGTCTCGGAGGGCGCGGAAGGGTGCGTGTGTCGTCCCCGGGCTACACCAATCCCTTCCCCCTCTCTCGCCAGACCCCCGGCAGAACGGACCCCCGTGGAACGCTCCGCTTTCCCTGGTCCCTTCTGTCGGGGAGCGGGCGTCGACGCATCCGAGCGGGGTCATCCCTGCACGCGTGCCAGTCGACCCGCCACGCTGCCCCTCCGGGGGGACGTCTGTGGTTCACATGACCCCGTTGGCTCACTTCCTGGAAGCCTGGCTAGCGCTTCCCGGGGTATCCCGCTGGGTCATCAGAACGATCAGATTCGGCTACGCGATTCAGTTCGCACGGTCTCCTCCCCGCTTCAGGGGAGTTCGCTCCACGATAGTCGGTGGCAATGCCCCAGTCCTGAGAGCGGAGATTGCGACCCTGCTGGCGAAGGGTGCAATCGAGACGGTCCCTCCAGCCGAGGTGAGGTCCGGGTTTTACAGCCCCTACTTCATTGTCCCCAAGAAGACCGGTGGGTTACGACCGATCCTGGACCTGCGCATTTTGAACCGTTCTCTCCATCGACTACCGTTCAAAATGCTCACGGCCAAACGCATTTTCGAATGTGTTCGGTATCAGGATTGGTTTGCAGCGATCGACCTGAAGGACGCGTACTTCCATGTGTCCATCTTACCTCGACACAGACCGTTTCTTCGGTTTGCCTTCGAGGGCCAGGCATATCAGTACGCCGTTCTCCCATTCGGGTTAGCTCTGTCCCCTCGCGTCTTCACGAAGATCATCGAGGCAGCCCTTGTTCCCCTTCGCGAACACGGGGTTCGCATCCTGAATTATCTCGACGACTGGCTGATACTAGCACACTCTCGAGCTCAGCTTTGCGAACACAGAGACTTGGTGCTCCGGCACCTAGCCCGTCTGGGCCTTCGGGTCAACCGAGAGAAGAGCAAACTTTGCCCCGTGCAGAGGATCTCTTTTCTCGGCGTGGAGATAGACTCGGTCGCCATGTCCGCGCAGCTCACGAACGAGCGCGCACACTCACTGCTGACTTGTCTTCGTCAGTTCGAGGGCAAGAGTGCGGTTCCACTGAAACTTTTTCAGAGGCTCCTGGGGCATATGGCATCCGCGGCCGCGGCAACGCCGCTCGGTTTGCTTCATATGAGACCGCTTCAGCTGTGGCTTCGCGATCGAGTCCCGAGGTGGGCATGGCATCGCGGCTCGCTCCGAGTCCCAGTGACTCCGGCATGCCGGCGAACCTTCTTCCCGTGGTCGAACCTCAGCTTTTTACGGACGGGCGTCCCTATTCAGCGAGTTTCCAGGCATCTCATCGTCTCCACGGATGCATCTACCACGGGTTGGGGTGCCATGTGCAATGGGCATGCAGCCGCCGGCTCCTGGACGGGGGCCCAGCGCCTCATGCACATCAATTGCCTCGAGCTGCTGGCAGTACGGCTCGCCCTGCACCGCTTCAGAGCGTTGCTCAAGGGCCAGCATGTGCTTGTCCGTTCAGACAACACTACGGCTGTAGCGTACATCAACCACCAGGGGGGTCTACGCTCGCGCCAGTTGTCGCAGCTCGCCCGCCACCTCTTGATATGGAGTCAGAAGCACCTGAGGTCCCTTCGTGCAGTTCACATTCCTGGAGACCGGAACTGGGCAGCCGACGAGCTGTCTCGGGTCCGCCCTATCTCCGGCGAGTGGCGACTCCATCCCCAGTCGGTCCAGCTGATCTGGAAAGAGTTCGGGGAGGCACAGATAGATCTGTTCGCCTCCCGGGACTCAGCCCACTGCGCCCAGTTTTATTCTCTGACCTGGGGCACTCTCGGTTCGGATGCGCTGGCGCACAGCTGGCCACGGGGCCCACGCAAGTATGCGTTTCCCCCAGTGAGCCTCCTTGCACGGGTGTTGTGCAAGATCAAGGAGGACGAGGAGCAGGTCTTGCTGGTAGCCCCCTACTGGCCCACCAAGACGTGGTTCTCCGATCTCATGCTCCTCGCGACAGCACCTCCTTGGCCTATTCCTCTGAGACAAGACCTACTCTCTCAGAGACGGGGCACTCTGTGGCACCCTCGTCCCGATCTTTGGAGGCTGCACGTGTGGCTCCTGGACGGGACGAGGCAGGTTTGAGTTCGCTGCCACCTGCGGTGGCGGCAACCATCACTTCCGCAAGAGCGTCGTCCACGAGACACCTTTATGCGTTGAAGTGGAACCTCTTCGTCAATTGGTGCTCTTCTCGCGGAGAAGACCCCCGGAGATGTTCGATCAGTGTCGTGCTTTCCTTCCTGCAAGAGGGGTTGGAGCGCAGGCTGTCGCCCTCCACCCTTAAGGTTTACGTCGCGGCCATTGCCGCTTCTCATGAAGCAGTGGAAGGTAAGTCCTTAGGGAAGCACGACCTGGTCATCAGGTTCCTGAGGGGAGCGAGGAGGCTGCATCCGCCTCGTCCTCCCCTCGTACCCTCTTGGGACCTCTCGGTAGTTTTAAGTGCTCTGCAGAGGCATCCCTTTGAGCCTTTGCAATCGGTAGAGTTAAAGTTTCTGTCCATGAAGACGGCACTCCTGGTTGCATTGGCCTCCATCAAGAGGGTGGGGGACCTGCACGCATTCTCCGTTGACGAAGCGTGCCTGGAGTTCGGGCCGGCTTACTCTCACGTGATCCTGAGACCCCGGCCTGGATATGTGCCCAAGGTTCCCACCACTCCCTTCCGGGACCAGGTGGTGAACCTGCAAGCGCTGCCCCCGGAGGAGGCAGACCCAGCCTTGGCACTGCTCTGTCCGGTACGTGCTCTCCGCACCTATGTCGACAGAACGCAGTGTTTCAGGACCTCAGACCAGCTCTTTGTCTGTCATGGAGGGAGCCAGAAGGGAAGGGCTCTCTCAAAGCAACGGCTGTCCCACTGGATGTGGATGCCATTGCTTTGTCTTACCAGCAGCAAGGCCTTCCGTGCCCCCTTGGTGTGACGGCCCATTCCACTCGGAGTGTAGCCTCCTCTTGGGCTTTAGCGCACGGCGCCTCGCTAACAGACATCTGCAGAGCTGCAGGCTGGGCGACACCCAACACCTTCGCCAGATTCTATAATCTGCTAATTGAGCCAGTGTCCTCTCTCGTACTCGTTCCGGCCGGTACTGGACCCGCTCAGGTGTCTTCGCTTGCTCGCCACTCCACTCCCCGGACTGGATAAGTGCGATATTTCCTCAGTTCTTCCATTGAAGTCTTGAGTCCTCCAGCACCGACGATGCGGGCACCACTGCTGTTGCTCTGGATGCTAGCTAGGTGCCTCCATGCGCACGGTTCCCCATGGTAACCGTCTCATGTGTATTATCCACTGTAAGCCTCCCTGAGCATGTGTCTTCCCTTGGCAAGCCATCTGCCACCCCTGGAGTTTAAATATTAGCCACCTGCGGTTGGTACTCCAGTGTTCCATATGCGTTCCTATGTGGCCATATATGTTCTTAAGTCCTCCCTTCGGTAGGCAACTGGTAGCATGTCCCCTTCGGGATATGTTTCCCAGTGTACCTTGGTAATCCTGTGTCAAAGTCGGATCCCCAAAAAAAAAAAAAAAAAAAAGAGATAAAGCTCGGGGGTTCAGTCTTTCGCAGGGCACTGGAAGACAGCTTGAAGATGGCGTGATGGCACAGACCCCCAATCTCCGTCACTTCTGACGTAACTCGAAGTGACTACGAAAGGGAACGTCTCGGTTACGTATGTAACCCTCGTTCCCTGAGTAGGGAACGGAGACGTTACGTCTCCCTGCCACTTCTGCTGTATCGCTGGGTAGATGCCGAGTTCAGTCTTGGCTCCTCAGCGAAGACATACTGCGGTTGCGTTCACTTCCTCCTTTTATACTCACGGAGTAGGGCGGAGTACGCTATGCAAATTTCCGCAGCCCCAAGGCATTGCATGCCATTGGCTCGTGTTTAAATACTCGAAGAGGATTGGCTTTCTATGCGAAATCCCCCCAATCTCCGTCACTTCTGACGTAACGTCTCCGTTCCCTACTCAGGGAACGAGGGTTACATACGTAACCGAGACGTTTTACCTTCAACCATCATTTTAAAAATTTCATAAATGTTTTGCACACATCTCTGTGCACCTTTGCTCAACAATTCATCTTTAGGTAAGATCATTTTGGCCTTCTTGTGTGGATATTCCACCAGGAGCAAAGGCTTCCAGCCAACTGCGTGCAGCTTCTCTATCTAAAGATAAAAAACAAAACAAAAAACATTTAAACCATTTCAATTACAAGTGCTTTGGTGTGGCTGTATATGGATCTTTGTCTGCTTATCACAATAGCACAAAGCTGGGACACAAATGCAGGTCAACAAGAAATATTTAGCGTAGAAGCAGACTTTTGGAACATCACAAGGAATAGCTGTATTCAAGATTTTGATCTTTAAGATGGTAAAACTGTTGAATAAATAGCTTCCATAAATATGTTAATGCATTATCTTGTCTCAGTCAAAACCAGAAAGTCTCCCCAGTACCCCAAAATAACTGACACAAAATAAAACTATGTTGATGCAAAAAAACTATGTTGATGAAAACTATGTTGACACAAAATAACTATGGTGACATAGAACAACAAAAGTTACTTACCAAAATGATAGCATCATCCCACAAATGTGAGGTCACCTGATTTTTTTTGTGTTGGCAACCCATTTTTTTTTTATTTTTTTTTTGCTCGAATTTTTCAATCTTTTTGTTTAGGCGCACATTTTTAGGCTGTGGGGCCTTGCACATAGGGCACTTCTTGAAGCCATTAAAAATTTTATTTTGCATGCTGGGCAGGTCTTCTTGAGCCCTCCACCTTTTGACATGTTTTGATGCTGTAAACCAGACAGGAGGCATAATGTCTGTCACAAACATGACTTCAACCAGGTTCAGTTATAATAAAGTTTTAGTAAGTTACTGCATTTACTCCAAACATCGGAATATCAGACTTTGATGACTAACTTATGGTTATGTTTGATGGACGCTTTTTTAGTAAGTAACAATAAAAAACACAACTCAAAAACTACAAGATATAAAATACTACACTACTCCATAATACATTACATAAATGTCTAGAACATCATACCTCAACAACAACTACAACAAACAAAGAATATGTAGTACCAATAGTTATTTGACATAGATATGGGTGTAAAGTTACAAAATATCTCACCCTGGCCTCATTGGGATCTTCAAAGGCTGCTGGGTGGTTTTCCGACATGGTGCACAGATACAATACAAAAATACAGACAATAGACAAACAGTACAAATATGAAGATGAGTGTGTGTGCGTGCGTGTGTGTTTGTGTGTGTGTGTGTGTGTGTGTGTGTGTGTGTGTATGTGTGTGTGAGTGAGAGAGAGTGAGTGAGAGAGAGAGAGAGAGAGAGAGAGAGAGAGAGAGAGAGAGAGAGAGAGACTAGAGAGAAACAGAGTGAGAGAGAAATTGAAAGAGTGGCTCTTAAAAGTGCCTTTGTTTTCTATATAAAACTGAAATAGAGATAGAGAAATGGAGATAAGATGTAAAACAGCAAATAATCTGTAGAACAGACAAGAAAGCATAATTAGATGCATCTCTGAGAAAAAAAATTTAATGTCTACATTAATGCGAGACACTAAAGGTGAATAGGGTAAAATTTTAAAAATAAATGAATCTATTACCATGATCACCATGAACCTTCCTCAGTTGATTAATTACACAAGTATATAAAAACAATGTATTATAAGTTTTTGAAATTTGTATGTTTAATTATACAAAATAGGAAATATCTCATTAAATATGCGCAATTTTGCATATATATTTTCGGTAACAAATCTGAACACATGATAAATCCAGGTGGAAAATTAATTTTTCATTTAGTTTACACAAGATGGAAAAAGAATATCAGATGGATTTCAGGATAGGGCCTAACGTTAACGTTATATGCTTTCATCTCACTTTTCATAAAAAATAAACGATTTTCACTATGTTTCTTTGGTGTAGGCTACATGGTGCTACAGAGGATGATATGTTGGTAACGTTACTGGAGAATGACAAAAAAAATAATTTTGAGAAAACGTCTTTTAAATATTTGTAAAAATGCATACTTTTTTTAGAGAAAAACAACTATTTACAGACACGATATCATGTCAAATATTTAGCAAATCAACAATACAAGCGATCTAAAACGCAAACTTATATTTCAACATTTATATTTAGTAAATAAGTAGCAGGTCTGAGATACATAGCCTACCGATTGGTAGAGGGGAATCGTATATATTATGTCTATGGAGGGGATCCTCGCAATGACGGAAAAAACGCGAAAGTGCCGTGGGGTCGCCGTCATGGCAACACGTCCGATTTAACATTAATTTATTATCAGTCCTTATCATTTTTTTTCGTTGTCTGTATATGCCTATCTGTCAATTGAGTAATGTGAAGTAAAAAAAAAAATTATTTACACCAGGATGATGAATGGGGAGTTTGATTGATCGAGCCTGCCTCTAGTTTTCCGTGTGTCCATCACGGATTCAGAATTTGACAATGTGGAAAACTGTTATACACAAAATGATCAGGGGAGATAATATGTTCACAGTTTAATGAGGCTACATTTCATCGCAAACACAGACAACTCGAATAGCCTAAAGTGTCAAAATCAGCAATAGGCAATCTCCAGTGAAGGTGAAACAATCTGTGGCGACCACCAAATATTCCGTGGTACGGTCACGGAAGAAACCCGTGGTCCCATCACGGAAGAATCCGTGGTGCCATCACAGAATTTGTCAATAAGCAAAAGGCTATAGAAACTGGTCAGGGGGATAAGAAGTTCACAGTTTAATTAGACTACATGCATGACAAACACGGACAACTTGAATAGCCTAGTGTCAAAACCAGCAGCAATATCCTCCAGTATAAAGGTGAAACAATCTGTGGCGACCACCGAATATCCCGTGGTACGGTCACGGAAGAAACCCGTGGGCCCATCACGGAAGAATCCGTGGTGCCATCACAGAATTTGTCAAAAAGCAAAAGGCTATAGAAACTGGTCAGGGGGGATAGGAGTTCACAGTTTAATTAGACTACATGCATCACAAACACTGACAACTTTAATAGCCTAAAGTGTCAAAATCAGCAATAGGCAACCTCGTCCAGTGAAAGTGAAACAATCTGTGGCGACCACCGAATATTCCGTGGTACGGTCACGGAAGAAACCAGTGGTCCCATCAATAAGCAAAATGCTATAACTGGTCAGGGAAGATACAAAAGTTCACAGTTTAATTAGACTACATGCATCACAAACCCAGACAGCTTGAATAGCCAACCTAAAGTATCAAAACCAGCAGCAATATCGTCCAGTAAAGGTGAAACAATCTGTGGCGACCACCGAATATTCCGTGGTACGGTCACGGAATTCAGGGTGACCAGACGTTATCCTAGCGATCAAACGACGACAGAACAATGCAATATCAAGTTAAAATCAAATATGTAAAGTAAAGTACTTTAAGTAAATTCAGAATATATCTTTCCAAATTATAAAAACGACGTCAATTGGGGGAGCGCGCAGGTATTGTAACAGCCCAACGCATTCTCATCCCAAAGCGCCATATACAACGCTTTTGCAAAAGCGTAAATATCCAACGCACATGGCACCCTTTAACGTCTAATGAGACACTTCGGTTATGGTTAAGTTTAGGTGTGGTGTAGGGTAAGGGTTAGACCACTAAGGGGGCGCCTTCTGCCCAAATATATCTGCGTCTCATTTGACGTTAAAGGGTGCCATGTGCGTTGGATATTTACGCTTTTGCAATTTGGGATGAGAACGGGCTCAAAAGCCCGTGTTTAGACCACAGATGCTGCCTGTCATTGACTTACATAGGCATCAATTCCGTGGGTACATCACGGATTTTTTGGCAAATCCGTGACACTGCAACGGATTTTGAGTTAAGAGCCCGTGTTCATTTCACGGAATTCTGTGAGATCAGGTTGCAAATATAATATATTTGTCTGGCTGAAATGACATCATGAGAAGTAAATCTCTCCCGTGGGTACTTGTGTTCCTGGAGGTCAAATATTGTCCTATGTATAGTTCAATAGGTCAGATATGGACTTCTCTATGGCTTAGGAAGTATCTATTGGAGTCTAAAAGTCTGTATGGAAAGTTCAAGATCAAGATCTTTTGGGACAGAAACATGTTCAGTAGGTAAAATAATTTTCTGCCTTAAATGACATCATGAGAAGTAAATCTCCAATCAACCAGAACACCCTAGCAACCACCTAGCAACACCCTAGCAACAAACCAGAACACCCCAGAAACCGCCTAGCAACACCCTAGCAACCACCCAGAACACCCCGGCAACCGCCTAGCAACACCCTAGCAACCACCCAGAACAACTTAGCAACCACCCAGAATACCCTAGCAACGGTATATCAACCACCCAGAATACCCTAAAAAACCACCTAGCAACCACCCAGAACACCGTAGCAACAACCCAGAACACCCTAGCAACCGGGTGGTGAGACTTGCCGCTTCAGGCTCCACTTCATATTTTCGTCTGGAAAATGTGCCATAAATGTGTTCCTGGAGGTCAAAAATGTATCTGTGTATCTATTTTATCTGATGTTATAGTTATCTATGTATCTATTTTATCTGATGTTATAGTCAGACTCCTTCTGACTATATCAGAGGGAGTCTAAAAGTTTATATTGTTTAAAACCTTTTGAGGAACCTTTGACCAGAAATGAGTTCAATAGGTCAGATATGGACTTCTCTATGGCTTAGGAAGCATCTTTTGGCGTCTTTGAGTATGAATGGAAAGTACAAGGTCAAGTAATTTTGGGCCAGAAATATGTTCAGTAGGTCAAATATCTTTCTGGCAGAAATGACATCATGAGAAGTAAAGCTCTCGGTATATTAACCCAAACATCAAATACCCGTGGGCCAAAAATGTGTTTCTGGAGGTCAAAATTTGACCTATGTATAGCTAATATATAACATCAATAACATCAGGAGTCTATAAGTTTATATTGTTTAAAACCTTTTGAGGAACCTTTGACCAGAAATAAGTTCAATAGGTCAGATATGGACTTCTCTATGGCTTAGGAAGCATCTGTTGGAGTCTATGAGTATGTATGGAAAGTTCAAGATCAAGAACTTTTGGGCCTGAAACATGTTCAGTAGGTCAAATATTTGTCCGGCTGAAATTACATCATGAGATGTAAATCTCTCGGTATATTGACCCACAGATCAAGTACTCGTGGGCCATGAAAGTGTTCATGGATGTCAAAAATTGACCTCTGTAGTAAAACATCAGAATGTTATATTACATAGTCTATGAGTCTGTATGTAAAGTTCAAGATCAAGAACTTTTGGGACAGAAACATGTTCAGTAGGTAAAATATTTTTCTGCCTTAAATAACATCATGAGAAGTAAATCTCCAATCAACCAGAACACCCTAGCAACCACCTAGCAACACCCTAGCAACAAACCAGAACACCCCAGCAACCGCCTAGCAACACCTTGGCAACCACCCAGAATACCCTAGCAACGGTATATCAACCACCCAGAATACCCTAAAAAACAACCTAGCAACCACCCAGAACACCGTAGCAACAACCCAGAACACCCTAGCAACCGGGTGGTGAGTTTGCCGTTTCAAGCTCCACTTCGCATTTTCTTCTGGAGAATGTGCAATAAATGTGTTTCTGGAGGTCAAAAATGTATCTAAGTATCTATTTTATGTGATGTTATAGTTATCTATGTATCTATTTTATCTGATGTTATAGTCAGACTCCTTCTGACTATAACATCAGAGGGAGTCTAAAAGTTTATATTGTTTAAAACCTTTTGAGGAACCTTTGACCAGAAATGAGTTCAATAGGTCAGATATGGACTTCACTATGGCTTAGGAAGCATCTGTTGGCGTCTATGAGTATGTATGGAAAGTTGAAGATCAAGTACTTTTGGGCCAGAAACATGTTCAGTAGGTAAAATATTTTTCTGGCTGAAATAACATCATGAGAAGTAAATCTCCAACCAACCAGAACACCCTAGCAACCACGCAGAACACTCTAGAAACAAACCAGCAACCACCAGCAAAATGTTTCATCGCATTTCCATGACATATCTAACTTGTTCCTCGTTATGCATATGCACGCTATAACTAACCTCTGTACAATGAAAAGAAAACAGCTAAGATGTGTTTCAGTGAATTCCATGACATATCTAACTTGTTCCTCGTTATGCATATACGCAATAACTAACTTTGCAATGAAAAGAAAACTGCTAAGATGTTTTTCATCGCATTGCATGATAGATATAACTTGTTCCTCGTTATGCATATGCACGCAATAACTAACCTCTGTGCAAGGAAAGAAAACCCCTAAGATGTGTTTCATCGCATTTGCGTGACATATCTAACTTGTTCCTCGTTATGCATATGCACGCAATAACTAACTTCTGTGCAAGTGAAAAGAAAACACTTAAGATGTGTTTCAGTGCATTGCATGACATATCTTACTTGTTTCTCATTATGCATATGAACGCAATAACTAACCTCTGTGCAGTGAAAAAAAAACACCTAAGACGTGTTTCAGTGCATTGCACGACATATCTAACTTGTTCCTCGTTGTGCTTATGCACGCAATAACTAACCTCTGTGCAATGAAAAGAAAACACCTAAGATGTGTTTCATCGCATTGCATGACATTTCTAACTTGTTCCTCGTTATGCATATGCACGCAATAACTAACTTCTGTGCAATGAAAAGAAAACAACTAAGATGTGTTTCATTGCATTGCATGACCTAATCTAACTTGTTCCTCGTTTATGCATATGCACGCAATAACTAACCTCTGTACAATGAAAAGAAAACACCTAAGATGTGTTTCATCGCATTGCATGGCATATCTAACTTGTTCCTCGATATGCATATGCACGCAATAACTAACTTTGCAATGAAAAGAAAACTCCTAAGATGTTTTTCATTGCATTGCATGATAGATATAACTTGTTCCTCGATATGCATATGCACGCAATAACTAACTTTGCAATGAAAAGAAAACTCCTAAGATGTTTTTCATTGCATTGCATGATAGATATAACTTGTTCCTCGTTATGCATATGCACGCAATAACTAACCTCTGTGCAAGGAAAGAAAACCCCTAAGATGTGTTTCATCGCATTTGCGTGACATATCTAACTTGTTCCTCGTTGTGCATATGCAAGCAATAACAAACCTCTGTGCAAGTGCAAAGAAAACACTTAAGATGTGTTTCAGTGCATTGCATTACATATCTAACTTGTTTCTCATTATGCATATGCACGCAATAACTATCCTCTGTGCAGTGAAAAGAAAACACCTAAGACGTGTTTCAGTGCATTGCACGACATATCTAACTTGTTCCTCGTTGTGCTAATCTACGCAATAACTAACCTCTGTGCAATGAAAAGAAAACACCTAAGATGTGTTTCATTGCATTGCATGACCTAATCTAACTTGTTCCTCGTTATGCATATGCACACAATATCTAACCTCTGTGCAATGAAAAGAAAACAACTAAGATGTGTTTTATTGCATTGCATGACCTAATCTAACTTTTTCCTCGTTTATGCATGTGCACGCAATAACTAACCTCTGTGCAATGAAAAGAAAACAGCTAAGATGTGTTTCAGTGAATTGCATGACGTAATCTAACTTGTTCCTCGTTTATGCATATGCACGCAATAACTAACCTCTGTACAATGAAAAGAAAACAGCTAAAATTTGTTTCAGTGAATTGCATGACATATCTAACTTGTTCCTCGTTATGCATATGCACGCAATAACTAACCTCTGTTGCAATGAAAAGAAAAACACCTAAGATGTGTTTCATCGCATTGCATGACATATCTAACTTGTTCCTCGTTATGCTTATGCACGCAATAACTAACTTTGCAATGAAAAGAAAACTCCTAAGATGTTTTTCATCGCATTGCATGATAGATATAACTTGTTCCTCGTTATGCATATGCACGCAATAACTAACCTCTGTGCAAGGAAAGAAAACCCCTAAGATGTGTTTCATCGCATTTGCGTGACATATCTATTTTGTTCCTCATTGTGCATATGCACGCAATAACTAACCTCTGTGCAAGTGAAAAGAAAACACTTAAGATGTGTTTCAGTGCATTGCATGACATATCTAACTTGTTTCTCATTATGCATATGCACGCAATAACTATCCTCTCTGCAGTGAAAAGAAAACAGCTAAGACGTGTTTCAGTGCATTGCACGACACATCTAACTTGTTCCTCGTTGTGCTTATGCACGCAATAACTAACCTCTGTGCAATGAAAAGAAAACACCTAAGATGTGTTTCATCGCATTGCATGACATTTCTAACTTGTTCCTCGTTATGCAACATGCACGCAATAACTAACTTCTGTGCAATGAAAAGAAAACAACTAAGATGTGTTTCATTGCATTGCATGACCTAATCTAACTTGTTCCTCGTTTATGCATATGCACGCAATAACTAACCTCTGTACAATGAAAAGAAAACACCTAAGATGTGTTTCATCGCATTGCATGACATATCTAACTTGTTCCTCGATATGCATATGCACGCAATAACTAACTTTGCAATGAAAAGAAAACTCCTAAGATGTTTTTCATCGCATTGCATGATAGATATAACTTGTTCCTCGTTATGCATATGCACGCAATAACTAACCTCTGTGCAAGGAAAGAAAACCCCTAAGATGTGTTTCATCGCATTTGCGTGACATATCTAACTTGTTCCTCGTTGTGCATATGCAAGCAATAACAAACCTCTGTGCAAGTGAAAAGAAAACACTTAAGATGTGTTTCGTGCATTGCATGACATATATCTAACTTGTTTCTCATTATGCATATGCACGCAATAACTATCCTCTGTGCAGTGAAAAGAAAACACCTAAGACGTGTTTCAGTACATTGCACGACATATCTAACTTGTTTTTCGTTATGCATATGCACGCAATAACTAACTTTGCAATGAAAAGAAAACTCCTAAGATGTTTTTCATCGCATTGCATGATAGATATAACTTGTTCCTCGTTATGCATATGCACGCAATAACTAACCTCTGTGCAAGGAAAGAAAACCCCTAAGATGTGTTTCATCGCATTTGCGTGACATTTCTAACTTGTTCCTCGTTGTGCATATGCACGCAATAACAAACCTCTGTGCAAGTGAAAAGAAAACACTTAAGATGTGTTTCAGTGCATTGCATGACATATCTAACTTGTTTCTCATTATGCATATGCACGCAATAACTATCCTCTGTGCAGTGAAAAGAAAACACCTAAGACGTGTTTCAGTGCATTGCACGACATATCTAACTTGTTCCTCGTTGTGCTTATCTACGCAATAACTAACCTCTGTGCAATGAAAAGAAAACACCTAAGATGTGTTTCATTGCATTGCATGACCTAATCTAACTTGTTCCTCGTTATGCATATGCACACAATATCTAACCTCTGTGCAATGAAAAGAAAACAACTAAGATGTGTTTTATTGCATTGCATGACCTAATCTAACTTTTTCCTCGTTTATGCATGTGCACGCAATAACTAACCTCTGTGCAATGAAAAGAAAACAGCTAAGATGTGTTTCAGTGAATTGCATGACATATCTAACTTGTTCCTCGTTATGCATATGCACGCAATAACTAACCTCTGTACAATGAAAAGAAAACCCTAAGATGTTTTTCATCGCATTTGCATGACATATCTAACTTGTTCCTCGTTATGCTTATGCACGCAATAACTAACCTCTGTGCAATGAAAAGAAAACAGCTAAGATGTGTTTCAGTGAATTGCATGACATATCTAACTTGTTTCTCGTTATCCATATGCTCGCAATAACTAACCTCTGTGCAATGAAAAGCATTGCACAGAGATGTGTTTCATCGCATTGCATGACATATCCAACTTGTTCCTCGTTATGCTTATGCACGCAATAACTAACTTTGCAATGAAAAGAAAACTCCTAAGATGTTTTTCATGGCATTGCATGATAGATATAACTTGTTCCTCGTTATGCATATGCACGCAATAACTAACCTCTGTGCAAGGAAAGAAAACCCCTAAGATGTGTTTCATCGCATTTGCGTGACATATCTAACTTGTTCCTCGTTGTGTATATGCACGCAATAACTAACCTCTGTGCAATGGAAAGAAAACACCTAAGATGTGTTGCATCGCATTGCATGACATATCTAACTTGTTCCTCGTTATGCATATGCACGCAATAACTAACCTCTGTGCAAGGAAAGAAAACCCCTAAGATGTGTTTCATCGCATTTGCGTGACATATCTAACTTGTTCCTCGTTGTGTATATGCACGCAATAACTAACCTCTGTGCAATGGAAAGAAAACACCTAAGATGTGTTGCATCGCATTGCATGACATATCTAACTTGTTCCTCGTTATGCATATGCACGCAATAACTAACCTCTGTTGCAATGAAAAGAAAAACACCTAAGATGTGTTTCATCGCATTGCATGATAGATATAACTTGTTCCTCGTTATGCATATGCACGCAATAACTAACCCCTGTGCAAGGAAAGAAAACCCCTAAGATGTGTTTCATCGCATTTGCGTGACATATCTAACTTGTTCCTCGTTGTGCATATGCACGCAATAACTAATCTCTGTGCAATGGAAAGAAAACACCTAAGATGTGTTTCATCGCATTGCATGACATATCTAACTTGTTCCTCGTTATGCATATGCACGCAATAACTGTGCAAGTGAAAAGAAAACACTTAAGATGTGTTTCAGTGCATTGCATGACATATCTTACTTGTTTCTCATTATGCATATGCACGCAATAACTAACCCCTGTGCAAGGAAAGAAAACCCCTAAGATGTGTTTCATCGCATTTGCGTGACATATCTAACTTGTTCCTCGTTGTGCATATGCACGCAATAACTAATCTCTGTGCAATGGAAAGAAAACACCTAAGATGTGTTTCATCGCATTGCATGACATATCTAACATGTTCCTCGTTATGCATATGCACGCAATAACTGTGCAAGTGAAAAGAAAACACTTAAGATGTGTTTCAGTGCATTGCATGACATATCTTACTTGTTTCTCATTATGCATATGAACGCAATAACTAACCTCTGTGCAGTGAAAAGAAAACACCTAAGACGTGTTTCAGTGCATTGCACGACATATCTAACTTGTTCCTCGTTGTGCTTATGCACGCAATAACTAACTTCTGTGCAGAGAAAAGAAAACACCTAAGATGTGTTTCACTGCATTGCATGACATATCTAACTTGTTCCCGTTACGCTTATGCACAGAATATCTGTGCAATGAAAAGAAAACAACTAAGATGTGTTTTATTGCATTGCATGACGTAATCTAACTTGTTCCTCGTTTATGCATATGCACGCAATAACTAACCTCTGTACAATGAAAAGAAAACAGCTAAGATTTGTTTCAGTGAATTGCATGACATATCTAACTTGTTCCTCGTTATGCATATGCATGCAAAAACTAACTTCTGTGCAATGAAAAGAAAACACCTAAGGTGTGTTTCATTGCATTGCATGACCTAATCTAACTTGTTCCTCGTTATGCATATGCACACAATATCTGTGCAATGAAAAGAAAACAACTAAGATGTGTTTTATTGCATTGCATGACGTAATCTAACTTTTTCCTCGTTTATGCATATGCACGCAATAACTAACCTCTGTACAATGGAAAGAAAACAGCTAAGATTTGTTTCAGTGAATTGCATGACATATCTAACTTGTTCCTCGTTATGCATATGCACGCAATAACTAACCTCTGTTGCAATGAAAAGAAAAACACCTAAGATGTGTTTCATCGCATTGCATGACATATCTAACTTGTTCCTCGTAATGCTTATGCACGCAATAAATAACTTTGCAATGAAAAGAAAACTCCTAAGATGTTTTTCATCGCATTGCATGATAGATATAACTTGTTCCTCGTTATGCATATGCACGCAATAACTAACCTCTGTGCAAGGAAAGAAAACCCCTAAGATGTGTTTCATCGCATTTGCGTGACATATCTAACTTGTTCCTCATTGTGCATATGCACGCAATAACTAACCTCTGTGCAAGTGAAAAGAAAACACTTAAGATGTGTTTCATCGCATTGCATGACATATCTAACTTGTTCCTCGTTATGCATATGCACGCAATAACTGTGCAAGTGAAAAGAAAACACTTAAGATGTGTTTCAGTGCATTGCATGACATATCTAACTTGTTCCTCGTTATGCATATGCAAGCAATAACTAACCTCTGTGCAATGAAAAGAAAACACCTAAGATGTGTTTCATCGCATTGCATGACATATCTAACTTGTTCCTCGTTATGCATATGCAAGCAATAACTAACCTCTGTGCAAGGAAAGAAAACCCCTAAGATGTGTTTCAGTGAATTGCATGACATATCTAACTTGTTTCTCGTTATCCATATGCTCGCAATAACTAACCTCTGTGCAATGAAAAGCATTGCACAGAGATGTGTTTCATCGCATTGCATGACATATCCAACTTGTTCCTCGTTATGCATATGCACGCAATAACTAACTTTGCAATGAAAAGAAAACTCCTAAGATGTTTTTCATGGCATTGCATGATAGATATAACTTGTTCCTCGTTATGCATATGCACGCAATAACTAACCTCTGTGCAAGGAAAGAAAACCCCTAAGATGTGTTTCATCGCATTTGCGTGACATATCTAACTTGTTCCTCGTTGTGTATATGCACGCAATAACTAACCTCTGTGCAATGGAAAGAAAACACCTAAGATGTGTTGCATCGCATTGCATGACATATCTAACTTGTTCCTCGTTATGCATATGCACGCAATAACTAACCTCTGTTGCAATGAAAAGAAAAACACCTAAGATGTGTTTCATCGCATTGCATGATAGATATAACTTGTTCCTCGTTATGCATATGCACGCAATAACTAACCCCTGTGCAAGGAAAGAAAACCCCTAAGATGTGTTTCATCGCATTTGCGTGACATATCTAACTTGTTCCTCGTTGTGCATATGCACGCAATAACTAATCTCTGTGCAATGGAAAGAAAACACCTAAGATGTGTTTCATCGCATTGCATGACATATCTAACTTGTTCCTCGTTATGCATATGCACGCAATAACTGTGCAAGTGAAAAGAAAACACTTAAGATGTGTTTCAGTGCATTGCATGACATATCTAACTTGTTCCTCGTTGTGCTTATGCACGCAATAACTAACTTCTGTGCAGAGAAAAGAAAACACCTAAGATGTGTTTCACTGCATTGCATGACATATCTAACTTGTTCCCGTTACGCTTATGCACAGAATATCTGTGCAATGAAAAGAAAACAACTAAGATGTTTTTCATCGCATTGCATGATAGATATAACTTGTTCCTCGTTATGCATATGCACGCAATAACTAACCTCTGTGCAAGGAAAGAAAACCCCTAAGATGTGTTTCATCGCATTTGCGTGACATATCTAACTTGTTCCTCATTGTGCATATGCACGCAATAACTAACCTCTGTGCAAGTGAAAAGAAAACACTTAAGATGTGTTTCATCGCATTGCATGACATATCTAACTTGTTCCTCGTTATGGATATGCACGCAATAACTGTGCAAGTGAAAAGAAAACACTTAAGATGTGTTTCAGTGCATTGCATGACATATCTAACTTGTTCCTCGTTATGCATATGCAAGCAATAACTAACCTCTGTGCAATGAAAAGAAAACACCTAAGATGTGTTTCATCGCATTGCATGACATATCTAACTTGTTCCTCGTTATGCATATGCAAGCAATAACTAACCTCTGTGCAAGGAAAGAAAACCCCTAAGATGTATTTCATCGCATTTGCGTGACATATCTAACTTGTTCCTCGTTATGCATATGCACGCAATAACTATCCTCTCTGCAGTGAAAAGAAAACAGCTAAGACGTGTTTCAGTGCATTGCACGACATATCTAACTTGTTCCTCGTTGTGCTTATGCACGCAATAACTAACCTCTGTGCAATGAAAAGAAAACACCTAAGATGTGTTTCATCGCATTGCATGACATATCTAACTTGTTCCTCGTTATGCATATGCAAGCAATAACTAACCTCTGTGCAAGGAAAGAAAACCCCTAAGATGTGTTTCATCGCATTTGCGTGACATATCTAACTTGTTCCTCGTTATGCATATGCACGCAATAACTAACTTCTGTGCAGAGAAAAGAAAACACCTAAGATGTGTTTCAGTGCATTGCATGACATATCTAACTTGTTCCCGTTACGCTTATGCACAGAATAACTAACCTCTGTGCAATGAAAAGAAAACACCTAAGATGTGTTTCATCGTATTGGATGAAATATCTAACTTGTTCCTCGTTATGCATACGCAAGCAATAACTAACTTCTGTGCAATGAAAAGAAAACACCTAAGGTGTGTTTTATTGCATTGCATGACCTAATCTAACTTTTTCCTCGTTTATGCATGTGCACGCAATAACTAACCTCTGTGCAATGAAAAGAAAACAGCTAAGATGTGTTTCAGTGAATTGCATGACATATCTAACTTGTTCCTCGTTATGCATATGCACGCAATAACTAACCTCTGTACAATGAAAAGAAAACCCTAAGATGTTTTTCATCGCATTTGCATGACCTAATCTAACTTGTTCCTCGTTATGCATATGCACACAATATCTGTGCAATGAAAAGAAAACAACTAAGATGTGTTTTATTGCATTGCATGACGTAATCTAACTTGTTCCTCGTTTATGCATATGCACGCAATAACTAACCTCTGTACAATGAAAAGAAAACAGCTAAGATTTGTTTCAGTGAATTGCATGACATATCTAACTTGTTCCTCGTTATGCATATGCACGCAATAACTAACCTCTGTTGCAATGAAAAGAAAAACACCTAAGATGTGTTTCATCGCATTGCATGACCTAATCTAACTTGTTCCTCGTTATGCATATGCACACAATATCTGTGCAATGAAAAGAAAACAACTAAGATGTGTTTTATTGCATTGCATGACGTAATCTAACTTGTTCCTCGTTTATGCATATGCACGCAATAACTAACCTCTGTACAATGAAAAGAAAACAGCTAAGATTTGTTTCAGTGAATTGCATGACATATCTAACTTGTTCCTCGTTATGCATATGCACGCAATAACTAACCTCTGTTGCAATGAAAAGAAAAACACCTAAGATGTGTTTCATCGCATTGCATGACATATCTAACTTGTTCCTCGTTATGCTTATGCACGCAATAAATAACTTTGCAATGAAAAGAAAACCCCTAAGATGTTTTTCATCGCATTGCATGATAGATATAACTTGTTCCTCGTTATGCATATGCACGCAATAACTAACCTCTGTGCAAGGAAAGAAAACCCCTAAGATGTTTTTCATCGCATTGCATGACATATCTAACTTGTTCCTCGTTATGCATATGCAAGCAATAACTAACCTCTGTGCAATGAAAAGAAAACACCTAAGATGTGTTTCATCGCATTGCATGACATATCTAACTTGTTCCTCGTTATGCATATGCAAGCAATAACTAACCTCTGTGCAAGGAAAGAAAACCCCTAAGATGTGTTTCATCGCATTTGCGTGACATATCTAACTTGTTCCTCGTTATGCATATGCACGCAATAACTATCCTCTCTGCAGTGAAAAGAAAACAGCTAAGACGTGTTTCAGTGCATTGCACGACATATCTAACTTGTTCCCCGTTGTGCTTATGCACGCAATAACTAACCTCTGTGCAATGAAAAGAAAACACCTAAGATGTGTTTCATCGCATTGCATGACATATCTAACTTGTTCCTCGTTATGCATATGCAAGCAATAACTAACCTCTGTGCAAGGAAAGAAAACACCTAAGATGTGTTTCAGTGCATTGCATGACATATCTAACTTGTTCCCGTTACGCTTATGCACAGAATAACTAACCTCTGTGCAATGAAAAGAAAACACCTAAGATGTGTTTCATCGTATTGGATGAAATATCTAACTTGTTCCTCGTTATGCATACGCACGCAATAACTAACTTCTGTGCAATGAAAAGAAAACACCTAAGGTGTGTTTCATTGCATTGCATGACCTAATCTAACTTGTTCCTCGTTATGCATATGCACACAATATCTAACCTCTGTGCAATGAAAAGAAAACAACTAAGATGTGTTTTATTGCATTGCATGACGTAATCTAACAACCCGTGTTAAATCTAACTTGTTCCTAGTTTATGCATTTGCACGCAATAACTAACCTCTGTACAATGAAAAGAAAACAGCTAAGATGTGTTTCAGTGAATTGCATGACATATCTAACTTGTTCCTCGTTATGCACGCAATAACTAACTTCTGTGCAATGAAAAGAAAACATCTAAGGTGTGTTTCAGTGCATTGCATGACATATCTAACTTGTTCCTCGTTATGCATATGCACGCTAAAACTAACTTCTGTGTAGAGAAAAGAAAACACCTAAGATGTGTTTCAGTGCATTGCATGACATATCTAACTTGTTCCCGTTACGCTTATGCACAGAATAACTAACCTCTGTGCAATGAAAAGAAAACACCTAAGATGTGTTTCATCGCATTGCATGATAGTTCAAAACATGTTTCTCGATATAGGTGTTTTCTTTTCATTGCACAAAGGTTAGTTATTGCGTGCATATGCAAAACGAGGAACAAGTTAAGTATGTCATGCAAATGCGATGAAACACATCTTAGAGGTTTTCTTTTCATTGTACAGAGGTTAGTTATTACGTGCATATGCAATGCAATCCTAAAGCACAAGCATTGCAAATCTCTTCGTTGCACAAAGGAACAAGTTAGTGTATGCGTTGTAAAGCGATCGCTCTTGTGATGTTTTCTCGTCAAAACACAAATTAATTACTTGTATAATGGAAATGCATGGAAAAGCACGCGTGTTATATCCTTTCTTTTCATTGCAAAGAAGAATAAGTTAGAAAATAAAGTGCATATTACAAACATGTTTTGATGCACAACGTTCTTCATGCACAAATCCACATCTCTTCATTGCACAAAGCAACGGGTGTTGTTTTATTGTAATGCATAACATATCGAACTTGTTCCTCTTTGCAATGAAAAGAAAGTGTATGCATGTGCTTTCGCATGCATTTCTATTTAACAAACTGACAAATGTTACAGAGACACATGTTAGTTATTGCGTGTATATTCTTTATTGCACAACGTTAGACGTTAGATGTGTTTTCGTTGAACAACGGAATATGAGTTAGTTATTGCATGCATTGTAAGGAAACAGCTAATGGCAACGATTTCTCTTCATCACAGAAATGCAACAACTAATGCAATTTTTTCTCTTGTTACAAAACACATGCATTACACATCTCTTTGTTGCACAAAGGAACGAGTAAGTTATTGCATTGCACGACCGCAAGTGATGTTTTTTCGTCAGTTCACAAAAGAATTAGTAGTAGAATCCATGCGAAAGAGTCAAAGAGCATATTTTGACCTACTGAACATATTTCTATGTTAATTAATTGATCCTTCTCATGATGTCATTTCAGCCAAACAGATATACTACTGAACATATTTCTGGCCCAAAAGTACTTGATCTTGAACTTTCCATACATACTCATAGACTCCAATAGATGCTTCCTAAACCATGTAAAAGTCCATTTCTGACCTTTTGAACTAATTTCTGGTAAAAGGTTCCTCAAAAAGTATAAATAAATATGAACTTTTAGACTTCTTCTGATGTTATATAAGATGCTAGGGTGTTCCTAGGCGGTTGCTGGGGTGTTCTGTGTGGTTGCTAGGGTATTGCCAGATTGTTGCTAGGGTGTTCTGGTTTGTTTCTAGGGTGTTCTGGTGGTTGCTAGGCTGTTGCTTGGTGGTTGTTAGGGTGTTCTGGATGGTTTACTGGAGATTTACTTCTCATGATGTCAGTTCAGCCAGAAAAATATTTTACCTACTGAACATGTTTCTGGCCCCTGTTTCTGGTACTTGATCTTGAACTTTCCATACATACTCATCATGATGTTATATTACATAGGTCAATTTTTGACATCCATGAACATTTTCTTGGCCCACGGGTACTTGATCAATGGGTTAATATACAGAGAGATTTACATCTCAAGATGTAATTTCAGGCAGACAAATATTTGATCTACTGAACATTTTTCTGGCCCAAAAGTACTTGATCTTGAACTTTCCATACATACTCATAGACTCCAACAGATGCTTCCTAAGAGAAGTCCATATCTGACCTATTGAACTCATTTCTGGTCAAAGGTTCCTCAAAAGGTTTTAAACAATATCAACTTTTAGACTCCTTCTGATGTTATAGTCAGAAGGAAGGAGAACGAGTAGTCAGAAGGAAGGAGAAGGAGAAGTCAGTAAAAGGAGTCTGTCTATAACATCAGATAAAATAGATACTTAGACACATTTTCTATCTCCATTTATGCCACATTTCCAGAAGAAAATGTGAAGTGAAGCTTGAAGCCGCAAATCTCACCACCCGGTTGCTAGATGGTTTTTTAAGGTATTCATGGTGGTTGATTTACCGTTGCTAGGGTATTCTGTGTGGTTGCTAAGATGTTCTGGGTGGTTGCTAGGGTGTTGCTAGGCGGTTGCCGGGGTGTTCTGGTTTGTTTCTAGGGTGTTGCTAGGTGGTTGCTAGGGTGTTCTGGTTGATTGGAGATTTACTTCTTATGATGACATTTAAGGCAGAAAATATTTTACCTACTGAACATGTTTCTGTCCCAAAAGTTCTTGATCTTGAACTCTCCATACAGACTCATAGACTCCAATAGATGCTTCCTAAGCCATAGAGAAGTCCATATGTGACCTATTGAACTCATTTCTGGTTCCTCAAAATAATTAAAAAAAATAAAAAACTTATAGATTCCTTCTAATGTTATATTAGCTATACATAGGACAATTTTTGACCTCCAGGAACACATTTATGATCTCTGGGTTAGTATAGCGAGAGATTTACTTCTCATGATTTCATTTCAGCCAGACAAATATTTGACCTCCTTCTGATGTTATATAAGATATACATTGGTCAATTATATTAAATATACATAGGTCAATGTTTCGATTCAAGATGAGTGGCGTGCTCAATTCCTTTTAATAAAGTTCAACCTGGGTGCTCTTCGGTCCAAGGTAGGACATCAAGGAAACAGTAGAGAAAAAATCTCTGATGACCGAGGCACTCCTTCATTAAAATTTCTTTATTGTACAAATGACATGTCCTAAACGGACAAATTTAAAAAGCCTGTTTCCTTGATACATAGGTCAATTTTTGACCTCCAGGAACAGATTTATGTCCCACGGGTACTTGATCTGTGGGTTAATATACCGATAGATTTACTTCTCATGATGTCATTGAACTCATTTCTGGTCAAAGGTTCCTCAAAAAGCAACCACCCAGAATACCCTAGCAACCGCATAAAAACACCATAGCAACCACCCAGAATACCCTAACAACCACCTAACATCCACCCAGAACACCTGAGCAATCGGGTGGTGAGATTTGCCACTTCAGGCTCAACTTCACATTTTCTTCTGGAAATGTGCCATAAATGTGTTCCTGGTGGTCAAAAAGTGACCTATGTAATATAACATCAGAAGGAGTCTAAAAGTTTATATTGTTTTAAACTTTTTGAGGAACCTTTGACCAGAAATGAGTTCAATGACATCATGAGAAGTAAATCTATCGGTATATTAACCCACAGATCAAATACCCGTGGGACATAAATGTGTTCCTGGAGGTTAAAAAATTGACCTATGTATATCTAATATAATTGACCAATGTATATCTACAACATCAGAAGGAGGTCAAATATTTGTCTGGCTGAAATGACATCATGAGAAGTAAATCTCTCGGTATACTCACCCACAGATCAAGTACCTTTGGGTTCCTGGAGGTCAAAAATTGTCCTATAGCTAATATAACATCAGAAGGAATCAATACGTTTATATTGTTTTAAACTATTTTGAGGAACCAGAAATGAGTTCAATAGGTCAGATATGGACTTCTCTATGGCTTAGGAAGTATCTATTGGAGTCTATGAGTCTGTATGGAAAGTTCAAGATCCAAGAACTTTTGGGCCAGAAACATGTTCAGTAGGTCAAATATTTGTCTGGCTGAAATGACATTATGAGAAGTAAATCTCTCTGTATATTAACCCACAGATCAAGGACCCGTGGGCCATAAAAGTTTTCCTGGAGGTCAAAAATTGACCTATGTAATATAATATCAGAAGGAGTCTATACGTTTATATCGTTTTAAACTTTTTGAGGAACCTTTGTGCAGAAATTAGTTCAAAAGGTCAGATATGGACTTTTCCATGGCTTAGGAAGCATCTATTGGAGTCTATGAGTATGTATGCAAAGTATAAGATCAAGTAATTTTGGACCAGAAATATGTTCAGGAGGTAAAATATTTTTCTGGCTGAAATGACATCATGAGAAGAAAATCTCCAACCAACCAGAACACTCTAGCAACCACCCAGAACACCCTAAAAACAAACCAGAACACCCCAGCAACCATCTGGCAACACCCTAGCAACCACCCAGAACACCCCGGTAACCACCTAGCAACACCCAAGCAACCACCCAAAACACCTTCGCAACCACCCAGAATACCCTAGCAAACGCATAGCAACACCATATCAAACACCCAGAATACCCTAAAAAAACACCTAGAAACACACCCAGAACACCGTAGCAACCTCCCAGAACACCCTAGCAACCGGGTGGTGAGATTTGCCGCTTCAAGCTCCACTTCACATTTTCTTCTGGAAATGTGCCATAAATGTGTTCCTGGAGGTCAAAATTGACCTATGTATATCTAATATAACATCAGAAGGAATCTAAAAGTTTATATGGTTTTAAACTTTTTGAGGAACCTTTGACCAGAAATGAGTTCAATATGTCAGATATGAACTTCTCTATGGCTTAGGAAGCATCTGTTGGAGTCTATGAGTATGAATGGAAAGTACAAGGTCAAGTACTTTTGGGCCAGAAATATGTTCAGTAGGTCAAATATCTTTCTGGCTGAAATGACATGATGAGAAGTAAAGCTCTCGGTATATTACCCAAACATCAAATACCCGTGGGCCAAAAATGTGTTTCTGGAGGTCAAAAATTGACCTATGTATAGCTAATATATAACATCAATAACAGCAGGAGTCTATAAGTTTATATTGTTTAAAACCTTTTGAGGAACCTTTGACCAGAAATAAGTTCAATAGGTCAGATATGGACTTCTCTATGGCTTAGGAAGCATCTATTGGAGTCTATGAGTATGTATGGAAAGTTCAAGATCAAGTACTTTTGGGCCAGAAACATGTTCAGTAGGTCAAATATTTTTCTGGCTGAAATGACATCATGAGAAGTAAATCTCTTGGTATATTAACCCACAGATCAAGGACCCGTGGGCCATAAAGGTGTTCCTGGAGGTCAAAAATTGACCTATGTAATATAACATCAGAAGGAGTCTATAAGAGTATATCGTTTTAAACTTTTTGAGGAACCTTTGAGTAGAAATTAGTTCAAAAGGTCAGATATGGACTTTTCCATGGCTTAGGAAGCATCTATTGGAGTCTATGAGTATTAATGGAAAGTTCAAGATCAAGTACTTTTGGGCCAGAAATATGTTCAGTAGGTCAAATATCTATCTGGCTGAAATAACATCATGAGAAAGATCAATTAATTACCCATAGGCTAGAAATATGTTCAGTATGTCAAAAAGGAACCTATGTATATAACATCAGATTGAGTCTATCAGTTGATATTATTTAAACACTTTTGAGGAAACAGACCAGAAATTAGTTCAATAGGTCAGATATGGACTTCTCTATGGCTTAGAATATCCGTGAGCCAGAAATATGTTCACAAAAAGGAACCTATCTATAGCTTATAAATCATTAAAAGGTAATAAGTTAATATTTATTAAAACCTCTGAGGACCCTACTACTAATTATTTTGTGCACTGAAGAAAAAACATCACATTAGCGGTCGTGCAATGCAATAACTTAGCCTACTCGTTCCTTTGTGCAACAAAGAGATGTGTAATGCATGTGTTTTGTAACAAGGGAAATAATTGCATTAGTTGTTGCATTTCTGTGATAAAGTGAAATCGTTGCCATTAAGGAAGTTGTGCATGAAGAACGTTGTGCATCAAAAATAACATAAATGCAATATGCACTTTATTGCATTCAAGAACTAAACCCTTCCTTAGTGCTTTGACTGGAAAACGTGTGTTGTTTCATTGCAATGCTTACATTTTCTAACTTATTCTTCTTCGCAATGAAAAGAAAGGATATAACACGCGTGCTTTTCCATGCATATCCATTCTACAACTAAATAATTTGTGTTTTGACGAGAAAACATCACTAGAGCGATCGCTTTACAATGCATACACTAACTTGTTCCTTTGTGCAACGAATAGATTTGCAATGCTTCTGCTTTAGGATTGCATTGCACATGCACGCAATAACTAACTGTACAATGAAAAGAAAACACCTAAGATGTGTTTCATTGCATTGTATGACATATCTAACTTGTTCCTCGTTATGCAAATGCACTTAATAACTAACATCTCTGCAATGAAAAGAAAATCCCTAAGGTTAGTTATTGCGTGCATATGCATAACGAGGAACAAGTTAGATATGTCATGCAATGCGATGAAACACATCTTAGGTGTTTTCTTTTCATTGCAAAGAGGTTAGTTATTGCGTGAATATGCATACAATGCGATGAAACACATCTTAGGTGTTTCCTTTTCATTTCACAGAGGTTAGTTATTGCGTGCATATGCAAAACGAGGAACAAGTTAGATATGTCATGAAATGCGATGAAACACATCTTAGGTGTTTTCTTTTCATTGCACAGAGGTTAGTTATTGCTTGCATATGCATAACGAGGAACAAGTTAGATATGTCATGCAATGCGATGAAACACATCTTAGGTGTTTTCTTTTCATTGCAAAGAGGTTAGTTATTGCGTGCATATGCATAACGAGGAACAAGTTAGATATGTAATGCAAAGCAATGAAACTCATGTTAGATGTTTTCTTTTCGGTGCACAGAGGTTAGTTATTTGCGTGCATATGCATAACGAGGAACATGTTAGATAGGTCATGCAATGCATTGAAACACATCTTAGGGGTTTTCTTTTCATTGCAAAGAGGTTAGTTATTGCGTGAATATGCATACAATGCGATGAAACACATCTTAGGTGTTTTCTTTTCATTGCACAGAGGTTAGTTATTGCGTGCATATGCATAACGAGGAACAAGTTAGATATGTCATGCAAAGCAATGAAACACATGTTAGATGTTTTCTTGTCGGTGCACAGAGGTTAGTTATTTGCGTGCATATGCATAACGAGGAACAAGTTAGATAGGTCATGCAATGCATTGAAACACATCTTAGGTGTTTTCTTTCCATTGCACATAGGTTAGTTATTACGTGCATATGCAATGCAATCTTAAAGCATTGCAAATCTCTTCGTTGCACAAAGGAACAAGTTAGTGTATGCATTGTAAAGCGATCGCTCTTGTGACGTTTTCTCGTCAAAACACAAATTAATTAGTTGTAGAATGGAAATGCATGGAAAAGCACGCGTGTTTTATCTTTTCTTTTCATTGCAAAAAGAATAAGTTAGAAAATGTAAGCATTGCAATGAAACAACACACGTTATTCAGTCAAAGCACTAAGGAAAGGTTTAGTTCTTGAATGAAATTAAGTTCATACATGTTATTTTTGATGCACAACGTTCTTCATGCACAAATCCACATCTCTTCATTACACAAAGCAACGGGTGTTGTTTTATTGTAATGCATAAAATATCGAACTTGTTCCTCTTTGCAATGAAAAGAAAGTGTATGCATGTGCTTTCGCATGCATTTCTATTTTACAAACTGACACATGTTACAGAGACACATGTTAGTTATTGCGTGCATATTCTTTAATGCACAACGTTAGAACGTTAGATGTGTTTTCGTTGAACAACGGAGTATGAGTTAGTTATTGCATGCATTGTAAGGAAACAGCTAATGGCAACGATTTCTCTTCATCACAGAAATGCAACAACTAATGCAATTATTTCCCTTGTTACAAAACACATGCATTACACGTCTCTTTGTTGCACAAAGGAACGAATAAGTTATTGCATTGCACGACCGCAAGTGATGTTTATTCGTCAGTGCACAAAAGAATTAGTGGTAGAATCCACGCGAAAGACTCAAAGGTTTTTAATAAATATTAACTTATTGACTTTTGATGATTTATAAGTTATGGATAGGTTCCTTTTTGTCCTAGTGAAAATATTTCTGGCTCACGGGTACTTGATTCTAAGCCATAGAGAAGTCCATATCTGACCTATTAAAATAATTTCTGGTCTATGCTTCCTCAAAAGTTTTTAAATAATATCAACTGATAGACTCAATCTGATGTTATATACATAGGTTCCTTTTTGACCTACTGAACATATTTCTAGCCTATGGGTAATTAATTGATCCTTCTCATGATGTCATTTCAGCCAGACAGATATTTGACCTACTGAACATATTTACGGCCCAAAAGTACTTGATCTTGAACTTTCCATACATACTCATAGACTGCAATAGATGCTTCCTAAACCATGGAAAAGTCCATATCTGACCTTTTGATCTAATTTCTGGTCAAAGGTTCCTCAAAAAGTATAAATCAATATAAACCTTTAGACTCCTTCAGATGTTATATTAGATGCTAGGGTGTTGCTAGGCGGTTGCTGGGGTGTTCTGGGTGGTTGCTAGGGTGTTGCCAGATTGTTGCTAGGGTGTTCTGGTTTGTTTCTAGGGTGTTCTGGGAGGTTGCTACGGTGTTCTGGGTGTGTTGCTAGGTGTTTTTTAGGGTATTCTGGGTGGTTGCTATGGTGTTGCTATGCGGTTGCTAGGGTATTCTGGGTGGTTGCGAAGGTGTTCTGGGTGGTTGCTAGGGTGTTGCTAGGCGGTTTCTGCGGTGTTCTGGGTGGTTCCTAGGGTTTTGCCAGATGGTTGCTGGGGTGTTCTGGTTTGTTTCTAGGGTGTTCTGGTAGTTGCTAGGCTGTTGCTTGGTGGTTGCTAGTGTGTTCTGGATGGTTGGAGATTTACTTCTCATGATGTCAATTCAGCCAATAAAATATTTTACCTACTGAACATGTTTCTGGCCCAAAAGGACTTTATCTTGAAGTTTCCATACATACTCATAGACTATGTAATATAACATTCTGAAGTACATAGGACAATTTTTGACATCCATGAACACTTTCATGGCCCACAGGTACTTGATCTGTGGGTTAATATACAAGAGAGATTTACATCTCATAATGTAATTTCAGCCAAACAAATTTTTGACCTACTTAACATGTTTCTGGCCCAAAAGTACTTGATTTTGATTTTTCCATTCATAGACTCGAACAGATGCTTCCTAAGCCATAGAGAAGTCCATACCTGACCTATTGAACTCATTTCTGGTCAAAGGTTCCTCAAAAAGTTTAAAACATTATAAACTTTTAGACTCCTTCTGATGTTATATTAGATATACATAGGTCAGTTTTTGACCTCCAGGAACACATTTATGGCACATTTCCAGAAGAAAATGTGAAGTGAAGCTTGAAGCGGCAAATCTCACCACCCGGTTGCTAGGGTGTTCTGGGTGGTTGCTACGGTGTTCAGGGTGTGTTGCTAGGTGTTTTTTTAGGGTATTCTAGGTGATTGCTATGGTGTTGCTATGCGGTTGCTAGGGTAATCTTGGTGGTTGCGAAGGTGTTCTGGGTGGTTGCTAGAGTGTTGCTAGGCGGTTGCTGGGGTGTTCTGGGTGGTTGCTAGGGTGTTGCCAGATTGTTGCTGGGGTGTTCTGGTTTGTTTCTAGGGTGTTCTGGGAGGTTGCTACGGTGTTCTGGGTGTGTTGCTAGGTGTTTTTTTAGGGTATTCTGGGTGGTTGCTATGGTGTTGCTATGCTGTTGGTAGGGTATTCTGGGCTGTTGCAAAGGTGTTCTGGGTGGTTGCTAGGGTGTTGCTAGGCGTTTCTGGGGTGTTCTGGGTGGTTGCTAGGGTTTTGACAGATGGTTGCTGGGGTGTTCTGGTTTGTTTCTAGGGTGTTCTGGCGGTTGCTAGGCTATTGCTTGGTGGTTGCTATGGTGTTCTGGATGGTTGGAGATTTACTTCTCATGATGTCAATTCAGCCAATAAAATATTTTACCTACTGAACATGTTTCCGGCCCAAAAGTACTTGATCTTGAACTTTCCTTACATACTCATAGACTATGTAATATAACATTCTGAAGTTATATTACATAGGTCAATTTTTGACATCCATGAACACTTTCATGGCCCACGGGTACTTGATCTGTGGGTTAATATACAAGAGAGATTTACATCTCATAATGTAATTTCAGCCAAACAAATATTTGACCTACTGAACATGTTTCTGGCCCAAAAGTACTTGATCTTGATTTTTCCATACATAGACTCGAACAGATGCTTCCTAAGCCATAGAGAAGTCCATACCTGACCTATTGAACTCATTTCTGGTCAAAGGTTCCTCAAAAGGTTTTAAACAATATCAACTTTTAGACTCCTTCTGATGTTATAGTCAGAAGGAGTCTGACTATAACATCAGATAAAATAGATACTTAGATTCATTTTTGACCTCCAGGAACACATTTATGGCACATTTCCAGAAGAAAATGTGAAGTGAAGCTTGAAGCGGCAAATCTCACCACCCTGTTGCTAGGGTGTTCTGGGTGGTTGCTCCGGTGTTCAGGGTGTGTTGCTAGCTGGGTTTTTTTAGGGTATTCTGGGTGATTGCTATGGTGTTGCTATGCGGTTGCTAGGGTATTCTTGGTGGTTGCTGGGGTGTCCTGGGTGGTTGCTAGGGTGTTGCCAGATTGTTGCTGGGGTGTTCTTGTTTGTTTCTAGGGTGTTCTGGGAGGTTGCTACGGTGTTCTGGGTGTGTTGCTAGGTGTTTTTTTAGGGTATTCTGGGTGGTTGCTATGGTGTTGCTATGCGGTTGCTAGGGTATTCTGGGCTATTGCGAAGGTGTTCTGGGTGGTTGCTAGGGTGTTTTCTAGGCGGTTTCTGGGGTGTTCTGGGTGGTTGCTAGGGTTTTGCCAGATGGTTGCTGGGGTATTCTGGTTTGTTTCTAGGGTGTTCTGGTGGTTGCTAGGCTGTTGCTTGGTGGTTGCTAGGGTGTTCTGGATGGTTGGAGATTTACTTCTCCTGATGTCAATTCAGCCAGAAAAATATTTTACCTACTGAACATGTTTCTGGCCCAAAAGTACTTCATCTTGAACGTTCCATACATACTCATAGACTCCAACAGATGCTTCCTAAGCCATATCTGACCTATTGAACTCATTTCTGGTCAAAGGTTCCTCAAAAGGTTTTAAATATCAACTTTTAGACTCCTTATAATGTTATTGTCAGATAAAATAGATACATAGATAACTATAACATCAGATAAAATAGATACTTAGATACATTTTTGACCTCCAGGAACACATTTATGGCACATTTCCAGAAGAAAATGTGAAGTGAAGCTTGAAGCGGCAAATCTCACCACCCGGCTGCTAGGGTGTTCTGGGTTGTTGCTAGGTGTTTTTTTTAGGGTATTCTTGGTGGTTGATATACGGTTGCTAAGGTATTCTGTGTGGTTGCTAAGATGTTCTGGGTGGTTGCTAGGGTGTTGCTAGGCGGTGCCTTGGTGTTCTGGTTTGTTTCTAGGGTGTTGCTAGGTGGTTGCTAGGGTGTTCTGGTTGATTGGAGATTTACTTCTTATGATGACATTTAAGGCAGAAAATATTTTACCTACTGAACATGTTTCTGTCCCAAAGGTTCTTGATCTTGAACTCTCCATACAGACTCATAGACTCCAATAGATGCTTCCTAAGCCATAGAGAAGTCCATATGTGACCTATTGAACTCATTTCTGGTTCCTCAAAATAATTAAAAAAAATAAAAAACGTATAGATTCCTTCTGATGTTATATTAGCTATACATAGGACAATTTTTGACCTCCAGGAACACATTTATGGCCCACGGGTACTTGATCTCTGGGTTAGTATAGCGAGAGATTTACTTCTCATGATTTCATTTCAGCCAGACAAATATTTGACCTCCTTCTGATGTTATATAAGATATACATTGGTCAATTATATTAAATATACATAGGTCAATGTTTGGATTCAAGATGAGTGGCGTGCTCAATTCCTTTTAAAAAAGTTCAACCTGGGTGCTCTTCGGTCCAAGGTAGGACATCAAGGAAACAGTAGAGAAAAAAATCTCTGATGACCGAGGCACTCCTTCATTAAAATTTCTTTATTGTACAAATGACATGTCCTAAACGGACAAATTTAAAAAGCCTGTTTCCTTGATACATAGGTCAATTTTTTAACCTCCAGGAACAGATTTATGTCCCACGGGTACTTGATCTGTGGGTTAATATACCGATAGATTTACTTCTCATGATGTCATTGAACTCATTTCTGGTCAAAGGTTCCTCAAAAAGTTTAAAACATTATAAACTTTTAGACTCCTTCTGATGTTATATTAGATATACATAGGTCAGTTTTTGACCTCCAGGAACACATTTATGGCACATTTCTAGAAGAAAATGTGAAGTTGAGCCTGAAGTGGCAAATCTCACCACCCGGTTGCTAGGTGTTCTGGGTGGTTGCTAGGTGGTTGATAGGCTATTCTGGATGGCTGCTATGGTGTTTTTATGTGGTTGCTAGGGTGTTTTGGGTGGTTGCTAAGGTGTTAATGTTGCTAGGTTGTTGCTAGGCTGTTTCCAGGTTGTTCTGGGTGGTTGCTAGGGTGTTGCTAGGTGGTTGCTTGGGTGTTCTTGTTTGTTGGTGGGGGTTTCTGGGTGGTTTCTAGGGTGTTTTAGGTCGTTCTATGGTTTTTCATTTCATTTTTATATTGTTTGAAACCTTTTGAGGACCCTTTTACCATAACAATATAAACTTATAGACTCCTTCTGATGTTGTATTAGCTATTAGTCAATTTTTGACCTGTGAAGTGGTGCTTGCAGTGGCAAATCTCACCACCCGGTTGCTAAGATTTTCTGGGTGGTTGCTAGGGTGTTTTTGGTAGTTACTATTGGTAGTCTGTGTGGTTCCTATGGTGTTTCTGGTGGTTGGTAGTGTCCAAATTACTATAGAGTTTTTATAATGTTTTTGGCAATTGATTTATATATCATCAAAAGGAGTCGATTAGTTTTTCAGAAATAATTTCAGTAGGTCAGATGTGGACAATTCTATATGGCCTAAGAAACATCATAAGGAGTCTATGAGTATGTAGAAAGTTCAAGATCAAGTACACATGGGCAAGAAATATAGTCTGTAGGTCAAATATGTGTCTGGCTAAAATAATAATAACATGGGCAAGAAATATAGTCTGTTGGTCAAATATCTGTCTGGCTAAAATAACATGATAAGAGGTCATTCTGTATAGTATCCTGATTTTCAAAGAACACTTTAGCCAGAAATATGTTCAGTAGCTAAAATAAGGACTCTTGTATGGCTTCAGTAACATCAAAAGGAGTTAATGAGTATGTTTAGAATGTTCAAGATCAAGTACTCATGGGCCAGAACTATGTTCAGTAGGTCAAAATGAATCTATCTATAGCTCGTGTAACATCAGAAGGAGTCTAAAAGTTTCCTTTAGCGTCAGTTACATGACGCCGTAGGATCGCGTCATGTAAGTGACGCTAAAGGGCGCCTAAAACGTCAAATATTGAAGCATGGTCAAAGGTGACGCCTTGGGGTGAGAATGTGTTCGTTCAGTCGGTCAAATATCTTCCTGCTCATAAAACATCATACGTAGTAAATATCAATGTATAGTTACCTAATGATCAAGTACCATTTGACCAGAAATGAGTTCAATGGATCAGATATAAACAATCCATATGGCTAATGTGTTCATTAGGTAAAATAAGGACTGTTGTATGGCTTCAGTAACATCAAAAGGAGTCAATGAGCATGTTCAGAAAGTAAGATCTAGTACTCGTGGGCCAGAACTATGTTCAGTAGGTCAAATCCCACTTCAAATTTTCTTCTGGAAATGTGCCATAAATGTGTTACATAGGTCAAAAATTGTTAATACAACATCAGAAGGAGTCTATAAGTTTATATTGTTATGGCAAAAGGGTCCTCAAAAGGTTTCAAACAATATAAACATGAAATGTAATAAAAGAATCGATTAGTTAACAGCTAAATCATGCCAAAAACATTATAGAAACTCTATAATATATGTGAACATTACCAACCACCTGGTAACACCATAGCAACAACCCAGAATACCATAGTAACGACCTAAAACACCCTAGCAACCACCCAGAAACCCCCACCAACAAACAAGAACACCCCAGCAACCACCTAGCAACACCCTATCAACCATCCAGAACAACCTGGCAACAGCCTAGCAACAACCTGGCAACATTATCACCTTAGCAACCACCCAGAATACCCTAGCAACCGCATAAAAACACCATAGCAACCACCCAGAATACCCTAACAACCACCTAGCATCCACCCAGAACACCTTAGCAACCGGGTGGTGAGATTTGCCACTTCAGGCTCAACTTCACTTTTTTTTTTCTGGAAATGTGCCATAAATGTGTTCCTGGTGGTCAAAAAGTGAACTATGTAATATAACCTCAAAAGGAGTCTAAAAGTTTATATTGTTTTAAACTTTTTGAGGAACCTTTGACCAGAAATGAGTTCAATGACATCATGAGAAGTAAATCTATCGGTATATTAACCCACAGATCAAATACCCGTGGAACATAAATGTGTTCCTGGAGGTTAAAAAATTGACCTAATATAATCTAATATAATTGACCAATGTATATCTACAACATCAAAAGGAGGTCAAATATTTGTCTGGCTGAAATGACATCATGAGAAGTAAATCTTTCGGTATACTCACCCACAGATCAAGTACCCTTGGGTTCCTGGAGGTCAAAAATTGTCCTATGTATAGCTAATATAACAACAGAAGGAATCAATAAGTTTATATTTTTTTAAACTATTTTGAGGAACCAGAAATGAGTTCAATAGGTCAGATATGTCCATATCTGACCTATTGAACTCATTTCTCTATGGCTTAGGAAGTATCTATTGGAGTCTATGAGTCTGTATGGAAAGTTCAAGATCCAAGAACTTTTGGGACAGAAACATGTTCAGTAGGTAAAATATTTTTCTGCCTTAAATGACATCATGAGAAGTAAATCTCCAATCAACCAGAACACCCTAGCAACCACCTAGCAACACCCTAGCAACAAACCAGAACACCCCAGTAACCGGCTAGCAACACCCTAGCAACCACCCAGAACACCCCGGCAACCGCCTAGCAAACACCCTAGCAACCACCCAGAACACCCCGGCAACCGCCTAGCAATACCCTAGCAACTGCCCAGAACACCTTAGCAACCCACTCAGAATAGCCTAGCAACGGTATATCAACCACCCAGAATACCCTAAAAAAACACCTAACAACCACCCAGAACACCGTAGCAACAACCCAGAACACCCTAGCAACCGGGTGGTGAGATTTGGCGCTTCAAGCTCCATTTCACATTTTCTTCTGGAAAATGTGCCATAAATGTGTGCCTGGAGGTCAAAAATGTATCTGTGTATCTATTTTATCTGATGTTATAGTTGTCTATGTATCTATTTTATCTGATGTTATAGTCAGAATCCTTCTGACTATAACATCAGAGGGAGTCTAAAAGTTTATATCGTTTTAAACTCTTTGAGGAACCTTTGACCAGAAATTAGTTCAATAGGTCAGATATGGACTTCTCTATGGCTTAGGAAGCATCTATTGGAGTCTATGAGTATGTATGGAAAGTTCAAGATCAAGTACTTTTGGGCCAGAAATATGTTCAGTAGGTAAAATATTTTTCTGGCTGAAATGACATCCTGAGAAGAAAATCTCCAACCAACCAGAACACCCTAGCAACCACCCAGAACACCCTAGAAACAAACCAGAACACCCCAGCAACCATCTGGCAACACCCTAGCAACCACCCAGAACACCCCAGCAACCACCCAGAACACCCTAGAAACAAACCAGAACACCCCAGCAACCATCTGGCAACACCCTAGCAACCACCCAGAACACATTCGCAACCACCCAGAATACCCTAGCAAACGCATAGAAACACCATAGCAAACACCCAGAATACTCTAAAAAAACACCTAGCAACACACCCAGAACACCATAGCAACCTCCCAGAACACCCCAGCAACCGCCTAGCAACACCCTAGCAACCACCCAGAACACCTTCGCAACCACCCAGAATACCCTAGCAAACGCATAGCAACACCATAGCAAACACGCAGAATACCCTAAAAAAACCACCTAGCAACACACCCAGAACACCGTAGCAACCTCCCAGAACACCCTAGCAACCGGGTGGTGAGATTTGCGCTTTAAGATCCGCTTCAATTTTTTCTTCTGGAAATGTGCCATAAATGTGTTCCTGGAGCCTGGAGGTCAAAATTGACCTATGTATATCTAATATAACATCAGAAGGAGTCTAAAAGTTTATATTGTTTTAAACTTTTTGAGGAACCTTTGACTAGAATTTAGTTCAATATGTCAGATATGGACTTCTCTATGGCTTAGGAAGCATCTATTGGAGTCTATGAGTATGTATGTAAAGGTCAAGATCAAGTACTTTTTTGGCCAGAAACATGTTCAGTAGGTCAAATATTTGTCTGGCTGAAATGACATTATGAGAAGTAAATCTCTCCGTATATTAACCCACAGATCAAGGACCCGTGGGCCATAAAAGTTTTCCTGGAGGTCAAAAATTGACCTATGTAATATAACATCAGAAGGAGTCTATAAGTTTATATCGTTTTAAACTTTTTGAGGAACCTTTGTGCAGAAATTAGTTCAAAAGGTCAGATATGGACTTTTCCATGGCTTAGGAAGCATCTATTGGAGTCTATGAGTATGTATGGAAAGTATAAGATCAAGTACTTTTGGGCCAGAAATATGTTCAGTAGGTAAAATATTTTTCTGGCTGAAATGACATCATGAGAAGAAAATCTCCAACCAACCAGAACACTCTAGCAACCACCCAGAACACCCTAGAAACAAACCAGAACACCCCAGCAACCATCTGGCAACACCCTAGCAACCACCCAGAACACCCCAGCAACCACCTAGCAACACCCTAGCAACCACCCAGAACACCTTCGCAACCACCCAGAATACCCTAGCAAACGCATAGCAACACCATATCAAACACCCAGAATACCCTAAAAAAACATCTAGCAACACACCCAGAACACCGTAGCAACCTCCCAGAACACCCTAGCAACCGGGTGGTGAGATTTGCCGCTTCAAGCTCCACTTCACATTTTCTTCTGGAAATGTGCCATAAATGTGTTCCTGGAGGTCAAAATTGACCTATGTATATCTAATATAACATCAGAATGAATCTAAAAGTTTATATGGTTTTAAACTTTTTGAGGAACCTTTGACCAGAAATGAGTTCAATATGTCAGATATGAACTTCTCTATGGCTTAGGAAGCATCTGTTGGAGTCTATGAGTATGAATGGAAAGTACAAGGTCAAGTACTTTTGGGCCAGAAATATGTTCAGTAGGTCAAATATCTTTCTGGCTGAAATGACATGATGAGAAGTAAAGCTCTCGGTATATTAACCCAAACATCAAATACCCGTGGGCCAAAAATGTGTTTCTGGAGGTCAAAAATTGACCTATGTATAGCTAATATATAACATCAATAACATCAGGAGTCTATAAGTTTATATTGTTTAAAACCTTTTGAGGAACCTTTGACCAGAAATAAGTTCAATAGGTCAGATATGGACTTCTCTATGGCTTAGGAAGCATCTATTGGAGTCTATGAGTATGTATGGAAAGTTCAAGATCAAGTACTTTTGGGCCAGAAACATGTTCAGTAGGTCAAATATTTGTCTGGCTGAAATTACATTATGAGAAGTAAATCTCTCGGTATATTAACCCACAGAGCAAGGACCCGTGGGCCATTAAAGTTTTCCTGGAGGTCAAAAATTGACCTATGTAATATAACATCAGAAGGAGTCTATAAGTTTATATCGTTTTAAACTTTTTGAGGAACCTTTGAGCAGAAATTAGTTCAAAAGGTCAGATATGGACTTTTCCATGGCTTAGGAAGCATCTATTGGAGTCTATGAGTATGTATGGAAAGTTCAAGATCAGGTACTTTTGGGCCAGAAATATGTTCAGTAGGTAAAATATTTTTCTGGCTGAAATGACATCATGAGAAGAAAATCTCCAACCAACCAGAACACCCTAGCAACCACCCAGAACACCCTGGAAACAAACCAGAACACCCCAGCAACCATCTGGCAACAGCTTAGCAACCACCCAGAACACCCCAGCAACCGCTTAGCAACACCCTAGCAACCACCCAGAACACCTTCACAACCACCCATAATACACTAGCAATCGCATAGCAACACCATAGCAAACACCCAGAATACCCTAAAAAAACACCTAGCAACACACCCAGAAGACCGTAGCTACCTTCCAGAACACCCTAGCAACCGGGTGGTGAGATTTGCCGCTTCAAGCTCCACTTCACATTTTCTTCTGGAAATGTGCCATAAATGTGTTCCTGGAGGTCAAAATTGACCTCTGTATATCTAATATAACATCAGAAGGAGTCTAAAAGTTTATATTGTCTTAAACATTTTGAGGAAACTTTGACCATAAATTAGTTCAATATGTCAGATATGGACTTCTCTATGGCTTAGGAAGCATCTGTTGGAGTCTACGAGTATGAATGGAAAGTACAAAGTCCAGTACTTTTGGGCCAGAAATATGTTCAGTAGGTCAAATATCTTTCTGGCTGAAATGACATCATGAGAAGTAAAGCTCTCGGTATATTAACCCAAACATCAAATACCCGTGGGCCAAAAATGTGTTTCTGGAGGTCAAAAATTGACCTATGTATAGCTAATATATAACATCAATAACATCAGGAGTCTATAAGTTTATATTGTTTAAAACCTTTTGAGGAACCTTTGACCAGAAATAAGTTCAATAGGTCAGATATGGACTTCTCTATGGCTTAGGAAGCATCTATTGGAGTCTATGAGTATGTATGGAAAGTTCAAGATCAAGTACTTTTGGGCCAGAAACATGTTCAGTAGGTCAAATATTTTTCTGGCTGAAATGACATCATGAGAAGTAAATCTCTCGGTATATTAACCCACAGATCAAGGACCCGTGGGCCATAAAGGTGTTCCTGGAGGTCAAAAATTGACCTATGTAATATAACATCAGAAGGAGTCTATCAGAGTATATCGTTTTAAACTTTTTGAGGAACCTTTGAGTAGAAATTAGTTCAAAAGGTCAGAAATGGACTTTTCCATGGCTTAGGAAGCATCTATTGGAGTCTATGAGTATGAATGGAAAGTTCAAGATCAAGTACTTTTGGGCCAGAAATATGTTCAGTAGGTCAAATATCTATCTGGCTGAAATGACATCATGAGAAAGATCAATTAATTACCCATAGGCTAGAAATATGTTCAGTATGTCAAAAAGGAACCTATGTATATAACATCAGATTGAGTCTATCAGTTGATATTATTTAAACACTTTTGAGGAAACAGACCAGAAATTAGTTCAATATGGACTTTAGATATGGACTTCTCTATGGCTTAGAATATCCGTGAGCCAGAAATATGTTCACAAAAAGGAACCTATCTATAGCTTATAAATCATCAAAAGGTAATAAGTTAATATTTATTAAAACCTCTGAGGACCCTACTACTAATTATTTTGTGCACTGAATAAAAAACATCACATGAGCGGTCGTGCAATGCAATAACTTAGCCTACTCGTTCCTTTGTGCAACAAAGAGATGTGTAATGCATGTGTTTTGTAACAAGGGAAATAATTGCATTAGTTGTTGCATTTCTGTGATAAAGTTAAATCGTTGCCATTAAGAAAGTTGTGCATGAAGAACGTTGTGCATCAAAAATAACATAAATGCAATATGCACTTTATTGCATTCAAGAACTAAACCCTTCCTTAGTGCTTTGACTGGAAAACGTGTGTTGTTTCATTGCAATGCTTACATTTTCTAACTTATTCTTCTTCGCAATGAAAAGAAAGGATATAACACGCGTGCTTTTCCATGCATTTCCATTCTACAACTAAATAATTTGTGTTTTGACGAGAAAACATCACTAGAGCGATCGCTTTACAATGCATACACTAACTTGTTCCTTTGTGCAAAGAATAGATTTGCAATGCTTCTGCTTTAGGATTGCATTGCACATGCACGCAATAACTAACTGTACAATGAAAAGAAATCACCTAAGATGTGTTTCATTGCATTGTATGACATATCTAACTTGTTCCTCGTTATGCAAATGCACTTAATAACTAACATCTCTGCAATGAAAAGAAAAACCCTAAGATGTGTTTCATTGCATTGCATAACCTAATCTAACTTGTTCCTCGTCATGCATATGCACGCAATACCTCTGTGCAATGAAAAGAAAACAGCTAAGATGTGTTTTAGTGAATTGCATGACATATCTAACTTGTTTCTCGTTAGGCATATGTACGCAATAACTAACCTCTGTGCAATGAAAAGAAAACACCTAAGATGTGTTTCATCGCATTGCATGACATATCTAACTTGTTCCTCGTTATGCATATACACGCAATAACTAAACTCTGCGCAGTGAAAAGAAAACACCTAAGATCTGTTTCAATGCATATGCATGACAAATCTAACTTGTGCAGTTTTCTTTTCACTGCACAGAGGTTAGTTATTGTGTGCATATGCAAAACGAGGAACAAGTTAGATATGTCATGCAATGCGATGAAACACATCTTAGGTGTTTTCTTTTCATTGCACAGAGGTTAGTTATTGCGTGCATATGCATAACGAGGAACAAGTAAGATATGTCATGCAATGCGATGAAACACATCTTAGGTGTTTTCTTTTCATTGCAAAGAGGTTATTGCGTGAATATGCATACAATGCGATGAAACACATCTTAGGTGTTTCCTTTTCATTTCACAGAGGTTAGTTATTGCGTGCATATGCATAACGAGGAACAAGTTAGATATGTCATGCAAAGCAATGAAACACATGTTAGATGTTTTCTTTTTGGTGCAGAGAGGTTAGTTATTTGCGTGCATATGCATAACGAGGAACAAGTTAGATAGGTCATGCAATGCATTGAAACACATCTTAGGTGTTTTCTTTTCATTGCACAGAGGTTAGTTATTGCTTGCATATGCATAACGAGGATCAAGATAGATATGTCATGCAATGCGATGAAACACATCTTAGTTTTCTTTTCATTGCAAAGAGGTTAGTTATTGCGTGCATATGCATAACGAGGAACAAGTTAGATATGTCATGCAAAGCAATGAAACTCATGTTAGATGTTTTCTTTTCGGTGCACAGAGGTTAGTTATTTGCGTGCATATGCATAACGAGGAACAAGTTAGATAGGTCATGCAATGCATTGAAACACAACTTAGGTGTTTTCTTTTCATTGCAAAGAGGTTAGTTATTGCGTGAATATGCATACAATGCGATGAAACACATCTTAGGTGTTTTCTTTTCATTGCACAGAGGTTAGTTATTGCGTGCATATGCATAACGAGGAACAAGTTAGATATGTCATGCAAAGCAATGAAACACATGTTAGATGTTTTCTTTTCGGTGCACAGAGGTTAGTTATTTGCGTGCATATGCATAACGAGGAACAAGTTAGATAGGTCATGCAATGCATTGAAACACATCTTAGGTGTTTTCTTTCCATTGCACATAGGTTAGTTATTACGTGCATATGCAATGCAATCTTAAAGCATTGCAAATCTCTTCGTTGCACAAAGAAACAAGTTAGTGTATGCATTATAAATCGATCGCTCTTGTGACGTTTTCTCGTCAAAACACAAATTAATTAGTTGTAGAATGGAAATGCACGGAAAAGCGCGCGTGTTTTATCTTTTCTTTTCATTGCAAAAAGAATAAGTTAGAAAATGTAAGCATTGCAATGAAAACAACACACGTTATTCAGTCAAAGCACTAAGGAAAGGTTTAGTTCTTGAATGAAATTAAGTGCATACATGTTTTTGATGCACAACGTTCTTCATGCACAAATCCACATCTCTTCATTTCACAAAGCAACGGGTGTTGTTTTATTGTAATGCATAAAATATTAAACTTGTTCCTCTTTGCAATGAAAAGAAAGTGTATGCATGTGCTTTCGCATGCATTTCTATTTTACAAACTGACAAATGTTACAGAGACACATGTTAGTTATTTCGTGCATATTCTTTAATGCACAACGTTAGAACGTTAGATGTGTTTTCGTTGAACAACGGAGTATGAGTTAGTTATAGCATGCGTTGTAAGGAAACAGCTAATGGCAACGATTTCTCTTCATCACAGAAATGCAACAACTAATGCAATTATTTCCCTTGTTACAAAACACATGCATTACACATCTCTTTGTTGCACAAAGGAACGAATAAGTTATTGCATTGCACGACCGCAAGTGATGTTTATTCGTCAGTGCACAAAAGAATTAGTCTTAGAATCCACGCGAAAGAGTCAAAGGGTCCTCAAAGGTTTTTAATAAATATTAACTTATTGACTTTTGATGATTTATAAGTTATGGATAGGTTCCTTTTTGTCCTAGTGAAAATATTTCTGGCTCACGGGTACTTGATTCTAAGCCATAGAGAAGTCCATATCTGACCTATTAAACTAATTTCTGGTCTATGTTTCCTCAAAAGTTTTTAAATAATATCAACTGATAGACTCAATCTGATCTTATATACATAGGTTCCTTTTTGACCTACTGAACATATTTCTAGCCTATGGGTAATTAATTGATCCTTCTCATGATGTCATTTCAGCCAGACAGATATTTGACCTACTGAACATATTTACGGCCCAAAAGTAGTTGATCTTGAACTTTCCATACATACTCATAGACTGCAATAGATGCTTCCTAAACCATAGAAAAGTCCATATCTGACCTTTTGATCTAATTTCTGGTCAAAGGTTCCTCAAAAAGTATAAATCAATATAAACTTTTAGACTCCTTCAGATGTTATATTAGATGCTAGGGTGTTGCTAGGCGGTTGCTGGGGTGTTCTGGGTGGTTGCTAGGGTGTTGCCAGATTGTTGCTAGGGTGTTCTGGTTTGTTTCTAGGGTGTTCTGGGAGGTTGCTACGGTGTTCTGGGTGTGTTGCTAGGTGTTTTTTAGGGTATTCTGGGTGTTTGCTTTTGTGTTGCTATGCGGTTGCTAGGGTATTCTGGGTGGTTGCGAAGGTGTTCTGGGTGGTTGCTAGGGTGGTACTAGGTGGTTTCTGGGGTGTTCTGGTGGTTCCTAGGGTTTTGCCAGATGGTTGCTGGGGTGTTCTGGTTTGTTTCTAGGGTGTTCTGGTGGTTGCTAGGCTGTTGTTTGGGGTTGCTAGGGTGTTCTGGATGGTTGGAGATTTACTTCTCATGATGTCAATTCAGCCAGAAAAATATTTTACCTACTGAACATGTTTCTGGCCCAAAAGTACTTGATCTTGAACTTTCCACACATACTCATAGACTATGTAATATAACATTCTGATGTTAGATGACATAGGTCAATTTTTGACATCCATGAACACTTTCATGGCCCACTGGTACTTGATCTGTGGGTTAATATACCGAAAGATTTACATCTCATGATTTAATTTCAGCCAGACAAATATTTGACCTACTGAACATTTTTCTGGCCCAAAAGTACTTGATTTTGAACTTTCCATACATACTCATAGACTCCAACAGATGCTTCCTAAGCCATAGAGAAGTCCATATCTGACCTATTGAACTCATTTCTGGTCAAAGGTTCCTCAAAAGGTTTCAAACAATATCAACTTTTAGACACCTCTGATGTTATAGTCAGAAGGAGTCTGACTATAACATCAGATAGAATAGATACTTAGATACATTTTTTACCTCCAGGACCACATTTATGGCACATTTCCAGAAGAAAATGTGAAGTGAAGCTTGAAGCGGCAAATCTCACCACCCGGTTGCTAGGGTGTTCTGGGTGGTTGCTACGGTGTTCAGGGTGTGTTGCTAGGTGTTTTTTTAGGGTATTCTAGGTGATTGCTATGGTGTTGCTATGCGGTTGCTAGGGTATTCTTGGTGGTTGCGAAGGTGTTCTGGGTGGTTGCTAGAGTGTTGCTAGGCAGTTGCTGGGGTGTTCTGGGTGGTTGCTAGGGTGTTGCCAGATTGTTGCTGGGGTGTTCTGGTTTGTTTCTAGGGTGTTCTGGGAGGTTTCTACGGTGTTCTGGGTGTGTTGCTAGGTGTTTTTTTAGGGTATTCTGGGTGGTTGCTATGGTGTTGCTATGCGGTTGGTAGGGTATTCTGGGCTGTTGCGAAGGTGTTCTGGGTGGTTGCTAGGGTGTTGCTAGGCGGTTTCTGGGGTGTTCTGGTGGTTGCTAGGCTGTTGCTTGGTGGTTGCTAGGGTGTTCTGGATGGTTGGAGATTTACTTCTCATGATGTCAATTCAGCCAATAAAATATTTTACCTACTGAACATGTTTCTGGCCCAAAAGGACTTGATCTTGAACTTTCCATACATACTCATAGACTATGTAATATAACATTCTGAAGTTATATTACATAGGTCAATTTTTGACATCCATGAACACTTTCATGGCCCACGGGTACTTTATCTGTGGGTTAATATACAAGAGAGATTTACATCTCATAATGTAATTTCAGCCAAACAAATTTTTGACCTACTGAACATGTTTCTGGCCCAAAAGTACTTGATCTTGATTTTTCCATACATAGACTCGAACAGATGCTTCCTAAGCCATAGAGAAGTCCATACCTGACCTATTGAACTCATTTCTGGTCAAAGGTTTCTCAAAAGGTTTTAAACAATATCAACTTTTAGACTCCTTCTGATGTTATAGTCAGAAGGAGTCTGACTATAACATCAGATAAAATAGATACTTAGATTCATTTTTGACCTCCAGGAACACATTTATGGCACATTTCCAGAAGAAAATGTGAAGTGAAGCTTGAAGCGGCAAATCTCACCACCCTGTTGCTAGGGTGTTCTGGGTGGTTGCTCCGGTGTTCAGGGTGTGTTGCTAACTGGTTTTTTTTAGGGTATTCTGGGTGATTGCTATGGTGTTGCTATGCGGTTGCTAGGGTATTCTTGGTGGTTGCTGGGGTGTTCTGGGTGGTTGCTAGGGTGTTGCCAGATTGTTGCTGGGGTGTTCTGGTTTGTTTCTAGGGTGTTCTGGGTGGTTGCTACGGTGTTCAGGGTGTGTTGCTAGGTGTTTTTTTAGGGTATTCTAGGTGATTGCTATGGTGTTGCTATGCGGTTGCTAGGGTATTCTTGGTGGTTGCGAAGGTGTTCTGGGTGGTTGCTAGAGTGTTGCTAGGCGGTTGCTGGGGTGTTCTGGGTGGTTGCTAGGGTGTTGCCAGATTGTTGCTGGGGTGTTCTGGTTTGTTTCTAGGGTGTTCTGGGAGGTTGCTACGGTGTTCTCGGTGTGTTGCTAGGTGTTTTTTTAGGGTATTCTGGGTGGTTACTATGGTGTTGCTATGCTGTTGGTAGGGTATTCTGGGCTGTTGCGAAGGTGTTCTGGGTGGTTGCTAGGGTGTTGCTAGTTGGTTTCTGGGGTGTTCTGGGTGGTTGCTAGGGTTTTGCCAGATGGTTGCTGGGTGTTCTGGTTTGTTTTTAGGGTGTTCTGGCGGTTGCTAGGCTGTTGCTTGGTGGTTGCTAGGGTGTTCTGGATGGTTGGAGATTTACTTCTCATGATGTCAATTCAGCCAATAAAATATTTTACCTACTGAACATGTTTCTGGCCCAAAAGTACTTGATCTTGAACTTTCCATACATACTCATAGACTATGTAATATAACATTCTGAAGTTATATTACATAGGTCAATTTTTGACATCCATGAACACTTTCATGGCCCACGGGTACTTGATCTGTGGGTTAATATACAAGAGAGATTTACATCTCATAATGTAATTTCAGCCAAACAAATATTTGACCTACTGAACATGTTTCTGGCCCAAAAGTACTTGATCTTGATTTTTCCATACATAGACTCGAACAGATGCTTCCTAATCCATAGAGAAGTCCATACCTGACCTATTGAACTCATTTCTGGTCAAAGGTTCCTCAAAAGGTTTTAAACAATATCAACTTTTAGACTCCTTCTGATGTTATAGTCAGAAGGAGTCTGACTATAACATCAGATAAAATAGATACTTAGATTCATTTTTGACCTCCAGGAACACATTTATGGCACATTTCCAGAAGAAAATGTGAAGTGAAGCTTGAAGCGGCAAATCTCACCACCCTGTTGCTAGGGTGTTCTGGGTGGTTGCTCCGGTGTTCAGGGTGTGTTGCTAGCTGTTTTTTTTAGGGTATTCTGGGTGATTGCTATGGTGTTGCTATGCGGTTGCTAGGGTATTCTGGGCTGTTGCGAAGGTGTTCTGGGTGGTTGCTAGGGTGTTTGCTAGGCGGTTTCTGGGGTGTTCTGGGTGGTTGCTAGGGTTTTGCCAGATGGTTGCTGGGGTATTCTGGTTTGTTTCTAGGGTGTTCTGGTGGTTGCTAGGCTGTTGCTTGGTGGTTGCTAGGGTGTTCTGGATGGTTGGAGATTTACTTCTCCTGATGTCAATTCAGCCAGAAAAATATTTTTCCTACTGAACATGTTTCTGGCCCAAAAGTACTTCATCTTGAACGTTCCATACATACTCATAGACTCCAACAGATGCTTCCTAAGCCATATCTGACCTATTGAACTCATTTCTGGTCAAAGGTTCCTCAAAAGGTTTTAAATATCAACTTTTAGACTCCTTATAATGTTATTGTCAGATAAAATAGATACATAGATAACTATAACATCAGATAAAATAGATACTTAGATACATTTTTGACCTCCAGGAACACATTTATGGCACATTTCCAGAAGAAAATGTGAAGTGAAGCTTGAAGCGGCAAATCTCACCACCCGGCTGCTAGGGTGTTCTGGGTGGTTGCTAGGTGTTTTTTTTAGGGTATTCTTGGTGGTTGATATACGGTTGCTAAGGTATTCTGTGTGGTTGCTAAGATGTTCTGGGTGGTTGCTAGGGTGTTGCTAGGCGGTGCCTTGGTGTTCTGGTTTGTTTCTAGGGTGTTGCTAGGTGGTTGCTAGGGTGTTCTGGTTGATTGGAGATTTACTTCTTATGATGACATTTAAGGCAGAAAATATTTTACCTACTGAACATGTTTCTGTCCCAAAAGTTCTTGATCTTGAACTCTCCATACAGACTCATAGACTCCAATAGATGCTTCCTAAGCCATAGAGAAGTCCATATGTGACCTATTGAACTCATTTCTGGTTCCTCAAAATAATTAAAAAAATAAAAAACTTATAGATTCCTTCTGATGTTATATTAGCTATACATAGGACAATTTTTGACCTCCAGGAACACATTTATGGCCCACGGGTACTTGATCTCTGGGTTAGTATAGCGAGAGATTTACTTCTCATGATTTCATTTCAGCCAGACAAATATTTGACCTCCTTCTGATATATAAGATATACATTGGTCAATTATATTAAATATACATAGGTCAATGTTTGGATTCAAGATGAGTGGCGTGCTCAATTCCTTTTAAAAAAGTTCAACCTGGGTGCTCTTCGGTCCAAGGTAGGACATTAAGGAAACAGTAGAGAAAAAAATCTCTGATGACCGAGGCACTCCTTCATTAAAATTTCTTTATTGTACAAATGACATGTCCTAAACGGACAAATTTAAAAAGCCTGTTTCCTTGATACATAGGTCAATTTTTTAACCTCCAGGAAAAGATTTATGTCCCACGGGTACTTGATCTGTGGGTTAATATACTGATAGATTTACTTCTCATGATGTCATTGAACTCATTTCTGGTCAAAGGTTCCTCAAAAAGTTTAAAACATTATAAACTTTTAGACTCCTTCTGATGTTATATTAGATATACATAGGTCAGTTTTTGACCTCCAGGAACACATTTATGGCACATTTCTAGAAGAAAATGTGAAGTTGAGCCTGAAGTGGCAAATCTCACCACCCGATTGCTAGGGTGTTCTGGGTGGTTTCTAGGTGGTTGATAGGCTATTCTGGATGGCTGCTATGGTGTTTTTATGTGGTTGCTAGGGTGTTTTGGGTGGTTGCTAAGGTGTTAATGTTGCTAGGTTGTTGCTAGGCTGTTTCCAGGTTGTTCTGGGTGGTTGCTAGGGTGTTGCTAGGTGGTTGCTTGGGTGTTCTTGTTTGTTGGTGGGGGTTTCTGGGTGGTTTCTAGGGTGTTTTAGGTCGTTCCTATGGTTTTTCATTTCATGTTTATATTGTTTGAAACCTTTTGAGGACCCTTTTACCATAACAATATAAACTTATAGACTCCTTCTGATGTTGTATTAGCTATTAGTCAATTTTTTGACCTGTGAAGTGGTGCTTGCAGTGGCAAATCTCACCACCCGGTTGCTAAGATTTTCTGGGTGGTTGCTAGGGTGTTTTTGGTAGTTACTATTGGTAGTCTGTGTGGTTCCTATGGTGTTTCTGGTGGTTGGTAGTGTCCAAATCACTATAGAGTTTTTATAATGTTTTTGGAAATTGATTTATATATCATCAAAAGGAGTCGATTAGTTTTTCAGAAATAATTTCAGTAGGTCAGATGTGGACAATTCTATATGGCCTAAGAAACATCATAAGGAGTCTATGAGTATGTAGAAAGTTCAAGATCAAGTACACATGGGCAAGAAATATAGTCTGTAGGTCAAATATCTGTCTGGCTAAAATAATAATAACATGGGCAAGAAATATAGTCTGTAGGTCAAATATCTGTCTGGCTAAAATAACATGATAAGAGGTCATTCTGTATAGTATCCTGATTTTCAAAGAACACTTTAGCCAGAAATATGTTCAGTAGCTAAAATAAGGCCTCTTGTATGGCTTCAGTAACATCAAAAGGAGTTAATGAGTATGTTTAGAATGTTCAAGATCAAGTACTCATGGGCCAGAACTATGTTCAGTAGGTCAAAATGAATCCATCTATAGCTCGTGTAATATCAGAAGGAGTCTAAAAGTTTTTCTTGTTTAAAAACTTTTGAGGACCCTTTGACCAGAAATGAGTTAAATACTTAAGATATGGACATTCTATATGGTTTAAGAAGCATCAAAAGGAGTCTATGAGAATTTATAGAAAGTTCGAGACCTAGTACTCGTCGGCCAGGACTATGTTTGTGGGTCAAAGAGGAACCTCTAGGCCTAGGAAACATAAGAAGTAGTCTATTTAGTATGTATAGAAAGTTCAATATCAGGTACTCGTGGGACAGATATATGTTCAGTCAGCCCATTCTCACTCCCAAGGCGTCACCTAACTGACACCTTGGGAAGCATTTGACCATGCTTCAATATCTGATGCTTTAGGATATCTGACGCCGTAGGATCGCGTCATGTAAGTGACGCTAAAGGGCGCCTAAAACGTCAAATATTGAAGCATGGTCAAAGGTGACGCCTTGGGGTGAGAATGTGTTCGTTCAGTCGGTCAAATATCTTCCTGCTCATAAAACATCATACGTAGTAAATATCAATGTATAGTTACCTAATGATCAAGTACCATTTGACCAGAAATGAGTTCAATGGATCAGATATAAACAATCCATATGGCTAATGTGTTCATTAGGTAAAATAAGGACTGTTGTATGGCTTCAGTAACATCAAAAGGAGTCAATGAGCATGTTCAGAAAGTAAGATCTAGTACTCGTGGGCCAGAACTATGTTCAGTAGGTCAAATCCCACTTCAAATTTTCTTCTGGAAATGTGCCATAAATGTGTTACATAGGTCAAAAATTGTTAATACAACATCAGAAGGAGTCTATAAGTTTATATTGTTATGGCAAAAGGGTCCTCAAAAGGTTTCAAACAATATAAACATGAAATGTAATAAAAGAATCGATTAGTTAACAGCTAAATCATGCCAAAAACATTATAGAAACTCTATAATATATGTGAACATTACCAACCACCTGGTAACACCATAGCAACAACCCAGAATACCATAGTAACGACCTAAAACACCCTAGCAACCACCCAGAAACCCCCACCAACAAACAAGAACACCCCAGCAACCACCTAGCAACACCCTATCAACCATCCAGAACAACCTGGCAACAGCCTAGCAACAACCTGGCAACATTATCACCTTAGCAACCACCCAGAATACCCTAGCAACCGCATAAAAACACCATAGCAACCACCCAGAATACCCTAACAACCACCTAGCATCCACCCAGAACACCTTAGCAACCGGGTGGTGAGATTTGCCACTTCAGGCTCAACTTCACTTTTTTTTTTCTGGAAATGTGCCATAAATGTGTTCCTGGTGGTCAAAAAGTGAACTATGTAATATAACCTCAAAAGGAGTCTAAAAGTTTATATTGTTTTAAACTTTTTGAGGAACCTTTGACCAGAAATGAGTTCAATGACATCATGAGAAGTAAATCTATCGGTATATTAACCCACAGATCAAATACCCGTGGAACATAAATGTGTTCCTGGAGGTTAAAAAATTGACCTAATATAATCTAATATAATTGACCAATGTATATCTACAACATCAAAAGGAGGTCAAATATTTGTCTGGCTGAAATGACATCATGAGAAGTAAATCTTTCGGTATACTCACCCACAGATCAAGTACCCTTGGGTTCCTGGAGGTCAAAAATTGTCCTATGTATAGCTAATATAACAACAGAAGGAATCAATAAGTTTATATTTTTTTAAACTATTTTGAGGAACCAGAAATGAGTTCAATAGGTCAGATATGTCCATATCTGACCTATTGAACTCATTTCTCTATGGCTTAGGAAGTATCTATTGGAGTCTATGAGTCTGTATGGAAAGTTCAAGATCCAAGAACTTTTGGGACAGAAACATGTTCAGTAGGTAAAATATTTTTCTGCCTTAAATGACATCATGAGAAGTAAATCTCCAATCAACCAGAACACCCTAGCAACCACCTAGCAACACCCTAGCAACAAACCAGAACACCCCAGTAACCGGCTAGCAACACCCTAGCAACCACCCAGAACACCCCGGCAACCGCCTAGCAAACACCCTAGCAACCACCCAGAACACCCCGGCAACCGCCTAGCAATACCCTAGCAACTGCCCAGAACACCTTAGCAACCCACTCAGAATAGCCTAGCAACGGTATATCAACCACCCAGAATACCCTAAAAAAACACCTAACAACCACCCAGAACACCGTAGCAACAACCCAGAACACCCTAGCAACCGGGTGGTGAGATTTGGCGCTTCAAGCTCCATTTCACATTTTCTTCTGGAAAATGTGCCATAAATGTGTGCCTGGAGGTCAAAAATGTATCTGTGTATCTATTTTATCTGATGTTATAGTTGTCTATGTATCTATTTTATCTGATGTTATAGTCAGAATCCTTCTGACTATAACATCAGAGGGAGTCTAAAAGTTTATATCGTTTTAAACTCTTTGAGGAACCTTTGACCAGAAATTAGTTCAATAGGTCAGATATGGACTTCTCTATGGCTTAGGAAGCATCTATTGGAGTCTATGAGTATGTATGGAAAGTTCAAGATCAAGTACTTTTGGGCCAGAAATATGTTCAGTAGGTAAAATATTTTTCTGGCTGAAATGACATCCTGAGAAGAAAATCTCCAACCAACCAGAACACCCTAGCAACCACCCAGAACACCCTAGAAACAAACCAGAACACCCCAGCAACCATCTGGCAACACCCTAGCAACCACCCAGAACACCCCAGCAACCACCCAGAACACCCTAGAAACAAACCAGAACACCCCAGCAACCATCTGGCAACACCCTAGCAACCACCCAGAACACATTCGCAACCACCCAGAATACCCTAGCAAACGCATAGAAACACCATAGCAAACACCCAGAATACTCTAAAAAAACACCTAGCAACACACCCAGAACACCATAGCAACCTCCCAGAACACCCCAGCAACCGCCTAGCAACACCCTAGCAACCACCCAGAACACCTTCGCAACCACCCAGAATACCCTAGCAAACGCATAGCAACACCATAGCAAACACGCAGAATACCCTAAAAAAACCACCTAGCAACACACCCAGAACACCGTAGCAACCTCCCAGAACACCCTAGCAACCGGGTGGTGAGATTTGCGCTTTAAGATCCGCTTCAATTTTTTCTTCTGGAAATGTGCCATAAATGTGTTCCTGGAGCCTGGAGGTCAAAATTGACCTATGTATATCTAATATAACATCAGAAGGAGTCTAAAAGTTTATATTGTTTTAAACTTTTTGAGGAACCTTTGACTAGAATTTAGTTCAATATGTCAGATATGGACTTCTCTATGGCTTAGGAAGCATCTATTGGAGTCTATGAGTATGTATGTAAAGGTCAAGATCAAGTACTTTTTTGGCCAGAAACATGTTCAGTAGGTCAAATATTTGTCTGGCTGAAATGACATTATGAGAAGTAAATCTCTCCGTATATTAACCCACAGATCAAGGACCCGTGGGCCATAAAAGTTTTCCTGGAGGTCAAAAATTGACCTATGTAATATAACATCAGAAGGAGTCTATAAGTTTATATCGTTTTAAACTTTTTGAGGAACCTTTGTGCAGAAATTAGTTCAAAAGGTCAGATATGGACTTTTCCATGGCTTAGGAAGCATCTATTGGAGTCTATGAGTATGTATGGAAAGTATAAGATCAAGTACTTTTGGGCCAGAAATATGTTCAGTAGGTAAAATATTTTTCTGGCTGAAATGACATCATGAGAAGAAAATCTCCAACCAACCAGAACACTCTAGCAACCACCCAGAACACCCTAGAAACAAACCAGAACACCCCAGCAACCATCTGGCAACACCCTAGCAACCACCCAGAACACCCCAGCAACCACCTAGCAACACCCTAGCAACCACCCAGAACACCTTCGCAACCACCCAGAATACCCTAGCAAACGCATAGCAACACCATATCAAACACCCAGAATACCCTAAAAAAACATCTAGCAACACACCCAGAACACCGTAGCAACCTCCCAGAACACCCTAGCAACCGGGTGGTGAGATTTGCCGCTTCAAGCTCCACTTCACATTTTCTTCTGGAAATGTGCCATAAATGTGTTCCTGGAGGTCAAAATTGACCTATGTATATCTAATATAACATCAGAATGAATCTAAAAGTTTATATGGTTTTAAACTTTTTGAGGAACCTTTGACCAGAAATGAGTTCAATATGTCAGATATGAACTTCTCTATGGCTTAGGAAGCATCTGTTGGAGTCTATGAGTATGAATGGAAAGTACAAGGTCAAGTACTTTTGGGCCAGAAATATGTTCAGTAGGTCAAATATCTTTCTGGCTGAAATGACATGATGAGAAGTAAAGCTCTCGGTATATTAACCCAAACATCAAATACCCGTGGGCCAAAAATGTGTTTCTGGAGGTCAAAAATTGACCTATGTATAGCTAATATATAACATCAATAACATCAGGAGTCTATAAGTTTATATTGTTTAAAACCTTTTGAGGAACCTTTGACCAGAAATAAGTTCAATAGGTCAGATATGGACTTCTCTATGGCTTAGGAAGCATCTATTGGAGTCTATGAGTATGTATGGAAAGTTCAAGATCAAGTACTTTTGGGCCAGAAACATGTTCAGTAGGTCAAATATTTGTCTGGCTGAAATTACATTATGAGAAGTAAATCTCTCGGTATATTAACCCACAGAGCAAGGACCCGTGGGCCATTAAAGTTTTCCTGGAGGTCAAAAATTGACCTATGTAATATAACATCAGAAGGAGTCTATAAGTTTATATCGTTTTAAACTTTTTGAGGAACCTTTGAGCAGAAATTAGTTCAAAAGGTCAGATATGGACTTTTCCATGGCTTAGGAAGCATCTATTGGAGTCTATGAGTATGTATGGAAAGTTCAAGATCAGGTACTTTTGGGCCAGAAATATGTTCAGTAGGTAAAATATTTTTCTGGCTGAAATGACATCATGAGAAGAAAATCTCCAACCAACCAGAACACCCTAGCAACCACCCAGAACACCCTGGAAACAAACCAGAACACCCCAGCAACCATCTGGCAACAGCTTAGCAACCACCCAGAACACCCCAGCAACCGCTTAGCAACACCCTAGCAACCACCCAGAACACCTTCACAACCACCCATAATACACTAGCAATCGCATAGCAACACCATAGCAAACACCCAGAATACCCTAAAAAAACACCTAGCAACACACCCAGAAGACCGTAGCTACCTTCCAGAACACCCTAGCAACCGGGTGGTGAGATTTGCCGCTTCAAGCTCCACTTCACATTTTCTTCTGGAAATGTGCCATAAATGTGTTCCTGGAGGTCAAAATTGACCTCTGTATATCTAATATAACATCAGAAGGAGTCTAAAAGTTTATATTGTCTTAAACATTTTGAGGAAACTTTGACCATAAATTAGTTCAATATGTCAGATATGGACTTCTCTATGGCTTAGGAAGCATCTGTTGGAGTCTACGAGTATGAATGGAAAGTACAAAGTCCAGTACTTTTGGGCCAGAAATATGTTCAGTAGGTCAAATATCTTTCTGGCTGAAATGACATCATGAGAAGTAAAGCTCTCGGTATATTAACCCAAACATCAAATACCCGTGGGCCAAAAATGTGTTTCTGGAGGTCAAAAATTGACCTATGTATAGCTAATATATAACATCAATAACATCAGGAGTCTATAAGTTTATATTGTTTAAAACCTTTTGAGGAACCTTTGACCAGAAATAAGTTCAATAGGTCAGATATGGACTTCTCTATGGCTTAGGAAGCATCTATTGGAGTCTATGAGTATGTATGGAAAGTTCAAGATCAAGTACTTTTGGGCCAGAAACATGTTCAGTAGGTCAAATATTTTTCTGGCTGAAATGACATCATGAGAAGTAAATCTCTCGGTATATTAACCCACAGATCAAGGACCCGTGGGCCATAAAGGTGTTCCTGGAGGTCAAAAATTGACCTATGTAATATAACATCAGAAGGAGTCTATCAGAGTATATCGTTTTAAACTTTTTGAGGAACCTTTGAGTAGAAATTAGTTCAAAAGGTCAGAAATGGACTTTTCCATGGCTTAGGAAGCATCTATTGGAGTCTATGAGTATGAATGGAAAGTTCAAGATCAAGTACTTTTGGGCCAGAAATATGTTCAGTAGGTCAAATATCTATCTGGCTGAAATGACATCATGAGAAAGATCAATTAATTACCCATAGGCTAGAAATATGTTCAGTATGTCAAAAAGGAACCTATGTATATAACATCAGATTGAGTCTATCAGTTGATATTATTTAAACACTTTTGAGGAAACAGACCAGAAATTAGTTCAATATGGACTTTAGATATGGACTTCTCTATGGCTTAGAATATCCGTGAGCCAGAAATATGTTCACAAAAAGGAACCTATCTATAGCTTATAAATCATCAAAAGGTAATAAGTTAATATTTATTAAAACCTCTGAGGACCCTACTACTAATTATTTTGTGCACTGAATAAAAAACATCACATGAGCGGTCGTGCAATGCAATAACTTAGCCTACTCGTTCCTTTGTGCAACAAAGAGATGTGTAATGCATGTGTTTTGTAACAAGGGAAATAATTGCATTAGTTGTTGCATTTCTGTGATAAAGTTAAATCGTTGCCATTAAGAAAGTTGTGCATGAAGAACGTTGTGCATCAAAAATAACATAAATGCAATATGCACTTTATTGCATTCAAGAACTAAACCCTTCCTTAGTGCTTTGACTGGAAAACGTGTGTTGTTTCATTGCAATGCTTACATTTTCTAACTTATTCTTCTTCGCAATGAAAAGAAAGGATATAACACGCGTGCTTTTCCATGCATTTCCATTCTACAACTAAATAATTTGTGTTTTGACGAGAAAACATCACTAGAGCGATCGCTTTACAATGCATACACTAACTTGTTCCTTTGTGCAAAGAATAGATTTGCAATGCTTCTGCTTTAGGATTGCATTGCACATGCACGCAATAACTAACTGTACAATGAAAAGAAATCACCTAAGATGTGTTTCATTGCATTGTATGACATATCTAACTTGTTCCTCGTTATGCAAATGCACTTAATAACTAACATCTCTGCAATGAAAAGAAAAACCCTAAGATGTGTTTCATTGCATTGCATAACCTAATCTAACTTGTTCCTCGTCATGCATATGCACGCAATACCTCTGTGCAATGAAAAGAAAACAGCTAAGATGTGTTTTAGTGAATTGCATGACATATCTAACTTGTTTCTCGTTAGGCATATGTACGCAATAACTAACCTCTGTGCAATGAAAAGAAAACACCTAAGATGTGTTTCATCGCATTGCATGACATATCTAACTTGTTCCTCGTTATGCATATACACGCAATAACTAAACTCTGCGCAGTGAAAAGAAAACACCTAAGATCTGTTTCAATGCATATGCATGACAAATCTAACTTGTGCAGTTTTCTTTTCACTGCACAGAGGTTAGTTATTGTGTGCATATGCAAAACGAGGAACAAGTTAGATATGTCATGCAATGCGATGAAACACATCTTAGGTGTTTTCTTTTCATTGCACAGAGGTTAGTTATTGCGTGCATATGCATAACGAGGAACAAGTAAGATATGTCATGCAATGCGATGAAACACATCTTAGGTGTTTTCTTTTCATTGCAAAGAGGTTATTGCGTGAATATGCATACAATGCGATGAAACACATCTTAGGTGTTTCCTTTTCATTTCACAGAGGTTAGTTATTGCGTGCATATGCATAACGAGGAACAAGTTAGATATGTCATGCAAAGCAATGAAACACATGTTAGATGTTTTCTTTTTGGTGCAGAGAGGTTAGTTATTTGCGTGCATATGCATAACGAGGAACAAGTTAGATAGGTCATGCAATGCATTGAAACACATCTTAGGTGTTTTCTTTTCATTGCACAGAGGTTAGTTATTGCTTGCATATGCATAACGAGGATCAAGATAGATATGTCATGCAATGCGATGAAACACATCTTAGTTTTCTTTTCATTGCAAAGAGGTTAGTTATTGCGTGCATATGCATAACGAGGAACAAGTTAGATATGTCATGCAAAGCAATGAAACTCATGTTAGATGTTTTCTTTTCGGTGCACAGAGGTTAGTTATTTGCGTGCATATGCATAACGAGGAACAAGTTAGATAGGTCATGCAATGCATTGAAACACAACTTAGGTGTTTTCTTTTCATTGCAAAGAGGTTAGTTATTGCGTGAATATGCATACAATGCGATGAAACACATCTTAGGTGTTTTCTTTTCATTGCACAGAGGTTAGTTATTGCGTGCATATGCATAACGAGGAACAAGTTAGATATGTCATGCAAAGCAATGAAACACATGTTAGATGTTTTCTTTTCGGTGCACAGAGGTTAGTTATTTGCGTGCATATGCATAACGAGGAACAAGTTAGATAGGTCATGCAATGCATTGAAACACATCTTAGGTGTTTTCTTTCCATTGCACATAGGTTAGTTATTACGTGCATATGCAATGCAATCTTAAAGCATTGCAAATCTCTTCGTTGCACAAAGAAACAAGTTAGTGTATGCATTATAAATCGATCGCTCTTGTGACGTTTTCTCGTCAAAACACAAATTAATTAGTTGTAGAATGGAAATGCACGGAAAAGCGCGCGTGTTTTATCTTTTCTTTTCATTGCAAAAAGAATAAGTTAGAAAATGTAAGCATTGCAATGAAAACAACACACGTTATTCAGTCAAAGCACTAAGGAAAGGTTTAGTTCTTGAATGAAATTAAGTGCATACATGTTTTTGATGCACAACGTTCTTCATGCACAAATCCACATCTCTTCATTTCACAAAGCAACGGGTGTTGTTTTATTGTAATGCATAAAATATTAAACTTGTTCCTCTTTGCAATGAAAAGAAAGTGTATGCATGTGCTTTCGCATGCATTTCTATTTTACAAACTGACAAATGTTACAGAGACACATGTTAGTTATTTCGTGCATATTCTTTAATGCACAACGTTAGAACGTTAGATGTGTTTTCGTTGAACAACGGAGTATGAGTTAGTTATAGCATGCGTTGTAAGGAAACAGCTAATGGCAACGATTTCTCTTCATCACAGAAATGCAACAACTAATGCAATTATTTCCCTTGTTACAAAACACATGCATTACACATCTCTTTGTTGCACAAAGGAACGAATAAGTTATTGCATTGCACGACCGCAAGTGATGTTTATTCGTCAGTGCACAAAAGAATTAGTCTTAGAATCCACGCGAAAGAGTCAAAGGGTCCTCAAAGGTTTTTAATAAATATTAACTTATTGACTTTTGATGATTTATAAGTTATGGATAGGTTCCTTTTTGTCCTAGTGAAAATATTTCTGGCTCACGGGTACTTGATTCTAAGCCATAGAGAAGTCCATATCTGACCTATTAAACTAATTTCTGGTCTATGTTTCCTCAAAAGTTTTTAAATAATATCAACTGATAGACTCAATCTGATCTTATATACATAGGTTCCTTTTTGACCTACTGAACATATTTCTAGCCTATGGGTAATTAATTGATCCTTCTCATGATGTCATTTCAGCCAGACAGATATTTGACCTACTGAACATATTTACGGCCCAAAAGTAGTTGATCTTGAACTTTCCATACATACTCATAGACTGCAATAGATGCTTCCTAAACCATAGAAAAGTCCATATCTGACCTTTTGATCTAATTTCTGGTCAAAGGTTCCTCAAAAAGTATAAATCAATATAAACTTTTAGACTCCTTCAGATGTTATATTAGATGCTAGGGTGTTGCTAGGCGGTTGCTGGGGTGTTCTGGGTGGTTGCTAGGGTGTTGCCAGATTGTTGCTAGGGTGTTCTGGTTTGTTTCTAGGGTGTTCTGGGAGGTTGCTACGGTGTTCTGGGTGTGTTGCTAGGTGTTTTTTAGGGTATTCTGGGTGTTTGCTTTTGTGTTGCTATGCGGTTGCTAGGGTATTCTGGGTGGTTGCGAAGGTGTTCTGGGTGGTTGCTAGGGTGGTACTAGGTGGTTTCTGGGGTGTTCTGGTGGTTCCTAGGGTTTTGCCAGATGGTTGCTGGGGTGTTCTGGTTTGTTTCTAGGGTGTTCTGGTGGTTGCTAGGCTGTTGTTTGGGGTTGCTAGGGTGTTCTGGATGGTTGGAGATTTACTTCTCATGATGTCAATTCAGCCAGAAAAATATTTTACCTACTGAACATGTTTCTGGCCCAAAAGTACTTGATCTTGAACTTTCCACACATACTCATAGACTATGTAATATAACATTCTGATGTTAGATGACATAGGTCAATTTTTGACATCCATGAACACTTTCATGGCCCACTGGTACTTGATCTGTGGGTTAATATACCGAAAGATTTACATCTCATGATTTAATTTCAGCCAGACAAATATTTGACCTACTGAACATTTTTCTGGCCCAAAAGTACTTGATTTTGAACTTTCCATACATACTCATAGACTCCAACAGATGCTTCCTAAGCCATAGAGAAGTCCATATCTGACCTATTGAACTCATTTCTGGTCAAAGGTTCCTCAAAAGGTTTCAAACAATATCAACTTTTAGACACCTCTGATGTTATAGTCAGAAGGAGTCTGACTATAACATCAGATAGAATAGATACTTAGATACATTTTTTACCTCCAGGACCACATTTATGGCACATTTCCAGAAGAAAATGTGAAGTGAAGCTTGAAGCGGCAAATCTCACCACCCGGTTGCTAGGGTGTTCTGGGTGGTTGCTACGGTGTTCAGGGTGTGTTGCTAGGTGTTTTTTTAGGGTATTCTAGGTGATTGCTATGGTGTTGCTATGCGGTTGCTAGGGTATTCTTGGTGGTTGCGAAGGTGTTCTGGGTGGTTGCTAGAGTGTTGCTAGGCAGTTGCTGGGGTGTTCTGGGTGGTTGCTAGGGTGTTGCCAGATTGTTGCTGGGGTGTTCTGGTTTGTTTCTAGGGTGTTCTGGGAGGTTTCTACGGTGTTCTGGGTGTGTTGCTAGGTGTTTTTTTAGGGTATTCTGGGTGGTTGCTATGGTGTTGCTATGCGGTTGGTAGGGTATTCTGGGCTGTTGCGAAGGTGTTCTGGGTGGTTGCTAGGGTGTTGCTAGGCGGTTTCTGGGGTGTTCTGGTGGTTGCTAGGCTGTTGCTTGGTGGTTGCTAGGGTGTTCTGGATGGTTGGAGATTTACTTCTCATGATGTCAATTCAGCCAATAAAATATTTTACCTACTGAACATGTTTCTGGCCCAAAAGGACTTGATCTTGAACTTTCCATACATACTCATAGACTATGTAATATAACATTCTGAAGTTATATTACATAGGTCAATTTTTGACATCCATGAACACTTTCATGGCCCACGGGTACTTTATCTGTGGGTTAATATACAAGAGAGATTTACATCTCATAATGTAATTTCAGCCAAACAAATTTTTGACCTACTGAACATGTTTCTGGCCCAAAAGTACTTGATCTTGATTTTTCCATACATAGACTCGAACAGATGCTTCCTAAGCCATAGAGAAGTCCATACCTGACCTATTGAACTCATTTCTGGTCAAAGGTTTCTCAAAAGGTTTTAAACAATATCAACTTTTAGACTCCTTCTGATGTTATAGTCAGAAGGAGTCTGACTATAACATCAGATAAAATAGATACTTAGATTCATTTTTGACCTCCAGGAACACATTTATGGCACATTTCCAGAAGAAAATGTGAAGTGAAGCTTGAAGCGGCAAATCTCACCACCCTGTTGCTAGGGTGTTCTGGGTGGTTGCTCCGGTGTTCAGGGTGTGTTGCTAACTGGTTTTTTTTAGGGTATTCTGGGTGATTGCTATGGTGTTGCTATGCGGTTGCTAGGGTATTCTTGGTGGTTGCTGGGGTGTTCTGGGTGGTTGCTAGGGTGTTGCCAGATTGTTGCTGGGGTGTTCTGGTTTGTTTCTAGGGTGTTCTGGGTGGTTGCTACGGTGTTCAGGGTGTGTTGCTAGGTGTTTTTTTAGGGTATTCTAGGTGATTGCTATGGTGTTGCTATGCGGTTGCTAGGGTATTCTTGGTGGTTGCGAAGGTGTTCTGGGTGGTTGCTAGAGTGTTGCTAGGCGGTTGCTGGGGTGTTCTGGGTGGTTGCTAGGGTGTTGCCAGATTGTTGCTGGGGTGTTCTGGTTTGTTTCTAGGGTGTTCTGGGAGGTTGCTACGGTGTTCTCGGTGTGTTGCTAGGTGTTTTTTTAGGGTATTCTGGGTGGTTACTATGGTGTTGCTATGCTGTTGGTAGGGTATTCTGGGCTGTTGCGAAGGTGTTCTGGGTGGTTGCTAGGGTGTTGCTAGTTGGTTTCTGGGGTGTTCTGGGTGGTTGCTAGGGTTTTGCCAGATGGTTGCTGGGTGTTCTGGTTTGTTTTTAGGGTGTTCTGGCGGTTGCTAGGCTGTTGCTTGGTGGTTGCTAGGGTGTTCTGGATGGTTGGAGATTTACTTCTCATGATGTCAATTCAGCCAATAAAATATTTTACCTACTGAACATGTTTCTGGCCCAAAAGTACTTGATCTTGAACTTTCCATACATACTCATAGACTATGTAATATAACATTCTGAAGTTATATTACATAGGTCAATTTTTGACATCCATGAACACTTTCATGGCCCACGGGTACTTGATCTGTGGGTTAATATACAAGAGAGATTTACATCTCATAATGTAATTTCAGCCAAACAAATATTTGACCTACTGAACATGTTTCTGGCCCAAAAGTACTTGATCTTGATTTTTCCATACATAGACTCGAACAGATGCTTCCTAATCCATAGAGAAGTCCATACCTGACCTATTGAACTCATTTCTGGTCAAAGGTTCCTCAAAAGGTTTTAAACAATATCAACTTTTAGACTCCTTCTGATGTTATAGTCAGAAGGAGTCTGACTATAACATCAGATAAAATAGATACTTAGATTCATTTTTGACCTCCAGGAACACATTTATGGCACATTTCCAGAAGAAAATGTGAAGTGAAGCTTGAAGCGGCAAATCTCACCACCCTGTTGCTAGGGTGTTCTGGGTGGTTGCTCCGGTGTTCAGGGTGTGTTGCTAGCTGTTTTTTTTAGGGTATTCTGGGTGATTGCTATGGTGTTGCTATGCGGTTGCTAGGGTATTCTGGGCTGTTGCGAAGGTGTTCTGGGTGGTTGCTAGGGTGTTTGCTAGGCGGTTTCTGGGGTGTTCTGGGTGGTTGCTAGGGTTTTGCCAGATGGTTGCTGGGGTATTCTGGTTTGTTTCTAGGGTGTTCTGGTGGTTGCTAGGCTGTTGCTTGGTGGTTGCTAGGGTGTTCTGGATGGTTGGAGATTTACTTCTCCTGATGTCAATTCAGCCAGAAAAATATTTTTCCTACTGAACATGTTTCTGGCCCAAAAGTACTTCATCTTGAACGTTCCATACATACTCATAGACTCCAACAGATGCTTCCTAAGCCATATCTGACCTATTGAACTCATTTCTGGTCAAAGGTTCCTCAAAAGGTTTTAAATATCAACTTTTAGACTCCTTATAATGTTATTGTCAGATAAAATAGATACATAGATAACTATAACATCAGATAAAATAGATACTTAGATACATTTTTGACCTCCAGGAACACATTTATGGCACATTTCCAGAAGAAAATGTGAAGTGAAGCTTGAAGCGGCAAATCTCACCACCCGGCTGCTAGGGTGTTCTGGGTGGTTGCTAGGTGTTTTTTTTAGGGTATTCTTGGTGGTTGATATACGGTTGCTAAGGTATTCTGTGTGGTTGCTAAGATGTTCTGGGTGGTTGCTAGGGTGTTGCTAGGCGGTGCCTTGGTGTTCTGGTTTGTTTCTAGGGTGTTGCTAGGTGGTTGCTAGGGTGTTCTGGTTGATTGGAGATTTACTTCTTATGATGACATTTAAGGCAGAAAATATTTTACCTACTGAACATGTTTCTGTCCCAAAAGTTCTTGATCTTGAACTCTCCATACAGACTCATAGACTCCAATAGATGCTTCCTAAGCCATAGAGAAGTCCATATGTGACCTATTGAACTCATTTCTGGTTCCTCAAAATAATTAAAAAAATAAAAAACTTATAGATTCCTTCTGATGTTATATTAGCTATACATAGGACAATTTTTGACCTCCAGGAACACATTTATGGCCCACGGGTACTTGATCTCTGGGTTAGTATAGCGAGAGATTTACTTCTCATGATTTCATTTCAGCCAGACAAATATTTGACCTCCTTCTGATATATAAGATATACATTGGTCAATTATATTAAATATACATAGGTCAATGTTTGGATTCAAGATGAGTGGCGTGCTCAATTCCTTTTAAAAAAGTTCAACCTGGGTGCTCTTCGGTCCAAGGTAGGACATTAAGGAAACAGTAGAGAAAAAAATCTCTGATGACCGAGGCACTCCTTCATTAAAATTTCTTTATTGTACAAATGACATGTCCTAAACGGACAAATTTAAAAAGCCTGTTTCCTTGATACATAGGTCAATTTTTTAACCTCCAGGAAAAGATTTATGTCCCACGGGTACTTGATCTGTGGGTTAATATACTGATAGATTTACTTCTCATGATGTCATTGAACTCATTTCTGGTCAAAGGTTCCTCAAAAAGTTTAAAACATTATAAACTTTTAGACTCCTTCTGATGTTATATTAGATATACATAGGTCAGTTTTTGACCTCCAGGAACACATTTATGGCACATTTCTAGAAGAAAATGTGAAGTTGAGCCTGAAGTGGCAAATCTCACCACCCGATTGCTAGGGTGTTCTGGGTGGTTTCTAGGTGGTTGATAGGCTATTCTGGATGGCTGCTATGGTGTTTTTATGTGGTTGCTAGGGTGTTTTGGGTGGTTGCTAAGGTGTTAATGTTGCTAGGTTGTTGCTAGGCTGTTTCCAGGTTGTTCTGGGTGGTTGCTAGGGTGTTGCTAGGTGGTTGCTTGGGTGTTCTTGTTTGTTGGTGGGGGTTTCTGGGTGGTTTCTAGGGTGTTTTAGGTCGTTCCTATGGTTTTTCATTTCATGTTTATATTGTTTGAAACCTTTTGAGGACCCTTTTACCATAACAATATAAACTTATAGACTCCTTCTGATGTTGTATTAGCTATTAGTCAATTTTTTGACCTGTGAAGTGGTGCTTGCAGTGGCAAATCTCACCACCCGGTTGCTAAGATTTTCTGGGTGGTTGCTAGGGTGTTTTTGGTAGTTACTATTGGTAGTCTGTGTGGTTCCTATGGTGTTTCTGGTGGTTGGTAGTGTCCAAATCACTATAGAGTTTTTATAATGTTTTTGGAAATTGATTTATATATCATCAAAAGGAGTCGATTAGTTTTTCAGAAATAATTTCAGTAGGTCAGATGTGGACAATTCTATATGGCCTAAGAAACATCATAAGGAGTCTATGAGTATGTAGAAAGTTCAAGATCAAGTACACATGGGCAAGAAATATAGTCTGTAGGTCAAATATCTGTCTGGCTAAAATAATAATAACATGGGCAAGAAATATAGTCTGTAGGTCAAATATCTGTCTGGCTAAAATAACATGATAAGAGGTCATTCTGTATAGTATCCTGATTTTCAAAGAACACTTTAGCCAGAAATATGTTCAGTAGCTAAAATAAGGCCTCTTGTATGGCTTCAGTAACATCAAAAGGAGTTAATGAGTATGTTTAGAATGTTCAAGATCAAGTACTCATGGGCCAGAACTATGTTCAGTAGGTCAAAATGAATCCATCTATAGCTCGTGTAATATCAGAAGGAGTCTAAAAGTTTTTCTTGTTTAAAAACTTTTGAGGACCCTTTGACCAGAAATGAGTTAAATACTTAAGATATGGACATTCTATATGGTTTAAGAAGCATCAAAAGGAGTCTATGAGAATTTATAGAAAGTTCGAGACCTAGTACTCGTCGGCCAGGACTATGTTTGTGGGTCAAAGAGGAACCTCTAGGCCTAGGAAACATAAGAAGTAGTCTATTTAGTATGTATAGAAAGTTCAATATCAGGTACTCGTGGGACAGATATATGTTCAGTCAGCCCATTCTCACTCCCAAGGCGTCACCTAACTGACACCTTGGGAAGCATTTGACCATGCTTCAATATCTGATGCTTTAGGATATCTGACGCCGTAGGATCGCGTCATGTAAGTGACGCTAAAGGGCGCCTAAAACGTCAAATATTGAAGCATGGTCAAAGGTGACGCCTTGGGGTGAGAATGTGTTCGTTCAGTCGGTCAAATATCTTCCTGCTCATAAAACATCATACGTAGTAAATATCAATGTATAGTTACCTAATGATCAAGTACCATTTGACCAGAAATGAGTTCAATGGATCAGATATAAACAATCCATATGGCTAATGTGTTCATTAGGTAAAATAAGGACTGTTGTATGGCTTCAGTAACATCAAAAGGAGTCAATGAGCATGTTCAGAAAGTAAGATCTAGTACTCGTGGGCCAGAACTATGTTCAGTAGGTCAAATCCCACTTCAAATTTTCTTCTGGAAATGTGCCATAAATGTGTTACATAGGTCAAAAATTGTTAATACAACATCAGAAGGAGTCTATAAGTTTATATTGTTATGGCAAAAGGGTCCTCAAAAGGTTTCAAACAATATAAACATGAAATGTAATAAAAGAATCGATTAGTTAACAGCTAAATCATGCCAAAAACATTATAGAAACTCTATAATATATGTGAACATTACCAACCACCTGGTAACACCATAGCAACAACCCAGAATACCATAGTAACGACCTAAAACACCCTAGCAACCACCCAGAAACCCCCACCAACAAACAAGAACACCCCAGCAACCACCTAGCAACACCCTATCAACCATCCAGAACAACCTGGCAACAGCCTAGCAACAACCTGGCAACATTATCACCTTAGCAACCACCCAGAATACCCTAGCAACCGCATAAAAACACCATAGCAACCACCCAGAATACCCTAACAACCACCTAGCATCCACCCAGAACACCTTAGCAACCGGGTGGTGAGATTTGCCACTTCAGGCTCAACTTCACTTTTTTTTTTCTGGAAATGTGCCATAAATGTGTTCCTGGTGGTCAAAAAGTGAACTATGTAATATAACCTCAAAAGGAGTCTAAAAGTTTATATTGTTTTAAACTTTTTGAGGAACCTTTGACCAGAAATGAGTTCAATGACATCATGAGAAGTAAATCTATCGGTATATTAACCCACAGATCAAATACCCGTGGAACATAAATGTGTTCCTGGAGGTTAAAAAATTGACCTAATATAATCTAATATAATTGACCAATGTATATCTACAACATCAAAAGGAGGTCAAATATTTGTCTGGCTGAAATGACATCATGAGAAGTAAATCTTTCGGTATACTCACCCACAGATCAAGTACCCTTGGGTTCCTGGAGGTCAAAAATTGTCCTATGTATAGCTAATATAACAACAGAAGGAATCAATAAGTTTATATTTTTTTAAACTATTTTGAGGAACCAGAAATGAGTTCAATAGGTCAGATATGTCCATATCTGACCTATTGAACTCATTTCTCTATGGCTTAGGAAGTATCTATTGGAGTCTATGAGTCTGTATGGAAAGTTCAAGATCCAAGAACTTTTGGGACAGAAACATGTTCAGTAGGTAAAATATTTTTCTGCCTTAAATGACATCATGAGAAGTAAATCTCCAATCAACCAGAACACCCTAGCAACCACCTAGCAACACCCTAGCAACAAACCAGAACACCCCAGTAACCGGCTAGCAACACCCTAGCAACCACCCAGAACACCCCGGCAACCGCCTAGCAAACACCCTAGCAACCACCCAGAACACCCCGGCAACCGCCTAGCAATACCCTAGCAACTGCCCAGAACACCTTAGCAACCCACTCAGAATAGCCTAGCAACGGTATATCAACCACCCAGAATACCCTAAAAAAACACCTAACAACCACCCAGAACACCGTAGCAACAACCCAGAACACCCTAGCAACCGGGTGGTGAGATTTGGCGCTTCAAGCTCCATTTCACATTTTCTTCTGGAAAATGTGCCATAAATGTGTGCCTGGAGGTCAAAAATGTATCTGTGTATCTATTTTATCTGATGTTATAGTTGTCTATGTATCTATTTTATCTGATGTTATAGTCAGAATCCTTCTGACTATAACATCAGAGGGAGTCTAAAAGTTTATATCGTTTTAAACTCTTTGAGGAACCTTTGACCAGAAATTAGTTCAATAGGTCAGATATGGACTTCTCTATGGCTTAGGAAGCATCTATTGGAGTCTATGAGTATGTATGGAAAGTTCAAGATCAAGTACTTTTGGGCCAGAAATATGTTCAGTAGGTAAAATATTTTTCTGGCTGAAATGACATCCTGAGAAGAAAATCTCCAACCAACCAGAACACCCTAGCAACCACCCAGAACACCCTAGAAACAAACCAGAACACCCCAGCAACCATCTGGCAACACCCTAGCAACCACCCAGAACACCCCAGCAACCACCCAGAACACCCTAGAAACAAACCAGAACACCCCAGCAACCATCTGGCAACACCCTAGCAACCACCCAGAACACATTCGCAACCACCCAGAATACCCTAGCAAACGCATAGAAACACCATAGCAAACACCCAGAATACTCTAAAAAAACACCTAGCAACACACCCAGAACACCATAGCAACCTCCCAGAACACCCCAGCAACCGCCTAGCAACACCCTAGCAACCACCCAGAACACCTTCGCAACCACCCAGAATACCCTAGCAAACGCATAGCAACACCATAGCAAACACGCAGAATACCCTAAAAAAACCACCTAGCAACACACCCAGAACACCGTAGCAACCTCCCAGAACACCCTAGCAACCGGGTGGTGAGATTTGCGCTTTAAGATCCGCTTCAATTTTTTCTTCTGGAAATGTGCCATAAATGTGTTCCTGGAGCCTGGAGGTCAAAATTGACCTATGTATATCTAATATAACATCAGAAGGAGTCTAAAAGTTTATATTGTTTTAAACTTTTTGAGGAACCTTTGACTAGAATTTAGTTCAATATGTCAGATATGGACTTCTCTATGGCTTAGGAAGCATCTATTGGAGTCTATGAGTATGTATGTAAAGGTCAAGATCAAGTACTTTTTTGGCCAGAAACATGTTCAGTAGGTCAAATATTTGTCTGGCTGAAATGACATTATGAGAAGTAAATCTCTCCGTATATTAACCCACAGATCAAGGACCCGTGGGCCATAAAAGTTTTCCTGGAGGTCAAAAATTGACCTATGTAATATAACATCAGAAGGAGTCTATAAGTTTATATCGTTTTAAACTTTTTGAGGAACCTTTGTGCAGAAATTAGTTCAAAAGGTCAGATATGGACTTTTCCATGGCTTAGGAAGCATCTATTGGAGTCTATGAGTATGTATGGAAAGTATAAGATCAAGTACTTTTGGGCCAGAAATATGTTCAGTAGGTAAAATATTTTTCTGGCTGAAATGACATCATGAGAAGAAAATCTCCAACCAACCAGAACACTCTAGCAACCACCCAGAACACCCTAGAAACAAACCAGAACACCCCAGCAACCATCTGGCAACACCCTAGCAACCACCCAGAACACCCCAGCAACCACCTAGCAACACCCTAGCAACCACCCAGAACACCTTCGCAACCACCCAGAATACCCTAGCAAACGCATAGCAACACCATATCAAACACCCAGAATACCCTAAAAAAACATCTAGCAACACACCCAGAACACCGTAGCAACCTCCCAGAACACCCTAGCAACCGGGTGGTGAGATTTGCCGCTTCAAGCTCCACTTCACATTTTCTTCTGGAAATGTGCCATAAATGTGTTCCTGGAGGTCAAAATTGACCTATGTATATCTAATATAACATCAGAATGAATCTAAAAGTTTATATGGTTTTAAACTTTTTGAGGAACCTTTGACCAGAAATGAGTTCAATATGTCAGATATGAACTTCTCTATGGCTTAGGAAGCATCTGTTGGAGTCTATGAGTATGAATGGAAAGTACAAGGTCAAGTACTTTTGGGCCAGAAATATGTTCAGTAGGTCAAATATCTTTCTGGCTGAAATGACATGATGAGAAGTAAAGCTCTCGGTATATTAACCCAAACATCAAATACCCGTGGGCCAAAAATGTGTTTCTGGAGGTCAAAAATTGACCTATGTATAGCTAATATATAACATCAATAACATCAGGAGTCTATAAGTTTATATTGTTTAAAACCTTTTGAGGAACCTTTGACCAGAAATAAGTTCAATAGGTCAGATATGGACTTCTCTATGGCTTAGGAAGCATCTATTGGAGTCTATGAGTATGTATGGAAAGTTCAAGATCAAGTACTTTTGGGCCAGAAACATGTTCAGTAGGTCAAATATTTGTCTGGCTGAAATTACATTATGAGAAGTAAATCTCTCGGTATATTAACCCACAGAGCAAGGACCCGTGGGCCATTAAAGTTTTCCTGGAGGTCAAAAATTGACCTATGTAATATAACATCAGAAGGAGTCTATAAGTTTATATCGTTTTAAACTTTTTGAGGAACCTTTGAGCAGAAATTAGTTCAAAAGGTCAGATATGGACTTTTCCATGGCTTAGGAAGCATCTATTGGAGTCTATGAGTATGTATGGAAAGTTCAAGATCAGGTACTTTTGGGCCAGAAATATGTTCAGTAGGTAAAATATTTTTCTGGCTGAAATGACATCATGAGAAGAAAATCTCCAACCAACCAGAACACCCTAGCAACCACCCAGAACACCCTGGAAACAAACCAGAACACCCCAGCAACCATCTGGCAACAGCTTAGCAACCACCCAGAACACCCCAGCAACCGCTTAGCAACACCCTAGCAACCACCCAGAACACCTTCACAACCACCCATAATACACTAGCAATCGCATAGCAACACCATAGCAAACACCCAGAATACCCTAAAAAAACACCTAGCAACACACCCAGAAGACCGTAGCTACCTTCCAGAACACCCTAGCAACCGGGTGGTGAGATTTGCCGCTTCAAGCTCCACTTCACATTTTCTTCTGGAAATGTGCCATAAATGTGTTCCTGGAGGTCAAAATTGACCTCTGTATATCTAATATAACATCAGAAGGAGTCTAAAAGTTTATATTGTCTTAAACATTTTGAGGAAACTTTGACCATAAATTAGTTCAATATGTCAGATATGGACTTCTCTATGGCTTAGGAAGCATCTGTTGGAGTCTACGAGTATGAATGGAAAGTACAAAGTCCAGTACTTTTGGGCCAGAAATATGTTCAGTAGGTCAAATATCTTTCTGGCTGAAATGACATCATGAGAAGTAAAGCTCTCGGTATATTAACCCAAACATCAAATACCCGTGGGCCAAAAATGTGTTTCTGGAGGTCAAAAATTGACCTATGTATAGCTAATATATAACATCAATAACATCAGGAGTCTATAAGTTTATATTGTTTAAAACCTTTTGAGGAACCTTTGACCAGAAATAAGTTCAATAGGTCAGATATGGACTTCTCTATGGCTTAGGAAGCATCTATTGGAGTCTATGAGTATGTATGGAAAGTTCAAGATCAAGTACTTTTGGGCCAGAAACATGTTCAGTAGGTCAAATATTTTTCTGGCTGAAATGACATCATGAGAAGTAAATCTCTCGGTATATTAACCCACAGATCAAGGACCCGTGGGCCATAAAGGTGTTCCTGGAGGTCAAAAATTGACCTATGTAATATAACATCAGAAGGAGTCTATCAGAGTATATCGTTTTAAACTTTTTGAGGAACCTTTGAGTAGAAATTAGTTCAAAAGGTCAGAAATGGACTTTTCCATGGCTTAGGAAGCATCTATTGGAGTCTATGAGTATGAATGGAAAGTTCAAGATCAAGTACTTTTGGGCCAGAAATATGTTCAGTAGGTCAAATATCTATCTGGCTGAAATGACATCATGAGAAAGATCAATTAATTACCCATAGGCTAGAAATATGTTCAGTATGTCAAAAAGGAACCTATGTATATAACATCAGATTGAGTCTATCAGTTGATATTATTTAAACACTTTTGAGGAAACAGACCAGAAATTAGTTCAATATGGACTTTAGATATGGACTTCTCTATGGCTTAGAATATCCGTGAGCCAGAAATATGTTCACAAAAAGGAACCTATCTATAGCTTATAAATCATCAAAAGGTAATAAGTTAATATTTATTAAAACCTCTGAGGACCCTACTACTAATTATTTTGTGCACTGAATAAAAAACATCACATGAGCGGTCGTGCAATGCAATAACTTAGCCTACTCGTTCCTTTGTGCAACAAAGAGATGTGTAATGCATGTGTTTTGTAACAAGGGAAATAATTGCATTAGTTGTTGCATTTCTGTGATAAAGTTAAATCGTTGCCATTAAGAAAGTTGTGCATGAAGAACGTTGTGCATCAAAAATAACATAAATGCAATATGCACTTTATTGCATTCAAGAACTAAACCCTTCCTTAGTGCTTTGACTGGAAAACGTGTGTTGTTTCATTGCAATGCTTACATTTTCTAACTTATTCTTCTTCGCAATGAAAAGAAAGGATATAACACGCGTGCTTTTCCATGCATTTCCATTCTACAACTAAATAATTTGTGTTTTGACGAGAAAACATCACTAGAGCGATCGCTTTACAATGCATACACTAACTTGTTCCTTTGTGCAAAGAATAGATTTGCAATGCTTCTGCTTTAGGATTGCATTGCACATGCACGCAATAACTAACTGTACAATGAAAAGAAATCACCTAAGATGTGTTTCATTGCATTGTATGACATATCTAACTTGTTCCTCGTTATGCAAATGCACTTAATAACTAACATCTCTGCAATGAAAAGAAAAACCCTAAGATGTGTTTCATTGCATTGCATAACCTAATCTAACTTGTTCCTCGTCATGCATATGCACGCAATACCTCTGTGCAATGAAAAGAAAACAGCTAAGATGTGTTTTAGTGAATTGCATGACATATCTAACTTGTTTCTCGTTAGGCATATGTACGCAATAACTAACCTCTGTGCAATGAAAAGAAAACACCTAAGATGTGTTTCATCGCATTGCATGACATATCTAACTTGTTCCTCGTTATGCATATACACGCAATAACTAAACTCTGCGCAGTGAAAAGAAAACACCTAAGATCTGTTTCAATGCATATGCATGACAAATCTAACTTGTGCAGTTTTCTTTTCACTGCACAGAGGTTAGTTATTGTGTGCATATGCAAAACGAGGAACAAGTTAGATATGTCATGCAATGCGATGAAACACATCTTAGGTGTTTTCTTTTCATTGCACAGAGGTTAGTTATTGCGTGCATATGCATAACGAGGAACAAGTAAGATATGTCATGCAATGCGATGAAACACATCTTAGGTGTTTTCTTTTCATTGCAAAGAGGTTATTGCGTGAATATGCATACAATGCGATGAAACACATCTTAGGTGTTTCCTTTTCATTTCACAGAGGTTAGTTATTGCGTGCATATGCATAACGAGGAACAAGTTAGATATGTCATGCAAAGCAATGAAACACATGTTAGATGTTTTCTTTTTGGTGCAGAGAGGTTAGTTATTTGCGTGCATATGCATAACGAGGAACAAGTTAGATAGGTCATGCAATGCATTGAAACACATCTTAGGTGTTTTCTTTTCATTGCACAGAGGTTAGTTATTGCTTGCATATGCATAACGAGGATCAAGATAGATATGTCATGCAATGCGATGAAACACATCTTAGTTTTCTTTTCATTGCAAAGAGGTTAGTTATTGCGTGCATATGCATAACGAGGAACAAGTTAGATATGTCATGCAAAGCAATGAAACTCATGTTAGATGTTTTCTTTTCGGTGCACAGAGGTTAGTTATTTGCGTGCATATGCATAACGAGGAACAAGTTAGATAGGTCATGCAATGCATTGAAACACAACTTAGGTGTTTTCTTTTCATTGCAAAGAGGTTAGTTATTGCGTGAATATGCATACAATGCGATGAAACACATCTTAGGTGTTTTCTTTTCATTGCACAGAGGTTAGTTATTGCGTGCATATGCATAACGAGGAACAAGTTAGATATGTCATGCAAAGCAATGAAACACATGTTAGATGTTTTCTTTTCGGTGCACAGAGGTTAGTTATTTGCGTGCATATGCATAACGAGGAACAAGTTAGATAGGTCATGCAATGCATTGAAACACATCTTAGGTGTTTTCTTTCCATTGCACATAGGTTAGTTATTACGTGCATATGCAATGCAATCTTAAAGCATTGCAAATCTCTTCGTTGCACAAAGAAACAAGTTAGTGTATGCATTATAAATCGATCGCTCTTGTGACGTTTTCTCGTCAAAACACAAATTAATTAGTTGTAGAATGGAAATGCACGGAAAAGCGCGCGTGTTTTATCTTTTCTTTTCATTGCAAAAAGAATAAGTTAGAAAATGTAAGCATTGCAATGAAAACAACACACGTTATTCAGTCAAAGCACTAAGGAAAGGTTTAGTTCTTGAATGAAATTAAGTGCATACATGTTTTTGATGCACAACGTTCTTCATGCACAAATCCACATCTCTTCATTTCACAAAGCAACGGGTGTTGTTTTATTGTAATGCATAAAATATTAAACTTGTTCCTCTTTGCAATGAAAAGAAAGTGTATGCATGTGCTTTCGCATGCATTTCTATTTTACAAACTGACAAATGTTACAGAGACACATGTTAGTTATTTCGTGCATATTCTTTAATGCACAACGTTAGAACGTTAGATGTGTTTTCGTTGAACAACGGAGTATGAGTTAGTTATAGCATGCGTTGTAAGGAAACAGCTAATGGCAACGATTTCTCTTCATCACAGAAATGCAACAACTAATGCAATTATTTCCCTTGTTACAAAACACATGCATTACACATCTCTTTGTTGCACAAAGGAACGAATAAGTTATTGCATTGCACGACCGCAAGTGATGTTTATTCGTCAGTGCACAAAAGAATTAGTCTTAGAATCCACGCGAAAGAGTCAAAGGGTCCTCAAAGGTTTTTAATAAATATTAACTTATTGACTTTTGATGATTTATAAGTTATGGATAGGTTCCTTTTTGTCCTAGTGAAAATATTTCTGGCTCACGGGTACTTGATTCTAAGCCATAGAGAAGTCCATATCTGACCTATTAAACTAATTTCTGGTCTATGTTTCCTCAAAAGTTTTTAAATAATATCAACTGATAGACTCAATCTGATCTTATATACATAGGTTCCTTTTTGACCTACTGAACATATTTCTAGCCTATGGGTAATTAATTGATCCTTCTCATGATGTCATTTCAGCCAGACAGATATTTGACCTACTGAACATATTTACGGCCCAAAAGTAGTTGATCTTGAACTTTCCATACATACTCATAGACTGCAATAGATGCTTCCTAAACCATAGAAAAGTCCATATCTGACCTTTTGATCTAATTTCTGGTCAAAGGTTCCTCAAAAAGTATAAATCAATATAAACTTTTAGACTCCTTCAGATGTTATATTAGATGCTAGGGTGTTGCTAGGCGGTTGCTGGGGTGTTCTGGGTGGTTGCTAGGGTGTTGCCAGATTGTTGCTAGGGTGTTCTGGTTTGTTTCTAGGGTGTTCTGGGAGGTTGCTACGGTGTTCTGGGTGTGTTGCTAGGTGTTTTTTAGGGTATTCTGGGTGTTTGCTTTTGTGTTGCTATGCGGTTGCTAGGGTATTCTGGGTGGTTGCGAAGGTGTTCTGGGTGGTTGCTAGGGTGGTACTAGGTGGTTTCTGGGGTGTTCTGGTGGTTCCTAGGGTTTTGCCAGATGGTTGCTGGGGTGTTCTGGTTTGTTTCTAGGGTGTTCTGGTGGTTGCTAGGCTGTTGTTTGGGGTTGCTAGGGTGTTCTGGATGGTTGGAGATTTACTTCTCATGATGTCAATTCAGCCAGAAAAATATTTTACCTACTGAACATGTTTCTGGCCCAAAAGTACTTGATCTTGAACTTTCCACACATACTCATAGACTATGTAATATAACATTCTGATGTTAGATGACATAGGTCAATTTTTGACATCCATGAACACTTTCATGGCCCACTGGTACTTGATCTGTGGGTTAATATACCGAAAGATTTACATCTCATGATTTAATTTCAGCCAGACAAATATTTGACCTACTGAACATTTTTCTGGCCCAAAAGTACTTGATTTTGAACTTTCCATACATACTCATAGACTCCAACAGATGCTTCCTAAGCCATAGAGAAGTCCATATCTGACCTATTGAACTCATTTCTGGTCAAAGGTTCCTCAAAAGGTTTCAAACAATATCAACTTTTAGACACCTCTGATGTTATAGTCAGAAGGAGTCTGACTATAACATCAGATAGAATAGATACTTAGATACATTTTTTACCTCCAGGACCACATTTATGGCACATTTCCAGAAGAAAATGTGAAGTGAAGCTTGAAGCGGCAAATCTCACCACCCGGTTGCTAGGGTGTTCTGGGTGGTTGCTACGGTGTTCAGGGTGTGTTGCTAGGTGTTTTTTTAGGGTATTCTAGGTGATTGCTATGGTGTTGCTATGCGGTTGCTAGGGTATTCTTGGTGGTTGCGAAGGTGTTCTGGGTGGTTGCTAGAGTGTTGCTAGGCAGTTGCTGGGGTGTTCTGGGTGGTTGCTAGGGTGTTGCCAGATTGTTGCTGGGGTGTTCTGGTTTGTTTCTAGGGTGTTCTGGGAGGTTTCTACGGTGTTCTGGGTGTGTTGCTAGGTGTTTTTTTAGGGTATTCTGGGTGGTTGCTATGGTGTTGCTATGCGGTTGGTAGGGTATTCTGGGCTGTTGCGAAGGTGTTCTGGGTGGTTGCTAGGGTGTTGCTAGGCGGTTTCTGGGGTGTTCTGGTGGTTGCTAGGCTGTTGCTTGGTGGTTGCTAGGGTGTTCTGGATGGTTGGAGATTTACTTCTCATGATGTCAATTCAGCCAATAAAATATTTTACCTACTGAACATGTTTCTGGCCCAAAAGGACTTGATCTTGAACTTTCCATACATACTCATAGACTATGTAATATAACATTCTGAAGTTATATTACATAGGTCAATTTTTGACATCCATGAACACTTTCATGGCCCACGGGTACTTTATCTGTGGGTTAATATACAAGAGAGATTTACATCTCATAATGTAATTTCAGCCAAACAAATTTTTGACCTACTGAACATGTTTCTGGCCCAAAAGTACTTGATCTTGATTTTTCCATACATAGACTCGAACAGATGCTTCCTAAGCCATAGAGAAGTCCATACCTGACCTATTGAACTCATTTCTGGTCAAAGGTTTCTCAAAAGGTTTTAAACAATATCAACTTTTAGACTCCTTCTGATGTTATAGTCAGAAGGAGTCTGACTATAACATCAGATAAAATAGATACTTAGATTCATTTTTGACCTCCAGGAACACATTTATGGCACATTTCCAGAAGAAAATGTGAAGTGAAGCTTGAAGCGGCAAATCTCACCACCCTGTTGCTAGGGTGTTCTGGGTGGTTGCTCCGGTGTTCAGGGTGTGTTGCTAACTGGTTTTTTTTAGGGTATTCTGGGTGATTGCTATGGTGTTGCTATGCGGTTGCTAGGGTATTCTTGGTGGTTGCTGGGGTGTTCTGGGTGGTTGCTAGGGTGTTGCCAGATTGTTGCTGGGGTGTTCTGGTTTGTTTCTAGGGTGTTCTGGGTGGTTGCTACGGTGTTCAGGGTGTGTTGCTAGGTGTTTTTTTAGGGTATTCTAGGTGATTGCTATGGTGTTGCTATGCGGTTGCTAGGGTATTCTTGGTGGTTGCGAAGGTGTTCTGGGTGGTTGCTAGAGTGTTGCTAGGCGGTTGCTGGGGTGTTCTGGGTGGTTGCTAGGGTGTTGCCAGATTGTTGCTGGGGTGTTCTGGTTTGTTTCTAGGGTGTTCTGGGAGGTTGCTACGGTGTTCTCGGTGTGTTGCTAGGTGTTTTTTTAGGGTATTCTGGGTGGTTACTATGGTGTTGCTATGCTGTTGGTAGGGTATTCTGGGCTGTTGCGAAGGTGTTCTGGGTGGTTGCTAGGGTGTTGCTAGTTGGTTTCTGGGGTGTTCTGGGTGGTTGCTAGGGTTTTGCCAGATGGTTGCTGGGTGTTCTGGTTTGTTTTTAGGGTGTTCTGGCGGTTGCTAGGCTGTTGCTTGGTGGTTGCTAGGGTGTTCTGGATGGTTGGAGATTTACTTCTCATGATGTCAATTCAGCCAATAAAATATTTTACCTACTGAACATGTTTCTGGCCCAAAAGTACTTGATCTTGAACTTTCCATACATACTCATAGACTATGTAATATAACATTCTGAAGTTATATTACATAGGTCAATTTTTGACATCCATGAACACTTTCATGGCCCACGGGTACTTGATCTGTGGGTTAATATACAAGAGAGATTTACATCTCATAATGTAATTTCAGCCAAACAAATATTTGACCTACTGAACATGTTTCTGGCCCAAAAGTACTTGATCTTGATTTTTCCATACATAGACTCGAACAGATGCTTCCTAATCCATAGAGAAGTCCATACCTGACCTATTGAACTCATTTCTGGTCAAAGGTTCCTCAAAAGGTTTTAAACAATATCAACTTTTAGACTCCTTCTGATGTTATAGTCAGAAGGAGTCTGACTATAACATCAGATAAAATAGATACTTAGATTCATTTTTGACCTCCAGGAACACATTTATGGCACATTTCCAGAAGAAAATGTGAAGTGAAGCTTGAAGCGGCAAATCTCACCACCCTGTTGCTAGGGTGTTCTGGGTGGTTGCTCCGGTGTTCAGGGTGTGTTGCTAGCTGTTTTTTTTAGGGTATTCTGGGTGATTGCTATGGTGTTGCTATGCGGTTGCTAGGGTATTCTGGGCTGTTGCGAAGGTGTTCTGGGTGGTTGCTAGGGTGTTTGCTAGGCGGTTTCTGGGGTGTTCTGGGTGGTTGCTAGGGTTTTGCCAGATGGTTGCTGGGGTATTCTGGTTTGTTTCTAGGGTGTTCTGGTGGTTGCTAGGCTGTTGCTTGGTGGTTGCTAGGGTGTTCTGGATGGTTGGAGATTTACTTCTCCTGATGTCAATTCAGCCAGAAAAATATTTTTCCTACTGAACATGTTTCTGGCCCAAAAGTACTTCATCTTGAACGTTCCATACATACTCATAGACTCCAACAGATGCTTCCTAAGCCATATCTGACCTATTGAACTCATTTCTGGTCAAAGGTTCCTCAAAAGGTTTTAAATATCAACTTTTAGACTCCTTATAATGTTATTGTCAGATAAAATAGATACATAGATAACTATAACATCAGATAAAATAGATACTTAGATACATTTTTGACCTCCAGGAACACATTTATGGCACATTTCCAGAAGAAAATGTGAAGTGAAGCTTGAAGCGGCAAATCTCACCACCCGGCTGCTAGGGTGTTCTGGGTGGTTGCTAGGTGTTTTTTTTAGGGTATTCTTGGTGGTTGATATACGGTTGCTAAGGTATTCTGTGTGGTTGCTAAGATGTTCTGGGTGGTTGCTAGGGTGTTGCTAGGCGGTGCCTTGGTGTTCTGGTTTGTTTCTAGGGTGTTGCTAGGTGGTTGCTAGGGTGTTCTGGTTGATTGGAGATTTACTTCTTATGATGACATTTAAGGCAGAAAATATTTTACCTACTGAACATGTTTCTGTCCCAAAAGTTCTTGATCTTGAACTCTCCATACAGACTCATAGACTCCAATAGATGCTTCCTAAGCCATAGAGAAGTCCATATGTGACCTATTGAACTCATTTCTGGTTCCTCAAAATAATTAAAAAAATAAAAAACTTATAGATTCCTTCTGATGTTATATTAGCTATACATAGGACAATTTTTGACCTCCAGGAACACATTTATGGCCCACGGGTACTTGATCTCTGGGTTAGTATAGCGAGAGATTTACTTCTCATGATTTCATTTCAGCCAGACAAATATTTGACCTCCTTCTGATATATAAGATATACATTGGTCAATTATATTAAATATACATAGGTCAATGTTTGGATTCAAGATGAGTGGCGTGCTCAATTCCTTTTAAAAAAGTTCAACCTGGGTGCTCTTCGGTCCAAGGTAGGACATTAAGGAAACAGTAGAGAAAAAAATCTCTGATGACCGAGGCACTCCTTCATTAAAATTTCTTTATTGTACAAATGACATGTCCTAAACGGACAAATTTAAAAAGCCTGTTTCCTTGATACATAGGTCAATTTTTTAACCTCCAGGAAAAGATTTATGTCCCACGGGTACTTGATCTGTGGGTTAATATACTGATAGATTTACTTCTCATGATGTCATTGAACTCATTTCTGGTCAAAGGTTCCTCAAAAAGTTTAAAACATTATAAACTTTTAGACTCCTTCTGATGTTATATTAGATATACATAGGTCAGTTTTTGACCTCCAGGAACACATTTATGGCACATTTCTAGAAGAAAATGTGAAGTTGAGCCTGAAGTGGCAAATCTCACCACCCGATTGCTAGGGTGTTCTGGGTGGTTTCTAGGTGGTTGATAGGCTATTCTGGATGGCTGCTATGGTGTTTTTATGTGGTTGCTAGGGTGTTTTGGGTGGTTGCTAAGGTGTTAATGTTGCTAGGTTGTTGCTAGGCTGTTTCCAGGTTGTTCTGGGTGGTTGCTAGGGTGTTGCTAGGTGGTTGCTTGGGTGTTCTTGTTTGTTGGTGGGGGTTTCTGGGTGGTTTCTAGGGTGTTTTAGGTCGTTCCTATGGTTTTTCATTTCATGTTTATATTGTTTGAAACCTTTTGAGGACCCTTTTACCATAACAATATAAACTTATAGACTCCTTCTGATGTTGTATTAGCTATTAGTCAATTTTTTGACCTGTGAAGTGGTGCTTGCAGTGGCAAATCTCACCACCCGGTTGCTAAGATTTTCTGGGTGGTTGCTAGGGTGTTTTTGGTAGTTACTATTGGTAGTCTGTGTGGTTCCTATGGTGTTTCTGGTGGTTGGTAGTGTCCAAATCACTATAGAGTTTTTATAATGTTTTTGGAAATTGATTTATATATCATCAAAAGGAGTCGATTAGTTTTTCAGAAATAATTTCAGTAGGTCAGATGTGGACAATTCTATATGGCCTAAGAAACATCATAAGGAGTCTATGAGTATGTAGAAAGTTCAAGATCAAGTACACATGGGCAAGAAATATAGTCTGTAGGTCAAATATCTGTCTGGCTAAAATAATAATAACATGGGCAAGAAATATAGTCTGTAGGTCAAATATCTGTCTGGCTAAAATAACATGATAAGAGGTCATTCTGTATAGTATCCTGATTTTCAAAGAACACTTTAGCCAGAAATATGTTCAGTAGCTAAAATAAGGCCTCTTGTATGGCTTCAGTAACATCAAAAGGAGTTAATGAGTATGTTTAGAATGTTCAAGATCAAGTACTCATGGGCCAGAACTATGTTCAGTAGGTCAAAATGAATCCATCTATAGCTCGTGTAATATCAGAAGGAGTCTAAAAGTTTTTCTTGTTTAAAAACTTTTGAGGACCCTTTGACCAGAAATGAGTTAAATACTTAAGATATGGACATTCTATATGGTTTAAGAAGCATCAAAAGGAGTCTATGAGAATTTATAGAAAGTTCGAGACCTAGTACTCGTCGGCCAGGACTATGTTTGTGGGTCAAAGAGGAACCTCTAGGCCTAGGAAACATAAGAAGTAGTCTATTTAGTATGTATAGAAAGTTCAATATCAGGTACTCGTGGGACAGATATATGTTCAGTCAGCCCATTCTCACTCCCAAGGCGTCACCTAACTGACACCTTGGGAAGCATTTGACCATGCTTCAATATCTGATGCTTTAGGATATCTGACGCCGTAGGATCGCGTCATGTAAGTGACGCTAAAGGGCGCCTAAAACGTCAAATATTGAAGCATGGTCAAAGGTGACGCCTTGGGGTGAGAATGTGTTCGTTCAGTCGGTCAAATATCTTCCTGCTCATAAAACATCATACGTAGTAAATATCAATGTATAGTTACCTAATGATCAAGTACCATTTGACCAGAAATGAGTTCAATGGATCAGATATAAACAATCCATATGGCTAATGTGTTCATTAGGTAAAATAAGGACTGTTGTATGGCTTCAGTAACATCAAAAGGAGTCAATGAGCATGTTCAGAAAGTAAGATCTAGTACTCGTGGGCCAGAACTATGTTCAGTAGGTCAAATCCCACTTCAAATTTTCTTCTGGAAATGTGCCATAAATGTGTTACATAGGTCAAAAATTGTTAATACAACATCAGAAGGAGTCTATAAGTTTATATTGTTATGGCAAAAGGGTCCTCAAAAGGTTTCAAACAATATAAACATGAAATGTAATAAAAGAATCGATTAGTTAACAGCTAAATCATGCCAAAAACATTATAGAAACTCTATAATATATGTGAACATTACCAACCACCTGGTAACACCATAGCAACAACCCAGAATACCATAGTAACGACCTAAAACACCCTAGCAACCACCCAGAAACCCCCACCAACAAACAAGAACACCCCAGCAACCACCTAGCAACACCCTATCAACCATCCAGAACAACCTGGCAACAGCCTAGCAACAACCTGGCAACATTATCACCTTAGCAACCACCCAGAATACCCTAGCAACCGCATAAAAACACCATAGCAACCACCCAGAATACCCTAACAACCACCTAGCATCCACCCAGAACACCTTAGCAACCGGGTGGTGAGATTTGCCACTTCAGGCTCAACTTCACTTTTTTTTTTCTGGAAATGTGCCATAAATGTGTTCCTGGTGGTCAAAAAGTGAACTATGTAATATAACCTCAAAAGGAGTCTAAAAGTTTATATTGTTTTAAACTTTTTGAGGAACCTTTGACCAGAAATGAGTTCAATGACATCATGAGAAGTAAATCTATCGGTATATTAACCCACAGATCAAATACCCGTGGAACATAAATGTGTTCCTGGAGGTTAAAAAATTGACCTAATATAATCTAATATAATTGACCAATGTATATCTACAACATCAAAAGGAGGTCAAATATTTGTCTGGCTGAAATGACATCATGAGAAGTAAATCTTTCGGTATACTCACCCACAGATCAAGTACCCTTGGGTTCCTGGAGGTCAAAAATTGTCCTATGTATAGCTAATATAACAACAGAAGGAATCAATAAGTTTATATTTTTTTAAACTATTTTGAGGAACCAGAAATGAGTTCAATAGGTCAGATATGTCCATATCTGACCTATTGAACTCATTTCTCTATGGCTTAGGAAGTATCTATTGGAGTCTATGAGTCTGTATGGAAAGTTCAAGATCCAAGAACTTTTGGGACAGAAACATGTTCAGTAGGTAAAATATTTTTCTGCCTTAAATGACATCATGAGAAGTAAATCTCCAATCAACCAGAACACCCTAGCAACCACCTAGCAACACCCTAGCAACAAACCAGAACACCCCAGTAACCGGCTAGCAACACCCTAGCAACCACCCAGAACACCCCGGCAACCGCCTAGCAAACACCCTAGCAACCACCCAGAACACCCCGGCAACCGCCTAGCAATACCCTAGCAACTGCCCAGAACACCTTAGCAACCCACTCAGAATAGCCTAGCAACGGTATATCAACCACCCAGAATACCCTAAAAAAACACCTAACAACCACCCAGAACACCGTAGCAACAACCCAGAACACCCTAGCAACCGGGTGGTGAGATTTGGCGCTTCAAGCTCCATTTCACATTTTCTTCTGGAAAATGTGCCATAAATGTGTGCCTGGAGGTCAAAAATGTATCTGTGTATCTATTTTATCTGATGTTATAGTTGTCTATGTATCTATTTTATCTGATGTTATAGTCAGAATCCTTCTGACTATAACATCAGAGGGAGTCTAAAAGTTTATATCGTTTTAAACTCTTTGAGGAACCTTTGACCAGAAATTAGTTCAATAGGTCAGATATGGACTTCTCTATGGCTTAGGAAGCATCTATTGGAGTCTATGAGTATGTATGGAAAGTTCAAGATCAAGTACTTTTGGGCCAGAAATATGTTCAGTAGGTAAAATATTTTTCTGGCTGAAATGACATCCTGAGAAGAAAATCTCCAACCAACCAGAACACCCTAGCAACCACCCAGAACACCCTAGAAACAAACCAGAACACCCCAGCAACCATCTGGCAACACCCTAGCAACCACCCAGAACACCCCAGCAACCACCCAGAACACCCTAGAAACAAACCAGAACACCCCAGCAACCATCTGGCAACACCCTAGCAACCACCCAGAACACATTCGCAACCACCCAGAATACCCTAGCAAACGCATAGAAACACCATAGCAAACACCCAGAATACTCTAAAAAAACACCTAGCAACACACCCAGAACACCATAGCAACCTCCCAGAACACCCCAGCAACCGCCTAGCAACACCCTAGCAACCACCCAGAACACCTTCGCAACCACCCAGAATACCCTAGCAAACGCATAGCAACACCATAGCAAACACGCAGAATACCCTAAAAAAACCACCTAGCAACACACCCAGAACACCGTAGCAACCTCCCAGAACACCCTAGCAACCGGGTGGTGAGATTTGCGCTTTAAGATCCGCTTCAATTTTTTCTTCTGGAAATGTGCCATAAATGTGTTCCTGGAGCCTGGAGGTCAAAATTGACCTATGTATATCTAATATAACATCAGAAGGAGTCTAAAAGTTTATATTGTTTTAAACTTTTTGAGGAACCTTTGACTAGAATTTAGTTCAATATGTCAGATATGGACTTCTCTATGGCTTAGGAAGCATCTATTGGAGTCTATGAGTAGTAATGAGTGGTCTATGAGTGAGAGTATGTAAAGGTCAAGATCAAGTACTTTTTTGGCCAGAAACATGTTCAGTAGGTCAAATATTTGTCTGGCTGAAATGACATTATGAGAAGTAAATCTCTCCGTATATTAACCCACAGATCAAGGACCCGTGGGCCATAAAAGTTTTCCTGGAGGTCAAAAATTGACCTATGTAATATAACATCAGAAGGAGTCTATAAGTTTATATCGTTTTAAACTTTTTGAGGAACCTTTGTGCAGAAATTAGTTCAAAAGGTCAGATATGGACTTTTCCATGGCTTAGGAAGCATCTATTGGAGTCTATGAGTATGTATGGAAAGTATAAGATCAAGTACTTTTGGGCCAGAAATATGTTCAGTAGGTAAAATATTTTTCTGGCTGAAATGACATCATGAGAAGAAAATCTCCAACCAACCAGAACACTCTAGCAACCACCCAGAACACCCTAGAAACAAACCAGAACACCCCAGCAACCATCTGGCAACACCCTAGCAACCACCCAGAACACCCCAGCAACCACCTAGCAACACCCTAGCAACCACCCAGAACACCTTCGCAACCACCCAGAATACCCTAGCAAACGCATAGCAACACCATATCAAACACCCAGAATACCCTAAAAAAACATCTAGCAACACACCCAGAACACCGTAGCAACCTCCCAGAACACCCTAGCAACCGGGTGGTGAGATTTGCCGCTTCAAGCTCCACTTCACATTTTCTTCTGGAAATGTGCCATAAATGTGTTCCTGGAGGTCAAAATTGACCTATGTATATCTAATATAACATCAGAATGAATCTAAAAGTTTATATGGTTTTAAACTTTTTGAGGAACCTTTGACCAGAAATGAGTTCAATATGTCAGATATGAACTTCTCTATGGCTTAGGAAGCATCTGTTGGAGTCTATGAGTATGAATGGAAAGTACAAGGTCAAGTACTTTTGGGCCAGAAATATGTTCAGTAGGTCAAATATCTTTCTGGCTGAAATGACATGATGAGAAGTAAAGCTCTCGGTATATTAACCCAAACATCAAATACCCGTGGGCCAAAAATGTGTTTCTGGAGGTCAAAAATTGACCTATGTATAGCTAATATATAACATCAATAACATCAGGAGTCTATAAGTTTATATTGTTTAAAACCTTTTGAGGAACCTTTGACCAGAAATAAGTTCAATAGGTCAGATATGGACTTCTCTATGGCTTAGGAAGCATCTATTGGAGTCTATGAGTATGTATGGAAAGTTCAAGATCAAGTACTTTTGGGCCAGAAACATGTTCAGTAGGTCAAATATTTGTCTGGCTGAAATTACATTATGAGAAGTAAATCTCTCGGTATATTAACCCACAGAGCAAGGACCCGTGGGCCATTAAAGTTTTCCTGGAGGTCAAAAATTGACCTATGTAATATAACATCAGAAGGAGTCTATAAGTTTATATCGTTTTAAACTTTTTGAGGAACCTTTGAGCAGAAATTAGTTCAAAAGGTCAGATATGGACTTTTCCATGGCTTAGGAAGCATCTATTGGAGTCTATGAGTATGTATGGAAAGTTCAAGATCAGGTACTTTTGGGCCAGAAATATGTTCAGTAGGTAAAATATTTTTCTGGCTGAAATGACATCATGAGAAGAAAATCTCCAACCAACCAGAACACCCTAGCAACCACCCAGAACACCCTGGAAACAAACCAGAACACCCCAGCAACCATCTGGCAACAGCTTAGCAACCACCCAGAACACCCCAGCAACCGCTTAGCAACACCCTAGCAACCACCCAGAACACCTTCACAACCACCCATAATACACTAGCAATCGCATAGCAACACCATAGCAAACACCCAGAATACCCTAAAAAAACACCTAGCAACACACCCAGAAGACCGTAGCTACCTTCCAGAACACCCTAGCAACCGGGTGGTGAGATTTGCCGCTTCAAGCTCCACTTCACATTTTCTTCTGGAAATGTGCCATAAATGTGTTCCTGGAGGTCAAAATTGACCTCTGTATATCTAATATAACATCAGAAGGAGTCTAAAAGTTTATATTGTCTTAAACATTTTGAGGAAACTTTGACCATAAATTAGTTCAATATGTCAGATATGGACTTCTCTATGGCTTAGGAAGCATCTGTTGGAGTCTACGAGTATGAATGGAAAGTACAAAGTCCAGTACTTTTGGGCCAGAAATATGTTCAGTAGGTCAAATATCTTTCTGGCTGAAATGACATCATGAGAAGTAAAGCTCTCGGTATATTAACCCAAACATCAAATACCCGTGGGCCAAAAATGTGTTTCTGGAGGTCAAAAATTGACCTATGTATAGCTAATATATAACATCAATAACATCAGGAGTCTATAAGTTTATATTGTTTAAAACCTTTTGAGGAACCTTTGACCAGAAATAAGTTCAATAGGTCAGATATGGACTTCTCTATGGCTTAGGAAGCATCTATTGGAGTCTATGAGTATGTATGGAAAGTTCAAGATCAAGTACTTTTGGGCCAGAAACATGTTCAGTAGGTCAAATATTTTTCTGGCTGAAATGACATCATGAGAAGTAAATCTCTCGGTATATTAACCCACAGATCAAGGACCCGTGGGCCATAAAGGTGTTCCTGGAGGTCAAAAATTGACCTATGTAATATAACATCAGAAGGAGTCTATCAGAGTATATCGTTTTAAACTTTTTGAGGAACCTTTGAGTAGAAATTAGTTCAAAAGGTCAGAAATGGACTTTTCCATGGCTTAGGAAGCATCTATTGGAGTCTATGAGTATGAATGGAAAGTTCAAGATCAAGTACTTTTGGGCCAGAAATATGTTCAGTAGGTCAAATATCTATCTGGCTGAAATGACATCATGAGAAAGATCAATTAATTACCCATAGGCTAGAAATATGTTCAGTATGTCAAAAAGGAACCTATGTATATAACATCAGATTGAGTCTATCAGTTGATATTATTTAAACACTTTTGAGGAAACAGACCAGAAATTAGTTCAATATGGACTTTAGATATGGACTTCTCTATGGCTTAGAATATCCGTGAGCCAGAAATATGTTCACAAAAAGGAACCTATCTATAGCTTATAAATCATCAAAAGGTAATAAGTTAATATTTATTAAAACCTCTGAGGACCCTACTACTAATTATTTTGTGCACTGAATAAAAAACATCACATGAGCGGTCGTGCAATGCAATAACTTAGCCTACTCGTTCCTTTGTGCAACAAAGAGATGTGTAATGCATGTGTTTTGTAACAAGGGAAATAATTGCATTAGTTGTTGCATTTCTGTGATAAAGTTAAATCGTTGCCATTAAGAAAGTTGTGCATGAAGAACGTTGTGCATCAAAAATAACATAAATGCAATATGCACTTTATTGCATTCAAGAACTAAACCCTTCCTTAGTGCTTTGACTGGAAAACGTGTGTTGTTTCATTGCAATGCTTACATTTTCTAACTTATTCTTCTTCGCAATGAAAAGAAAGGATATAACACGCGTGCTTTTCCATGCATTTCCATTCTACAACTAAATAATTTGTGTTTTGACGAGAAAACATCACTAGAGCGATCGCTTTACAATGCATACACTAACTTGTTCCTTTGTGCAAAGAATAGATTTGCAATGCTTCTGCTTTAGGATTGCATTGCACATGCACGCAATAACTAACTGTACAATGAAAAGAAATCACCTAAGATGTGTTTCATTGCATTGTATGACATATCTAACTTGTTCCTCGTTATGCAAATGCACTTAATAACTAACATCTCTGCAATGAAAAGAAAAACCCTAAGATGTGTTTCATTGCATTGCATAACCTAATCTAACTTGTTCCTCGTCATGCATATGCACGCAATACCTCTGTGCAATGAAAAGAAAACAGCTAAGATGTGTTTTAGTGAATTGCATGACATATCTAACTTGTTTCTCGTTAGGCATATGTACGCAATAACTAACCTCTGTGCAATGAAAAGAAAACACCTAAGATGTGTTTCATCGCATTGCATGACATATCTAACTTGTTCCTCGTTATGCATATACACGCAATAACTAAACTCTGCGCAGTGAAAAGAAAACACCTAAGATCTGTTTCAATGCATATGCATGACAAATCTAACTTGTGCAGTTTTCTTTTCACTGCACAGAGGTTAGTTATTGTGTGCATATGCAAAACGAGGAACAAGTTAGATATGTCATGCAATGCGATGAAACACATCTTAGGTGTTTTCTTTTCATTGCACAGAGGTTAGTTATTGCGTGCATATGCATAACGAGGAACAAGTAAGATATGTCATGCAATGCGATGAAACACATCTTAGGTGTTTTCTTTTCATTGCAAAGAGGTTATTGCGTGAATATGCATACAATGCGATGAAACACATCTTAGGTGTTTCCTTTTCATTTCACAGAGGTTAGTTATTGCGTGCATATGCATAACGAGGAACAAGTTAGATATGTCATGCAAAGCAATGAAACACATGTTAGATGTTTTCTTTTTGGTGCAGAGAGGTTAGTTATTTGCGTGCATATGCATAACGAGGAACAAGTTAGATAGGTCATGCAATGCATTGAAACACATCTTAGGTGTTTTCTTTTCATTGCACAGAGGTTAGTTATTGCTTGCATATGCATAACGAGGATCAAGATAGATATGTCATGCAATGCGATGAAACACATCTTAGTTTTCTTTTCATTGCAAAGAGGTTAGTTATTGCGTGCATATGCATAACGAGGAACAAGTTAGATATGTCATGCAAAGCAATGAAACTCATGTTAGATGTTTTCTTTTCGGTGCACAGAGGTTAGTTATTTGCGTGCATATGCATAACGAGGAACAAGTTAGATAGGTCATGCAATGCATTGAAACACAACTTAGGTGTTTTCTTTTCATTGCAAAGAGGTTAGTTATTGCGTGAATATGCATACAATGCGATGAAACACATCTTAGGTGTTTTCTTTTCATTGCACAGAGGTTAGTTATTGCGTGCATATGCATAACGAGGAACAAGTTAGATATGTCATGCAAAGCAATGAAACACATGTTAGATGTTTTCTTTTCGGTGCACAGAGGTTAGTTATTTGCGTGCATATGCATAACGAGGAACAAGTTAGATAGGTCATGCAATGCATTGAAACACATCTTAGGTGTTTTCTTTCCATTGCACATAGGTTAGTTATTACGTGCATATGCAATGCAATCTTAAAGCATTGCAAATCTCTTCGTTGCACAAAGAAACAAGTTAGTGTATGCATTATAAATCGATCGCTCTTGTGACGTTTTCTCGTCAAAACACAAATTAATTAGTTGTAGAATGGAAATGCACGGAAAAGCGCGCGTGTTTTATCTTTTCTTTTCATTGCAAAAAGAATAAGTTAGAAAATGTAAGCATTGCAATGAAAACAACACACGTTATTCAGTCAAAGCACTAAGGAAAGGTTTAGTTCTTGAATGAAATTAAGTGCATACATGTTTTTGATGCACAACGTTCTTCATGCACAAATCCACATCTCTTCATTTCACAAAGCAACGGGTGTTGTTTTATTGTAATGCATAAAATATTAAACTTGTTCCTCTTTGCAATGAAAAGAAAGTGTATGCATGTGCTTTCGCATGCATTTCTATTTTACAAACTGACAAATGTTACAGAGACACATGTTAGTTATTTCGTGCATATTCTTTAATGCACAACGTTAGAACGTTAGATGTGTTTTCGTTGAACAACGGAGTATGAGTTAGTTATAGCATGCGTTGTAAGGAAACAGCTAATGGCAACGATTTCTCTTCATCACAGAAATGCAACAACTAATGCAATTATTTCCCTTGTTACAAAACACATGCATTACACATCTCTTTGTTGCACAAAGGAACGAATAAGTTATTGCATTGCACGACCGCAAGTGATGTTTATTCGTCAGTGCACAAAAGAATTAGTCTTAGAATCCACGCGAAAGAGTCAAAGGGTCCTCAAAGGTTTTTAATAAATATTAACTTATTGACTTTTGATGATTTATAAGTTATGGATAGGTTCCTTTTTGTCCTAGTGAAAATATTTCTGGCTCACGGGTACTTGATTCTAAGCCATAGAGAAGTCCATATCTGACCTATTAAACTAATTTCTGGTCTATGTTTCCTCAAAAGTTTTTAAATAATATCAACTGATAGACTCAATCTGATCTTATATACATAGGTTCCTTTTTGACCTACTGAACATATTTCTAGCCTATGGGTAATTAATTGATCCTTCTCATGATGTCATTTCAGCCAGACAGATATTTGACCTACTGAACATATTTACGGCCCAAAAGTAGTTGATCTTGAACTTTCCATACATACTCATAGACTGCAATAGATGCTTCCTAAACCATAGAAAAGTCCATATCTGACCTTTTGATCTAATTTCTGGTCAAAGGTTCCTCAAAAAGTATAAATCAATATAAACTTTTAGACTCCTTCAGATGTTATATTAGATGCTAGGGTGTTGCTAGGCGGTTGCTGGGGTGTTCTGGGTGGTTGCTAGGGTGTTGCCAGATTGTTGCTAGGGTGTTCTGGTTTGTTTCTAGGGTGTTCTGGGAGGTTGCTACGGTGTTCTGGGTGTGTTGCTAGGTGTTTTTTAGGGTATTCTGGGTGTTTGCTTTTGTGTTGCTATGCGGTTGCTAGGGTATTCTGGGTGGTTGCGAAGGTGTTCTGGGTGGTTGCTAGGGTGGTACTAGGTGGTTTCTGGGGTGTTCTGGTGGTTCCTAGGGTTTTGCCAGATGGTTGCTGGGGTGTTCTGGTTTGTTTCTAGGGTGTTCTGGTGGTTGCTAGGCTGTTGTTTGGGGTTGCTAGGGTGTTCTGGATGGTTGGAGATTTACTTCTCATGATGTCAATTCAGCCAGAAAAATATTTTACCTACTGAACATGTTTCTGGCCCAAAAGTACTTGATCTTGAACTTTCCACACATACTCATAGACTATGTAATATAACATTCTGATGTTAGATGACATAGGTCAATTTTTGACATCCATGAACACTTTCATGGCCCACTGGTACTTGATCTGTGGGTTAATATACCGAAAGATTTACATCTCATGATTTAATTTCAGCCAGACAAATATTTGACCTACTGAACATTTTTCTGGCCCAAAAGTACTTGATTTTGAACTTTCCATACATACTCATAGACTCCAACAGATGCTTCCTAAGCCATAGAGAAGTCCATATCTGACCTATTGAACTCATTTCTGGTCAAAGGTTCCTCAAAAGGTTTCAAACAATATCAACTTTTAGACACCTCTGATGTTATAGTCAGAAGGAGTCTGACTATAACATCAGATAGAATAGATACTTAGATACATTTTTTACCTCCAGGACCACATTTATGGCACATTTCCAGAAGAAAATGTGAAGTGAAGCTTGAAGCGGCAAATCTCACCACCCGGTTGCTAGGGTGTTCTGGGTGGTTGCTACGGTGTTCAGGGTGTGTTGCTAGGTGTTTTTTTAGGGTATTCTAGGTGATTGCTATGGTGTTGCTATGCGGTTGCTAGGGTATTCTTGGTGGTTGCGAAGGTGTTCTGGGTGGTTGCTAGAGTGTTGCTAGGCAGTTGCTGGGGTGTTCTGGGTGGTTGCTAGGGTGTTGCCAGATTGTTGCTGGGGTGTTCTGGTTTGTTTCTAGGGTGTTCTGGGAGGTTTCTACGGTGTTCTGGGTGTGTTGCTAGGTGTTTTTTTAGGGTATTCTGGGTGGTTGCTATGGTGTTGCTATGCGGTTGGTAGGGTATTCTGGGCTGTTGCGAAGGTGTTCTGGGTGGTTGCTAGGGTGTTGCTAGGCGGTTTCTGGGGTGTTCTGGTGGTTGCTAGGCTGTTGCTTGGTGGTTGCTAGGGTGTTCTGGATGGTTGGAGATTTACTTCTCATGATGTCAATTCAGCCAATAAAATATTTTACCTACTGAACATGTTTCTGGCCCAAAAGGACTTGATCTTGAACTTTCCATACATACTCATAGACTATGTAATATAACATTCTGAAGTTATATTACATAGGTCAATTTTTGACATCCATGAACACTTTCATGGCCCACGGGTACTTTATCTGTGGGTTAATATACAAGAGAGATTTACATCTCATAATGTAATTTCAGCCAAACAAATTTTTGACCTACTGAACATGTTTCTGGCCCAAAAGTACTTGATCTTGATTTTTCCATACATAGACTCGAACAGATGCTTCCTAAGCCATAGAGAAGTCCATACCTGACCTATTGAACTCATTTCTGGTCAAAGGTTTCTCAAAAGGTTTTAAACAATATCAACTTTTAGACTCCTTCTGATGTTATAGTCAGAAGGAGTCTGACTATAACATCAGATAAAATAGATACTTAGATTCATTTTTGACCTCCAGGAACACATTTATGGCACATTTCCAGAAGAAAATGTGAAGTGAAGCTTGAAGCGGCAAATCTCACCACCCTGTTGCTAGGGTGTTCTGGGTGGTTGCTCCGGTGTTCAGGGTGTGTTGCTAACTGGTTTTTTTTAGGGTATTCTGGGTGATTGCTATGGTGTTGCTATGCGGTTGCTAGGGTATTCTTGGTGGTTGCTGGGGTGTTCTGGGTGGTTGCTAGGGTGTTGCCAGATTGTTGCTGGGGTGTTCTGGTTTGTTTCTAGGGTGTTCTGGGTGGTTGCTACGGTGTTCAGGGTGTGTTGCTAGGTGTTTTTTTAGGGTATTCTAGGTGATTGCTATGGTGTTGCTATGCGGTTGCTAGGGTATTCTTGGTGGTTGCGAAGGTGTTCTGGGTGGTTGCTAGAGTGTTGCTAGGCGGTTGCTGGGGTGTTCTGGGTGGTTGCTAGGGTGTTGCCAGATTGTTGCTGGGGTGTTCTGGTTTGTTTCTAGGGTGTTCTGGGAGGTTGCTACGGTGTTCTCGGTGTGTTGCTAGGTGTTTTTTTAGGGTATTCTGGGTGGTTACTATGGTGTTGCTATGCTGTTGGTAGGGTATTCTGGGCTGTTGCGAAGGTGTTCTGGGTGGTTGCTAGGGTGTTGCTAGTTGGTTTCTGGGGTGTTCTGGGTGGTTGCTAGGGTTTTGCCAGATGGTTGCTGGGTGTTCTGGTTTGTTTTTAGGGTGTTCTGGCGGTTGCTAGGCTGTTGCTTGGTGGTTGCTAGGGTGTTCTGGATGGTTGGAGATTTACTTCTCATGATGTCAATTCAGCCAATAAAATATTTTACCTACTGAACATGTTTCTGGCCCAAAAGTACTTGATCTTGAACTTTCCATACATACTCATAGACTATGTAATATAACATTCTGAAGTTATATTACATAGGTCAATTTTTGACATCCATGAACACTTTCATGGCCCACGGGTACTTGATCTGTGGGTTAATATACAAGAGAGATTTACATCTCATAATGTAATTTCAGCCAAACAAATATTTGACCTACTGAACATGTTTCTGGCCCAAAAGTACTTGATCTTGATTTTTCCATACATAGACTCGAACAGATGCTTCCTAATCCATAGAGAAGTCCATACCTGACCTATTGAACTCATTTCTGGTCAAAGGTTCCTCAAAAGGTTTTAAACAATATCAACTTTTAGACTCCTTCTGATGTTATAGTCAGAAGGAGTCTGACTATAACATCAGATAAAATAGATACTTAGATTCATTTTTGACCTCCAGGAACACATTTATGGCACATTTCCAGAAGAAAATGTGAAGTGAAGCTTGAAGCGGCAAATCTCACCACCCTGTTGCTAGGGTGTTCTGGGTGGTTGCTCCGGTGTTCAGGGTGTGTTGCTAGCTGTTTTTTTTAGGGTATTCTGGGTGATTGCTATGGTGTTGCTATGCGGTTGCTAGGGTATTCTGGGCTGTTGCGAAGGTGTTCTGGGTGGTTGCTAGGGTGTTTGCTAGGCGGTTTCTGGGGTGTTCTGGGTGGTTGCTAGGGTTTTGCCAGATGGTTGCTGGGGTATTCTGGTTTGTTTCTAGGGTGTTCTGGTGGTTGCTAGGCTGTTGCTTGGTGGTTGCTAGGGTGTTCTGGATGGTTGGAGATTTACTTCTCCTGATGTCAATTCAGCCAGAAAAATATTTTTCCTACTGAACATGTTTCTGGCCCAAAAGTACTTCATCTTGAACGTTCCATACATACTCATAGACTCCAACAGATGCTTCCTAAGCCATATCTGACCTATTGAACTCATTTCTGGTCAAAGGTTCCTCAAAAGGTTTTAAATATCAACTTTTAGACTCCTTATAATGTTATTGTCAGATAAAATAGATACATAGATAACTATAACATCAGATAAAATAGATACTTAGATACATTTTTGACCTCCAGGAACACATTTATGGCACATTTCCAGAAGAAAATGTGAAGTGAAGCTTGAAGCGGCAAATCTCACCACCCGGCTGCTAGGGTGTTCTGGGTGGTTGCTAGGTGTTTTTTTTAGGGTATTCTTGGTGGTTGATATACGGTTGCTAAGGTATTCTGTGTGGTTGCTAAGATGTTCTGGGTGGTTGCTAGGGTGTTGCTAGGCGGTGCCTTGGTGTTCTGGTTTGTTTCTAGGGTGTTGCTAGGTGGTTGCTAGGGTGTTCTGGTTGATTGGAGATTTACTTCTTATGATGACATTTAAGGCAGAAAATATTTTACCTACTGAACATGTTTCTGTCCCAAAAGTTCTTGATCTTGAACTCTCCATACAGACTCATAGACTCCAATAGATGCTTCCTAAGCCATAGAGAAGTCCATATGTGACCTATTGAACTCATTTCTGGTTCCTCAAAATAATTAAAAAAATAAAAAACTTATAGATTCCTTCTGATGTTATATTAGCTATACATAGGACAATTTTTGACCTCCAGGAACACATTTATGGCCCACGGGTACTTGATCTCTGGGTTAGTATAGCGAGAGATTTACTTCTCATGATTTCATTTCAGCCAGACAAATATTTGACCTCCTTCTGATATATAAGATATACATTGGTCAATTATATTAAATATACATAGGTCAATGTTTGGATTCAAGATGAGTGGCGTGCTCAATTCCTTTTAAAAAAGTTCAACCTGGGTGCTCTTCGGTCCAAGGTAGGACATTAAGGAAACAGTAGAGAAAAAAATCTCTGATGACCGAGGCACTCCTTCATTAAAATTTCTTTATTGTACAAATGACATGTCCTAAACGGACAAATTTAAAAAGCCTGTTTCCTTGATACATAGGTCAATTTTTTAACCTCCAGGAAAAGATTTATGTCCCACGGGTACTTGATCTGTGGGTTAATATACTGATAGATTTACTTCTCATGATGTCATTGAACTCATTTCTGGTCAAAGGTTCCTCAAAAAGTTTAAAACATTATAAACTTTTAGACTCCTTCTGATGTTATATTAGATATACATAGGTCAGTTTTTGACCTCCAGGAACACATTTATGGCACATTTCTAGAAGAAAATGTGAAGTTGAGCCTGAAGTGGCAAATCTCACCACCCGATTGCTAGGGTGTTCTGGGTGGTTTCTAGGTGGTTGATAGGCTATTCTGGATGGCTGCTATGGTGTTTTTATGTGGTTGCTAGGGTGTTTTGGGTGGTTGCTAAGGTGTTAATGTTGCTAGGTTGTTGCTAGGCTGTTTCCAGGTTGTTCTGGGTGGTTGCTAGGGTGTTGCTAGGTGGTTGCTTGGGTGTTCTTGTTTGTTGGTGGGGGTTTCTGGGTGGTTTCTAGGGTGTTTTAGGTCGTTCCTATGGTTTTTCATTTCATGTTTATATTGTTTGAAACCTTTTGAGGACCCTTTTACCATAACAATATAAACTTATAGACTCCTTCTGATGTTGTATTAGCTATTAGTCAATTTTTTGACCTGTGAAGTGGTGCTTGCAGTGGCAAATCTCACCACCCGGTTGCTAAGATTTTCTGGGTGGTTGCTAGGGTGTTTTTGGTAGTTACTATTGGTAGTCTGTGTGGTTCCTATGGTGTTTCTGGTGGTTGGTAGTGTCCAAATCACTATAGAGTTTTTATAATGTTTTTGGAAATTGATTTATATATCATCAAAAGGAGTCGATTAGTTTTTCAGAAATAATTTCAGTAGGTCAGATGTGGACAATTCTATATGGCCTAAGAAACATCATAAGGAGTCTATGAGTATGTAGAAAGTTCAAGATCAAGTACACATGGGCAAGAAATATAGTCTGTAGGTCAAATATCTGTCTGGCTAAAATAATAATAACATGGGCAAGAAATATAGTCTGTAGGTCAAATATCTGTCTGGCTAAAATAACATGATAAGAGGTCATTCTGTATAGTATCCTGATTTTCAAAGAACACTTTAGCCAGAAATATGTTCAGTAGCTAAAATAAGGCCTCTTGTATGGCTTCAGTAACATCAAAAGGAGTTAATGAGTATGTTTAGAATGTTCAAGATCAAGTACTCATGGGCCAGAACTATGTTCAGTAGGTCAAAATGAATCCATCTATAGCTCGTGTAATATCAGAAGGAGTCTAAAAGTTTTTCTTGTTTAAAAACTTTTGAGGACCCTTTGACCAGAAATGAGTTAAATACTTAAGATATGGACATTCTATATGGTTTAAGAAGCATCAAAAGGAGTCTATGAGAATTTATAGAAAGTTCGAGACCTAGTACTCGTCGGCCAGGACTATGTTTGTGGGTCAAAGAGGAACCTCTAGGCCTAGGAAACATAAGAAGTAGTCTATTTAGTATGTATAGAAAGTTCAATATCAGGTACTCGTGGGACAGATATATGTTCAGTCAGCCCATTCTCACTCCCAAGGCGTCACCTAACTGACACCTTGGGAAGCATTTGACCATGCTTCAATATCTGATGCTTTAGGATATCTGACGCCGTAGGATCGCGTCATGTAAGTGACGCTAAAGGGCGCCTAAAACGTCAAATATTGAAGCATGGTCAAAGGTGACGCCTTGGGGTGAGAATGTGTTCGTTCAGTCGGTCAAATATCTTCCTGCTCATAAAACATCATACGTAGTAAATATCAATGTATAGTTACCTAATGATCAAGTACCATTTGACCAGAAATGAGTTCAATGGATCAGATATAAACAATCCATATGGCTAATGTGTTCATTAGGTAAAATAAGGACTGTTGTATGGCTTCAGTAACATCAAAAGGAGTCAATGAGCATGTTCAGAAAGTAAGATCTAGTACTCGTGGGCCAGAACTATGTTCAGTAGGTCAAATCCCACTTCAAATTTTCTTCTGGAAATGTGCCATAAATGTGTTACATAGGTCAAAAATTGTTAATACAACATCAGAAGGAGTCTATAAGTTTATATTGTTATGGCAAAAGGGTCCTCAAAAGGTTTCAAACAATATAAACATGAAATGTAATAAAAGAATCGATTAGTTAACAGCTAAATCATGCCAAAAACATTATAGAAACTCTATAATATATGTGAACATTACCAACCACCTGGTAACACCATAGCAACAACCCAGAATACCATAGTAACGACCTAAAACACCCTAGCAACCACCCAGAAACCCCCACCAACAAACAAGAACACCCCAGCAACCACCTAGCAACACCCTATCAACCATCCAGAACAACCTGGCAACAGCCTAGCAACAACCTGGCAACATTATCACCTTAGCAACCACCCAGAATACCCTAGCAACCGCATAAAAACACCATAGCAACCACCCAGAATACCCTAACAACCACCTAGCATCCACCCAGAACACCTTAGCAACCGGGTGGTGAGATTTGCCACTTCAGGCTCAACTTCACTTTTTTTTTTCTGGAAATGTGCCATAAATGTGTTCCTGGTGGTCAAAAAGTGAACTATGTAATATAACCTCAAAAGGAGTCTAAAAGTTTATATTGTTTTAAACTTTTTGAGGAACCTTTGACCAGAAATGAGTTCAATGACATCATGAGAAGTAAATCTATCGGTATATTAACCCACAGATCAAATACCCGTGGAACATAAATGTGTTCCTGGAGGTTAAAAAATTGACCTAATATAATCTAATATAATTGACCAATGTATATCTACAACATCAAAAGGAGGTCAAATATTTGTCTGGCTGAAATGACATCATGAGAAGTAAATCTTTCGGTATACTCACCCACAGATCAAGTACCCTTGGGTTCCTGGAGGTCAAAAATTGTCCTATGTATAGCTAATATAACAACAGAAGGAATCAATAAGTTTATATTTTTTTAAACTATTTTGAGGAACCAGAAATGAGTTCAATAGGTCAGATATGTCCATATCTGACCTATTGAACTCATTTCTCTATGGCTTAGGAAGTATCTATTGGAGTCTATGAGTCTGTATGGAAAGTTCAAGATCCAAGAACTTTTGGGACAGAAACATGTTCAGTAGGTAAAATATTTTTCTGCCTTAAATGACATCATGAGAAGTAAATCTCCAATCAACCAGAACACCCTAGCAACCACCTAGCAACACCCTAGCAACAAACCAGAACACCCCAGTAACCGGCTAGCAACACCCTAGCAACCACCCAGAACACCCCGGCAACCGCCTAGCAAACACCCTAGCAACCACCCAGAACACCCCGGCAACCGCCTAGCAATACCCTAGCAACTGCCCAGAACACCTTAGCAACCCACTCAGAATAGCCTAGCAACGGTATATCAACCACCCAGAATACCCTAAAAAAACACCTAACAACCACCCAGAACACCGTAGCAACAACCCAGAACACCCTAGCAACCGGGTGGTGAGATTTGGCGCTTCAAGCTCCATTTCACATTTTCTTCTGGAAAATGTGCCATAAATGTGTGCCTGGAGGTCAAAAATGTATCTGTGTATCTATTTTATCTGATGTTATAGTTGTCTATGTATCTATTTTATCTGATGTTATAGTCAGAATCCTTCTGACTATAACATCAGAGGGAGTCTAAAAGTTTATATCGTTTTAAACTCTTTGAGGAACCTTTGACCAGAAATTAGTTCAATAGGTCAGATATGGACTTCTCTATGGCTTAGGAAGCATCTATTGGAGTCTATGAGTATGTATGGAAAGTTCAAGATCAAGTACTTTTGGGCCAGAAATATGTTCAGTAGGTAAAATATTTTTCTGGCTGAAATGACATCCTGAGAAGAAAATCTCCAACCAACCAGAACACCCTAGCAACCACCCAGAACACCCTAGAAACAAACCAGAACACCCCAGCAACCATCTGGCAACACCCTAGCAACCACCCAGAACACCCCAGCAACCACCCAGAACACCCTAGAAACAAACCAGAACACCCCAGCAACCATCTGGCAACACCCTAGCAACCACCCAGAACACATTCGCAACCACCCAGAATACCCTAGCAAACGCATAGAAACACCATAGCAAACACCCAGAATACTCTAAAAAAACACCTAGCAACACACCCAGAACACCATAGCAACCTCCCAGAACACCCCAGCAACCGCCTAGCAACACCCTAGCAACCACCCAGAACACCTTCGCAACCACCCAGAATACCCTAGCAAACGCATAGCAACACCATAGCAAACACGCAGAATACCCTAAAAAAACCACCTAGCAACACACCCAGAACACCGTAGCAACCTCCCAGAACACCCTAGCAACCGGGTGGTGAGATTTGCGCTTTAAGATCCGCTTCAATTTTTTCTTCTGGAAATGTGCCATAAATGTGTTCCTGGAGCCTGGAGGTCAAAATTGACCTATGTATATCTAATATAACATCAGAAGGAGTCTAAAAGTTTATATTGTTTTAAACTTTTTGAGGAACCTTTGACTAGAATTTAGTTCAATATGTCAGATATGGACTTCTCTATGGCTTAGGAAGCATCTATTGGAGTCTATGAGTATGTATGTAAAGGTCAAGATCAAGTACTTTTTTGGCCAGAAACATGTTCAGTAGGTCAAATATTTGTCTGGCTGAAATGACATTATGAGAAGTAAATCTCTCCGTATATTAACCCACAGATCAAGGACCCGTGGGCCATAAAAGTTTTCCTGGAGGTCAAAAATTGACCTATGTAATATAACATCAGAAGGAGTCTATAAGTTTATATCGTTTTAAACTTTTTGAGGAACCTTTGTGCAGAAATTAGTTCAAAAGGTCAGATATGGACTTTTCCATGGCTTAGGAAGCATCTATTGGAGTCTATGAGTATGTATGGAAAGTATAAGATCAAGTACTTTTGGGCCAGAAATATGTTCAGTAGGTAAAATATTTTTCTGGCTGAAATGACATCATGAGAAGAAAATCTCCAACCAACCAGAACACTCTAGCAACCACCCAGAACACCCTAGAAACAAACCAGAACACCCCAGCAACCATCTGGCAACACCCTAGCAACCACCCAGAACACCCCAGCAACCACCTAGCAACACCCTAGCAACCACCCAGAACACCTTCGCAACCACCCAGAATACCCTAGCAAACGCATAGCAACACCATATCAAACACCCAGAATACCCTAAAAAAACATCTAGCAACACACCCAGAACACCGTAGCAACCTCCCAGAACACCCTAGCAACCGGGTGGTGAGATTTGCCGCTTCAAGCTCCACTTCACATTTTCTTCTGGAAATGTGCCATAAATGTGTTCCTGGAGGTCAAAATTGACCTATGTATATCTAATATAACATCAGAATGAATCTAAAAGTTTATATGGTTTTAAACTTTTTGAGGAACCTTTGACCAGAAATGAGTTCAATATGTCAGATATGAACTTCTCTATGGCTTAGGAAGCATCTGTTGGAGTCTATGAGTATGAATGGAAAGTACAAGGTCAAGTACTTTTGGGCCAGAAATATGTTCAGTAGGTCAAATATCTTTCTGGCTGAAATGACATGATGAGAAGTAAAGCTCTCGGTATATTAACCCAAACATCAAATACCCGTGGGCCAAAAATGTGTTTCTGGAGGTCAAAAATTGACCTATGTATAGCTAATATATAACATCAATAACATCAGGAGTCTATAAGTTTATATTGTTTAAAACCTTTTGAGGAACCTTTGACCAGAAATAAGTTCAATAGGTCAGATATGGACTTCTCTATGGCTTAGGAAGCATCTATTGGAGTCTATGAGTATGTATGGAAAGTTCAAGATCAAGTACTTTTGGGCCAGAAACATGTTCAGTAGGTCAAATATTTGTCTGGCTGAAATTACATTATGAGAAGTAAATCTCTCGGTATATTAACCCACAGAGCAAGGACCCGTGGGCCATTAAAGTTTTCCTGGAGGTCAAAAATTGACCTATGTAATATAACATCAGAAGGAGTCTATAAGTTTATATCGTTTTAAACTTTTTGAGGAACCTTTGAGCAGAAATTAGTTCAAAAGGTCAGATATGGACTTTTCCATGGCTTAGGAAGCATCTATTGGAGTCTATGAGTATGTATGGAAAGTTCAAGATCAGGTACTTTTGGGCCAGAAATATGTTCAGTAGGTAAAATATTTTTCTGGCTGAAATGACATCATGAGAAGAAAATCTCCAACCAACCAGAACACCCTAGCAACCACCCAGAACACCCTGGAAACAAACCAGAACACCCCAGCAACCATCTGGCAACAGCTTAGCAACCACCCAGAACACCCCAGCAACCGCTTAGCAACACCCTAGCAACCACCCAGAACACCTTCACAACCACCCATAATACACTAGCAATCGCATAGCAACACCATAGCAAACACCCAGAATACCCTAAAAAAACACCTAGCAACACACCCAGAAGACCGTAGCTACCTTCCAGAACACCCTAGCAACCGGGTGGTGAGATTTGCCGCTTCAAGCTCCACTTCACATTTTCTTCTGGAAATGTGCCATAAATGTGTTCCTGGAGGTCAAAATTGACCTCTGTATATCTAATATAACATCAGAAGGAGTCTAAAAGTTTATATTGTCTTAAACATTTTGAGGAAACTTTGACCATAAATTAGTTCAATATGTCAGATATGGACTTCTCTATGGCTTAGGAAGCATCTGTTGGAGTCTACGAGTATGAATGGAAAGTACAAAGTCAAGTACTTTTGGGCCAGAAATATGTTCAGTAGGTCAAATATCTTTCTGGCTGAAATGACATCATGAGAAGTAAAGCTCTCGGTATATTAACCCAAACATCAAATACCCGTGGGCCATAAAGGTGTTCCTGGAGGTCAAAAATTGACCTATGTAATATAACATCAGAAGGAGTCTATCAGAGTATATCGTTTTAAACTTTTTGAGGAACCTTTGAGTAGAAATTAGTTCAAAAGGTCAGATATGGACTTTTCCATGGCTTAGGAAGCATCTATTGGAGTCTATGAGTATGAATGGAAAGTTCAAGATCAAGTACTTTTGGGCCAGAAATATGTTCAGTAGGTCAAATATCTATCTGGCTGAAATGACATCATGAGAAAGATCAATTAATTACCCATAGGCTAGAAATATGTTCAGTATGTCAAAAAGGAACCTATGTATATAACATCAGATTGAGTCTATCAGTTGATATTATTTAAACACTTTTGAGGAAACAGACCAGAAATTAGTTCAATATGGACTTTAGATATGGACTTCTCTATGGCTTAGAATATCCGTGAGCCAGAAATATGTTCACAAAAAGGAACCTATCTATAGCTTATAAATCATCAAAAGGTAATAAGTTAATATTTATTAAAACCTCTGAGGACCCTACTACTAATTATTTTGTGCACTGAATAAAAAACATCACATGAGCGGTCGTGCAATGCAATAACTTAGCCTACTCGTTCCTTTGTGCAACAAAGAGATGTGTAATGCATGTGTTTTGTAACAAGGGAAATAATTGCATTAGTTGTTGCATTTCTGTGATAAAGTGAAATCGTTGCCATTAAGAAAGTTGTGCATGAAGAACGTTGTGCATCAAAAATAACATAAATGCAATATGCACTTTATTGCATTCAAGAACTAAACCCTTCCTTAGTGCTTTGACTGGAAAACGTGTGTTGTTTCATTGCAATGCTTACATTTTCTAACTTATTCTTCTTCGCAATGAAAAGAAAGGATATAACACGCGTGCTTTTCCATGCATTTCCATTCTACAACTAAATAATTTGTGTTTTGACGAGAAAACATCACTAGAGCGATCGCTTTACAATGCATACACTAACTTGTTCCTTTGTGCAAAGAATAGATTTGCAATGCTTCTGCTTTAGGATTGCATTGCACATGCACGCAATAACTAACTGTACAATGAAAAGAAATCACCTAAGATGTGTTTCATTGCATTGTATGACATATCTAACTTGTTCCTCGTTATGCAAATGCACTTAATAACTAACATCTCTGCAATGAAAAGAAAACCCCTAAGATGTGTTTCATTGCATTGCATAACCTAATCTAACTTGTTCCTCGTCATGCATATGCACGCAATACCTCTGTGCAATGAAAAGAAAACAGCTAAGATGTGTTTTAGTGAATTGCATGACATATCTAACTTGTTTCTCGTTAGGCATATGTACGCAATAACTAACCTCTGTGCAATGAAAAGAAAACACCTAAGATGTGTTTCATCGCATTGCATGACATATCTAACTTGTTCCTCGTTATGCATATACACGCAATAACTAAACTCTGCGCAGTGAAAAGAAAACACCTAGGATCTGTTTCAATGCATATGCATGACAAATCTAACTTGTGCAGTTTTCTTTTCACTGCACAGAGGTTAGTTATTGTGTGCATATGCAAAACGAGGAACAAGTTAGATATGTCATGCAATGCGATGAAACACATCTTAGGTGTTTTCTTTTCATTGCACAGAGGTTAGTTATTGCGTGCATATGCATAACGAGGAACAAGTAAGATATGTCATGCAATGCGATGAAACACATCTTAGGTGTTTTCTTTTCATTGCAAAGAGGTTAGTTATTGCGTGAATATGCATACAATGCGATGAAACACATCTTAGGTGTTTCCTTTTCATTTCACAGAGGTTAGTTATTGCGTGCATATGCATAACGAGGAACAAGTTAGATATGTCATGCAAAGCAATGAAACACATGTTAGATGTTTTCTTTTTGGTGCAGAGAGGTTAGTTATTTGCGTGCATATGCATAACGAGGAACAAGTTAGATAGGTCATGCAATGCATTGAAACACATCTTAGGTGTTTTCTTTTCATTGCACAGAGGTTAGTTATTGCTTGCATATGCATAACGAGGATCAAGTTAGATATGTCATGCAATGCGATGAAACACATCTTAGTTTTCTTTTCATTGCAAAGAGGTTAGTTATTGCGTGCATATGCATAACGAGGAACAAGTTAGATATGTCATGCAAAGCAATGAAACTCATGTTAGATGTTTTCTTTTCGGTGCACAGAGGTTAGTTATTTGCGTGCATATGCATAACGAGGAACAAGTTAGATAGGTCATGCAATGCATTGAAACACAACTTAGGTGTTTTCTTTTCATTGCAAAGAGGTTAGTTATTGCGTGAATATGCATACAATGCGATGAAACACATCTTAGGTGTTTTCTTTTCATTGCACAGAGGTTAGTTATTGCGTGCATATGCATAACGAGGAACAAGTTAGATATGTCATGCAAAGCAATGAAACACATGTTAGATGTTTTCTTTTCGGTGCACAGAGGTTAGTTATTTGCGTGCATATGCATAACGAGGAACAAGTTAGATAGGTCATGCAATGCATTGAAACACATCTTAGGTGTTTTCTTTCCATTGCACATAGGTTAGTTATTACGTGCATATGCAATGCAATCTTAAAGCATTGCAAATCTCTTCGTTGCACAAAGAAACAAGTTAGTGTATGCATTATAAATCGATCGCTCTTGTGACGTTTTCTCGTCAAAACACAAATTAATTAGTTGTAGAATGGAAATGCACGGAAAAGCGCGCGTGTTTTATCTTTTCTTTTCATTGCAAAAAGAATAAGTTAGAAAATATAAGCATTGCAATGAAAACAACACACGTTATTCAGTCAAAGCACTAAGGAAAGGTTTAGTTCTTGAATGAAATTAAGTGCATACATGTTTTTGATGCACAACGTTCTTCATGCACAAATCCACATCTCTTCATTTCACAAAGCAACGGGTGTTGTTTTATTGTAATGCATAAAATATTAAACTTGTTCCTCTTTGCAATGAAAAGAAAGTGTATGCATGTGCTTTCGCATGCATTTCTATTTTACAAACTGACAAATGTTACAGAGACACATGTTAGTTATTTCGTGCATATTCTTTAATGCACAACGTTAGAACGTTAGATGTGTTTTCGTTGAACAACGGAGTATGAGTTAGTTATAGCATGCGTTGTAAGGAAACAGCTAATGGCAACGATTTCTCTTCATCACAGAAATGCAACAACTAATGCAATTATTTCCCTTGTTACAAAACACATGCATTACACATCTCTTTGTTGCACCAAGGAACGAATAAGTTATTGCATTGCACGACCGCAAGTGATGTTTATTCGTCAGTGCACAAAAGAATTAGTCTTAGAATCCACGCGAAAGAGTCAAAGGGTCCTCAAAGGTTTTTAATAAATATTAACTTATTGACTTTTGATGATTTATAAGTTATGGATAGGTTCCTTTTTGTCCTAGTGAAAATATTTCTGGCTCACGGGTACTTGATTCTAAGCCATAGAGAAGTCCATATCTGACCTATTAAACTAATTTCTGGTCTATGTTTTCTCAAAAGTTTTTAAATAATATCAACTGATAGACTCAATCTGATCTTATATACATAGGTTCCTTTTTGACCTACTGAACATATTTCTAGCCTATGGGTAATTAATTGATCCTTCTCATGATGTCATTTCAGCCAGACAGATATTTGACCTACTGAACATATTTACGGCCCAAAAGTAGTTGATCTTGAACTTTCCATACATACTCATAGACTGCAATAGATGCTTCCTAAACCATAGAAAAGTCCATATCTGACCTTTTGATCTAATTTCTGGTCAAAGGTTCCTCAAAAAGTATAAATCAATATAAACTTTTAGACTCCTTCAGATGTTATATTAGATGCTAGGGTGTTGCTAGGCGGTTGCTGGGGTGTTCTGGGTGGTTGCTAGGGTGTTGCCAGATTGTTGCTAGGGTGTTCTGGTTTGTTTCTAGGGTGTTCTGGGAGGTTGCTACGGTGTTCTGGGTGTGTTGCTAGGTGTTTTTTAGGGTATTCTGGGTGTTTGCTTTTGTGTTGCTATGCGGTTGCTAGGGTATTCTGGGTGGTTGCGAAGGTGTTCTGGGTGGTTGCTAGGGTGGTACTAGGTGGTTTCTGGGGTGTTCTGGTGGTTCCTAGGGTTTTGCCAGATGGTTGCTGGGGTGTTCTGGTTTGTTTCTAGGGTGTTCTGGTGGTTGCTAGGCTGTTGTTTGGGGTTGCTAGGGTGTTCTGGATGGTTGGAGATTTACTTCTCATGATGTCAATTCAGCCAGAAAAATATTTTACCTACTGAACATGTTTCTGGCCCAAAAGTACTTGATCTTGAACTTTCCACACATACTCATAGACTATGTAATATAACATTCTGATGTTAGATGACATAGGTCAATTTTTGACATCCATGAACACTTTCATGGCCCACTGGTACTTGATCTGTGGGTTAATATACCGAAAGATTTACATCTCATGATTTAATTTCAGCCAGACAAATATTTGACCTACTGAACATTTTTCTGGCCCAAAAGTACTTGATTTTGAACTTTCCATACATACTCATAGACTCCAACAGATGCTTCCTAAGCCATAGAGAAGTCCATATCTGACCTATTGAACTCATTTCTGGTCAAAGGTTCCTCAAAAGGTTTCAAACAATATCAACTTTTAGACACCTCTGATGTTATAGTCAGAAGGAGTCTGACTATAACATCAGATAGAATAGATACTTAGATACATTTTTTACCTCCAGGACCACATTTATGGCACATTTCCAGAAGAAAATGTGAAGTGAAGCTTGAAGCGGCAAATCTCACCACCCGGTTGCTAGGGTGTTCTGGGTGGTTGCTACGGTGTTCAGGGTGTGTTGCTAGGTGTTTTTTTAGGGTATTCTAGGTGATTGCTATGGTGTTGCTATGCGGTTGCTAGGGTATTCTTGGTGGTTGCGAAGGTGTTCTGGGTGGTTGCTAGAGTGTTGCTAGGCAGTTGCTGGGGTGTTCTGGGTGGTTGCTAGGGTGTTGCCAGATTGTTGCTGGGGTGTTCTGGTTTGTTTCTAGGGTGTTCTGGGAGGTTTCTACGGTGTTCTGGGTGTGTTGCTAGGTGTTTTTTTAGGGTATTCTGGGTGGTTGCTATGGTGTTGCTATGCGGTTGGTAGGGTATTCTGGGCTGTTGCGAAGGTGTTCTGGGTGGTTGCTAGGGTGTTGCTAGGCGGTTTCTGGGGTGTTCTGGTGGTTGCTAGGCTGTTGCTTGGTGGTTGCTAGGGTGTTCTGGATGGTTGGAGATTTACTTCTCATGATGTCAATTCAGCCAATAAAATATTTTACCTACTGAACATGTTTCTGGCCCAAAAGGACTTGATCTTGAACTTTCCATACATACTCATAGACTATGTAATATAACATTCTGAAGTTATATTACATAGGTCAATTTTTGACATCCATGAACACTTTCATGGCCCACGGGTACTTTATCTGTGGGTTAATATACAAGAGAGATTTACATCTCATAATGTAATTTCAGCCAAACAAATTTTTGACCTACTGAACATGTTTCTGGCCCAAAAGTACTTGATCTTGATTTTTCCATACATAGACTCGAACAGATGCTTCCTAAGCCATAGAGAAGTCCATACCTGACCTATTGAACTCATTTCTGGTCAAAGGTTTCTCAAAAGGTTTTAAACAATATCAACTTTTAGACTCCTTCTGATGTTATAGTCAGAAGGAGTCTGACTATAACATCAGATAAAATAGATACTTAGATTCATTTTTGACCTCCAGGAACACATTTATGGCACATTTCCAGAAGAAAATGTGAAGTGAAGCTTGAAGCGGCAAATCTCACCACCCTGTTGCTAGGGTGTTCTGGGTGGTTGCTCCGGTGTTCAGGGTGTGTTGCTAACTGGTTTTTTTTAGGGTATTCTGGGTGATTGCTATGGTGTTGCTATGCGGTTGCTAGGGTATTCTTGGTGGTTGCTGGGGTGTTCTGGGTGGTTGCTAGGGTGTTGCCAGATTGTTGCTGGGGTGTTCTGGTTTGTTTCTAGGGTGTTCTGGGTGGTTGCTACGGTGTTCAGGGTGTGTTGCTAGGTGTTTTTTTAGGGTATTCTAGGTGATTGCTATGGTGTTGCTATGCGGTTGCTAGGGTATTCTTGGTGGTTGCGAAGGTGTTCTGGGTGGTTGCTAGAGTGTTGCTAGGCGGTTGCTGGGGTGTTCTGGGTGGTTGCTAGGGTGTTGCCAGATTGTTGCTGGGGTGTTCTGGTTTGTTTCTAGGGTGTTCTGGGAGGTTGCTACGGTGTTCTCGGTGTGTTGCTAGGTGTTTTTTTAGGGTATTCTGGGTGGTTACTATGGTGTTGCTATGCTGTTGGTAGGGTATTCTGGGCTGTTGCGAAGGTGTTCTGGGTGGTTGCTAGGGTGTTGCTAGTTGGTTTCTGGGGTGTTCTGGGTGGTTGCTAGGGTTTTGCCAGATGGTTGCTGGGTGTTCTGGTTTGTTTTTAGGGTGTTCTGGCGGTTGCTAGGCTGTTGCTTGGTGGTTGCTAGGGTGTTCTGGATGGTTGGAGATTTACTTCTCATGATGTCAATTCAGCCAATAAAATATTTTACCTACTGAACATGTTTCTGGCCCAAAAGTACTTGATCTTGAACTTTCCATACATACTCATAGACTATGTAATATAACATTCTGAAGTTATATTACATAGGTCAATTTTTGACATCCATGAACACTTTCATGGCCCACGGGTACTTGATCTGTGGGTTAATATACAAGAGAGATTTACATCTCATAATGTAATTTCAGCCAAACAAATATTTGACCTACTGAACATGTTTCTGGCCCAAAAGTACTTGATCTTGATTTTTCCATACATAGACTCGAACAGATGCTTCCTAATCCATAGAGAAGTCCATACCTGACCTATTGAACTCATTTCTGGTCAAAGGTTCCTCAAAAGGTTTTAAACAATATCAACTTTTAGACTCCTTCTGATGTTATAGTCAGAAGGAGTCTGACTATAACATCAGATAAAATAGATACTTAGATTCATTTTTGACCTCCAGGAACACATTTATGGCACATTTCCAGAAGAAAATGTGAAGTGAAGCTTGAAGCGGCAAATCTCACCACCCTGTTGCTAGGGTGTTCTGGGTGGTTGCTCCGGTGTTCAGGGTGTGTTGCTAGCTGTTTTTTTTTAGGGTATTCTGGGTGATTGCTATGGTGTTGCTATGCGGTTGCTAGGGTATTCTGGGCTGTTGCGAAGGTGTTCTGGGTGGTTGCTAGGGTGTTTGCTAGGCGGTTTCTGGGGTGTTCTGGGTGGTTGCTAGGGTTTTGCCAGATGGTTGCTGGGGTATTCTGGTTTGTTTCTAGGGTGTTCTGGTGGTTGCTTGGCTGTTGCTTGGTGGTTGCTAGGGTGTTCTGGATGGTTGGAGATTTACTTCTCCTGATGTCAATTCAGCCAGAAAAATATTTTTCCTACTGAACATGTTTCTGGCCCAAAAGTACTTCATCTTGAACGTTCCATACATACTCATAGACTCCAACAGATGCTTCCTAAGCCATATCTGACCTATTGAACTCATTTCTGGTCAAAGGTTCCTCAAAAGGTTTTAAATATCAACTTTTAGACTCCTTATAATGTTATTGTCAGATAAAATAGATACATAGATAACTATAACATCAGATAAAATAGATACTTAGATACATTTTTGACCTCCAGGAACACATTTATGGCACATTTCCAGAAGAAAATGTGAAGTGAAGCTTGAAGCGGCAAATCTCACCACCCGGCTGCTAGGGTGTTCTGGGTGGTTGCTAGGTGTTTTTTTTAGGGTATTCTTGGTGGTTGATATACGGTTGCTAAGGTATTCTGTGTGGTTGCTAAGATGTTCTGGGTGGTTGCTAGGGTGTTGCTAGGCGGTGCCTTGGTGTTCTGGTTTGTTTCTAGGGTGTTGCTAGGTGGTTGCTAGGGTGTTCTGGTTGATTGGAGATTTACTTCTTATGATGACATTTAAGGCAGAAAATATTTTACCTACTGAACATGTTTCTGTCCCAAAAGTTCTTGATCTTGAACTCTCCATACAGACTCATAGACTCCAATAGATGCTTCCTAAGCCATAGAGAAGTCCATATGTGACCTATTGAACTCATTTCTGGTTCCTCAAAATAATTAAAAAAATAAAAAACTTATAGATTCCTTCTGATGTTATATTAGCTATACATAGGACAATTTTTGACCTCCAGGAACACATTTATGGCCCACGGGTACTTGATCTCTGGGTTAGTATAGCGAGAGATTTACTTATGATTTCATTTCAGCCAGACAAATATTTGACCTCCTTCTGATATATAAGATATACATTGGTCAATTATATTAAATATACATGGGTCAATGTTTGGATTCAAGATGAGTGGCGTGCTCAATTCCTTTTAAAAAAGTTCAACCTGGGTGCTCTTCGGTCCAAGGTAGGACATTAAGGAAACAGTAGAGAAAAAAATCTCTGATGACCGAGGCACTCCTTCATTAAAATTTCTTTATTGTACAAATGACATGTCCTAAACGGACAAATTTAAAAAGCCTGTTTCCTTGATACATAGGTCAATTTTTTAACCTCCAGGAACAGATTTATGTCCCACGGGTACTTGATCTGTGGGTTAATATACTGATAGATTTACTTCTCATGATGTCATTGAACTCATTTCTGGTCAAAGGTTCCTCAAAAAGTTTAAAACATTATAAACTTTTAGACTCCTTCTGATGTTATATTAGATATACATAGGTCAGTTTTTGACCTCCAGGAACACATTTATGGCACATTTCTAGAAGAAAATGTGAAGTTGAGCCTGAAGTGGCAAATCTCACCACCCGGTTGCTAGGGTGTTCTGGGTGGTTTCTAGGTGGTTGATAGGCTATTCTGGATGGCTGCTATGGTGTTTTTATGTGGTTGCTAGGGTGTTTTGGGTGGTTGCTAAGGTGTTAATGTTGCTAGGTTGTTGCTAGGCTGTTTCCAGGTTGTTCTGGGTGGTTGCTAGGGTGTTGCTAGGTGGTTGCTTGGGTGTTCTTGTTTGTTGGTGGGGGTTTCTGGGTGGTTTCTAGGGTGTTTTAGGTCGTTCCTATGGTTTTTCATTTCATGTTTATATTGTTTGAAACCTTTTGAGGACCCTTTTACCATAACAATATAAACTTATAGACTCCTTCTGATGTTGTATTAGCTATTAGTCAATTTTTTGACCTGTGAAGTGGTGCTTGCAGTGGCAAATCTCACCACCCGGTTGCTAAGATTTTCTGGGTGGTTGCTAGGGTGTTTTTGGTAGTTACTATTGGTAGTCTGTGTGGTTCCTATGGTGTTTCTGGTGGTTGGTAGTGTCCAAATCACTATAGAGTTTTTATAATGTTTTTGGAAATTGATTTATATATCATCAAAAGGAGTCGATTAGTTTTTCAGAAATAATTTCAGTAGGTCAGATGTGGACAATTCTATATGGCCTAAGAAACATCATAAGGAGTCTATGAGTATGTAGAAAGTTCAAGATCAAGTACACATGGGCAAGAAATATAGTCTGTAGGTCAAATATCTGTCTGGCTAAAATAATAATAACATGGGCAAGAAATATAGTCTGTAGGTCAAATATCTGTCTGGCTAAAATAACATGATAAGAGGTCATTCTGTATAGTATCCTGATTTTCAAAGAACACTTTAGCCAGAAATATGTTCAGTAGCTAAAATAAGGCCTCTTGTATGGCTTCAGTAACATCAAAAGGAGTTAATGAGTATGTTTAGAATGTTCAAGATCAAGTACTCATGGGCCAGAACTATGTTCAGTAGGTCAAAATGAATCCATCTATAGCTCGTGTAATATCAGAAGGAGTCTAAAAGTTTTTCTTGTTTAAAAACTTTTGAGGACCCTTTGACCAGAAATGAGTTAAATACTTAAGATATGGACATTCTATATGGTTTAAGAAGCATCAAAAGGAGTCTATGAGAATTTATAGAAAGTTCGAGACCTAGTACTCGTCGGCCAGGACTATGTTTGTGGGTCAAAGAGGAACCTCTAGGCCTAGGAAACATAAGAAGTAGTCTATTTAGTATGTATAGAAAGTTCAATATCAGGTACTCGTGGGACAGATATATGTTCAGTCAGCCCATTCTCACTCCCAAGGCGTCACCTAACTGACACCTTGGGAAGCATTTGACCATGCTTCAATATCTGATGCTTTAGGCGCCCTTTAGCGTCAGAAAGATGACGCCCTAGGATCGCGTGTACCCTACCCCCACCCCATACCTAAACCTAACCGCATCCTCTAACTGACGCTTTCCTTTAGCGTCAGTTAGATGACGCCGTAGGATCGCGTCATGTAAGTGACGCTAAAGGGCGCCTAAAACGTCAAATATTGAAGCATGGTCAAAGGTGACGCCTTGGGGTGAGAATGTGTTCGTTCAGTCGGTCAAATATCTTCCTGCTCATAAAACATCATACGTAGTAAATATCAATGTATAGTTACCTAATGATCAAGTACCATTTGACCAGAAATGAGTTCAATGGATCAGATATAAACAATCCATATGGCTAATGTGTTCATTAGGTAAAATAAGGACTGTTGTATGGCTTCAGTAACATCAAAAGGAGTCAATGAGCATGTTCAGAAAGTAAGATCTAGTACTCGTGGGCCAGAACTATGTTCAGTAGGTCAAATCCCACTTCAAATTTTCTTCTGGAAATGTGCCATAAATGTGTTACATAGGTCAAAAATTGTTAATACAACATCAGAAGGAGTCTATAAGTTTATATTGTTATGGCAAAAGGGTCCTCAAAAGGTTTCAAACAATATAAACATGAAATGTAATAAAAGAATCGATTAGTTAACAGCTAAATCATGCCAAAAACATTATAGAAACTCTATAATATATGTGAACATTACCAACCACCTGGTAACACCATAGCAACAACCCAGAATACCATAGTAACGACCTAAAACACCCTAGCAACCACCCAGAAACCCCCACCAACAAACAAGAACACCCCAGCAACCACCTAGCAACACCCTATCAACCATCCAGAACAACCTGGCAACAGCCTAGCAACAACCTGGCAACATTATCACCTTAGCAACCACCCAGAATACCCTAGCAACCGCATAAAAACACCATAGCAACCACCCAGAATACCCTAACAACCACCTAGCATCCACCCAGAACACCTTAGCAACCGGGTGGTGAGATTTGCCACTTCAGGCTCAACTTCACTTTTTTTTCTGGAAATGTGCCATAAATGTGTTCCTGGTGGTCAAAAAGTGACCTATGTAATATAACCTCAAAAGGAGTCTAAAAGTTTATATTGTTTTAAACTTTTTGAGGAACCTTTGACCAGAAATGAGTTCAATGACATCATGAGAAGTAAATCTATCGGTATATTAACCCACAGATCAAATACCCGTGGAACATAAATGTGTTCCTGGAGGTTAAAAAATTGACCTAATATAATCTAATATAATTGACCAATGTATATCTACAACATCAAAAGGAGGTCAAATATTTGTCTGGCTGAAATGACATCATGAGAAGTAAATCTTTCGGTATACTCACCCACAGATCAAGTACCCTTGGGTTCCTGGAGGTCAAAAATTGTCCTATGTATAGCTAATATAACAACAGAAGGAATCAATAAGTTTATATTTTTTTAAACTATTTTGAGGAACCAGAAATGAGTTCAATAGGTCAGATATGTCCATATCTGACCTATTGAACTCATTTCTCTATGGCTTAGGAAGTATCTATTGGAGTCTATGAGTCTGTATGGAAAGTTCAAGATCCAAGAACTTTTGGGACAGAAACATGTTCAGTAGGTAAAATATTTTTCTGCCTTAAATGACATCATGAGAAGTAAATCTCCAATCAACCAGAACACCCTAGCAACCACCTAGCAACACCCTAGCAACAAACCAGAACACCCCAGCAACCGGCTAGCAACACCCTAGCAACCACCCAGAACACCCCGGCAACCGCCTAGCAAACACCCTAGCAACCACCCAGAACACCCCGGCAACCGCCTAGCAATACCCTAGCAACCGCCCAGAACACCTTAGCAACCCACTCAGAATAGCCTAGCAACGGTATATCAACCACCCAGAATACCCTAAAAAAACACCTAACAACCACCCAGAACACCGTAGCAACAACCCAGAACACCCTAGCAACCGGGTGGTGAGATTTGGCGCTTCAAGCTCCATTTCACATTTTCTTCTGGAAAATGTGCCATAAATGTGTGCCTGGAGGTCAAAAATGTATCTGTGTATCTATTTTATCTGATGTTATAGTTGTCTATGTATCTATTTTATCTGATGTTATAGTCAGAATCCTTCTGACTATAACATCAGAGGGAGTCTAAAAGTTTATATCGTTTTAAACTCTTTGAGGAACCTTTGACCAGAAATTAGTTCAATAGGTCAGATATGGACTTCTCTATGGCTTAGGAAGCATCTATTGGAGTCTATGAGTATGTATGGAAAGTTCAAGATCAAGTACTTTTGGGCCAGAAATATGTTCAGTAGGTAAAATATTTTTCTGGCTGAAATGACATCCTGAGAAGAAAATCTCCAACCAACCAGAACACCCTAGCAACCACCCAGAACACCCTAGAAACAAACCAGAACACCCCAGCAAACATCTGGCAACACCCCAGCAACCACCCAGAACACCCTAGAAACAAACCAGAACACCCCAGCAACCATCTGGCAACACCCTAGCAACCACCCAGAACACCTTCGCAACCACCCAGAATACCCTAGCAAACGCATAGAAACACCATAGCAAACACCCAGAATACTCTAAAAAAACACCTAGCAACACACCCAGAACACCATAGCAACCTCCCAGAACACCCCAGCAACCGCCTAGCAACACCCTAGCAACCACCCAGAACACCTTCGCAACCACCCAGAATACCCTAGCAAACGCATAGCAACACCATAGCAAACACGCAGAATACCCTAAAAAAACCACCTAGCAACACACCCAGAACACCGTAGCAACCTCCCAGAACACCCTAGCAACCGGGTGGTGAGATTTGCGCTTTAAGATCCGCTTCAATTTTTTCTTCTGGAAATGTGCCATAAATGTGTTCCTGGAGCCTGGAGGTCAAAATTGACCTATGTATATCTAATATAACATCAGAAGGAGTCTAAAAGTTTATATTGTTTTAAACTTTTTGAGGAACCTTTGACCAGAATTTAGTTCAATATGTCAGATATGGACTTCTCTATGGCTTAGGAAGCATCTATTGGAGTCTATGAGTATGTATGGAAAGTATAAGATCAAGTACTTTTGGGCCAGAAATATGTTCAGTAGGTAAAATATTTTTCTGGCTGAAATGACATCATGAGAAGAAAATCTCCAACCAACCAGAACACTCTAGCAACCACCCAGAACACCCTAGAAACAAACCAGAACACCCCAGCAACCATCTGGCAACACCCTAGCAACCACCCAGAACACCCCAGCAACCACCTAGCAACACCCTAGCAACCACCCAGAACACCTTCGCAACCACCCAGAATACCCTAGCAAACGCATAGCAACACCATATCAAACACCCAGAATACCCTAAAAAAACACCTAGCAACACACCCAGAACACCGTAGCAACCTCCCAGAACACCCTAGCAACCGGGTGGTGAGATTTGCCGCTTCAAGCTCCACTTCACATTTTCTTCTGGAAATGTGCCATAAATGTGTTCCTGGAGGTCAAAAATTGACCTATGTATATCTAATATAACATCAGAATGAATCTAAAAGTTTATATGGTTTTAAACTTTTTGAGGAACCTTTGACCAGAAATGAGTTCAATATGTCAGATATGAACTTCTCTATGGCTTAGGAAGCATCTGTTGGAGTCTATGAGTATGAATGGAAAGTACAAGGTCAAGTACTTTTGGGCCAGAAATATGTTCAGTAGGTCAAATATCTTTCTGGCTGAAATGACATGATGAGAAGTAAAGCTCTCGGTATATTAACCCAAACATCAAATACCCGTGGGCCAAAAATGTGTTTCTGGAGGTCAAAAATTGACCTATGTATAGCTAATATATAACATCAATAACATCAGGAGTCTATAAGTTTATATTGTTTAAAACCTTTTGAGGAACCTTTGACCAGAAATAAGTTCAATAGGTCAGATATGGACTTCTCTATGGCTTAGGAAGCATCTATTGGAGTCTATGAGTATGTATGGAAAGTTCAAGATCAACTACTTTTGGGCCAGAAACATGTTCAGTAGGTCAAATATTTTTCTGGCTGAAATGACATCATGAGAAGTAAATCTCTTGGTATATTAACCCACAGATCAAGGACCGGTGGGCCATAAAGGTGTTCCTGGAGGTCAAAAATTGACCTATGTAATATAACATCAGAAGGAGTCTATAAGAGTATATCGTTTTAAACTTTTTGAGGAACCTTTGAGTAGAAATTAGTTCAAAAGGTCAGATATGGACTTTTCCATGGTTTAGGAAGCATCTATTGGAGTCTATGAGTATTAATGGAAAGTTCAAGATCAAGTACTTTTGGGCCAGAAATATGTTCAGTAGGTCAAATATCTATCTGGCTGAAATAACATCATGAGAAAGATCAATTAATTACCCATAGGCTAGAAATATGTTCAGTATGTCAAAAAGGAACCTATGTATATAACATCAGATTGAGTCTATCAGTTGATATTATTTAAACACTTTTGAGGAAACAGACCAGAAATTAGTTCAATAGGTCAGATATGGACTTCTCTATGGCTTAGAATATCCGTGAGCCAGAAATATGTTCACAAAAAGGAACCTATCTATAGCTTATAAATCATCAAAAGGTAATAAGTTAATATTTATTAAAACCTCTGAGGACCCTACTACTAATTATTTTGTGCACTGAAGAAAAAACATCACATTAGCGGTCGTGCAATGCAATAACTTAGCCTACTCGTTCCTTTGTGCAACAAAGAGATGTGTAATGCATGTGTTTTGTAACAAGGGAAATAATTGCATTAGTTGTTGCATTTCTGTGATAAAGTGAAATCGTTGCCATTAAGAAAGTTGTGCATGAAGAACGTTGTGCATCAAAAATAACATAAATGCAATATGCACTTTATTGCATTCAAGAACTAAACCCTTCCTTAGTGCTTTGACTGGAAAACGTGTGTTGTTTCATTGCAATGCTTACATTTTCTAACTTATTCTTCTTCGCAATGAAAAGAAAGGATATAACACGCGTGCTTTTCCATGCATATCCATTCTACAACTAAATAATTTGTGTTTTGACGAGAAAACATCACTAGAGCGATCGCTTTACAATGCATACACTAACTTGTTCCTTTGTGCAACGAATAGATTTGCAATGCTTCTGCTTTAGGATTGCATTGCACATGCACGCAATAACTAACTGTACAATGAAAAGAAAACACCTAAGATGTGTTTCATTGCATTGTATGACATATTTAACTTGTTCCTCGTTATGCAAATGCACTTAATAACTAACATCTCTGCAATGAAAAGAAAATCCCTAAGATGTGTTTCATTGCATTGCATGACCTAATCTAACTTGTTCCTCGTCATGCATATGCACGCAATACCTCTGTGCAATGAAAAGAAAACAGCTAAGATGTGTTTCATCGCATTGCATGACATATCTAACTTGTTCCTCGTTATGCAAATCCACGCAATAACTAAACTCTGCGCAGTGAAAAGAAAACACCTAAGATCTGTTTCAGTGCATATGCATGACATATCTAACTTGTGCAGTTTTCTTTTCACTGCACAGAGGTTAGTTATTGTGTGCATATGCACAACGAGGAACAAGTTAGATATGTCATGCAATGCGATGAAACACATCTTAGGTGTTTTCTTTTCATTGCACAGAGGTTAGTTATTGCGTGCATATGCATAACGAGGAACAAGTTAGATATGTCATGCAATGCGATGAAACACATCTTAGGTGTTTTCTTTTCATTGCAAAGAGGTTAGTTATTGCGTGAATATGCATACAATGCGATGAAACACATCTTAGGTGTTTCCTTTTCATTTCACAGAGGTTAGTTATTGCGTGCATATGCATAACGAGGAACAAGTTAGATATGTCATGCAAAGCAATGAAACACATGTTAGATGTTTTCTTTTTGGTGCAGAGAGGTTAGTTATTTGCGTGCATATGCATAACGAGGAACAAGTTAGATAGGTCATGCAATGCATTGAAACACATCTTAGGTGTTTTCTTTTCATTGCACAGAGGTTATTTATTGCGTGCATATATGCAAAACGAGGAACAAGTTAGATATGTCATGAAATGCGATGAAACACATCTTAGGTGTTTTCTTTTCATTGCACAGAGGTTAGTTATTGCTTGCATATGCTTAACGAGGAACAAGTTAGATATGTCATGCAATGCGATGAAACACATCTTAGGTGTTTTCTTTTCATTGCAAAGAGGTTAGTTATTGCGTGCATATGCATAACGAGGAACAAGTTAGATATGTAATGCAAAGCAATGACACTCATGTTAGATGTTTTCTTTTCGGTGCACAGAGGTTAGTTATTTGCGTGCATATGCATAACGAGGAACATGTTAGATAGGTCATGCAATGCATTGAAACACATCTTAGGGGTTTTCTTTTCATTGCAAAGAGGTTAGTTATTGCGTGAATATGCATACAATGCGATGAAACACATCTTAGGTGTTTTCTTTTCATTGCACAGAGGTTAGTTATTGCGTGCATATGCATAACGAGGAACAAGTTAGATATGTCATGCAAAGCAATGAAACACATGTTAGATGTTTTCTTTTCGGTGCACAGAGGTTAGTTATTTGCGTGCATATGCATAACGAGGAACAAGTTAGATAGGTCATGCAATGCATTGAAACACATCTTAGGTGTTTTCTTTCCATTGCACATAGGTTAGTTATTACGTGCATATGCAATGCAATCTTAAAGCATTGCAAATCTCTTCGTTGCACAAAGGAACAAGTTAGTGTATGCATTGTAAAGCGATCGCTCTTGTGACGTTTTCTCGTCAAAACACAAATTAATTAGTTGTAGAATGGAAATGCATGGAAAAGCACGCGTGTTTTATCTTTTCTTTTCATTGCAAAAAGAATAAGTTAGAAAATGTAAGCATTGCAATGAAACAACACACGTTATTCAGTCAAAGCACTAAGGAAAGGTTTAGTTCTTGAATGAAATTAAGTTCATACATGTTATTTTTGATGCACAACGTTCTTCATGCACAAATCCACATCTCTTCATTACACAAAGCAACGGGTGTTGTTTTATTGTAATGCATAAAATATCGAACTTGTTCCTCTTTGCAATGAAAAGAAAGTGTATGCATGTGCTTTCGCATGCATTTCTATTTTACAAACTGACACATGTTACAGAGACACATGTTAGTTATTGCGTGCATATTCTTTAATGCACAACGTTAGAACGTTAGATGTGTTTTCGTTGAACAACGGAGTATGAGTTAGTTATTGGATGCATTGTAAGGAAACAGCTAATGGCAACGATTTCTCTTCATCACAGAAATGCAACAACTAATGCAATTATTTCCCTTGTTACAAAACACATGCATTACACATCTCTTTGTTGCACAAAGGAACGAATAAGTTATTGCATTGCACGACCGCAAGTGATGTTTATTCGTCAGTGCACAAAAGAATTAGTGGTAGAATCCACGCGAAAGAGTCAAAGGGTCCTCAAAGGTTTTTAATAAATATTAACTTATTGACTTTTGATGATTTATAAGTTATGGATAGGTTCCTTTTTGTCCTAGTGAAAATATTTCTGGCTCACGGGTACTTGATTCTAAGCCATAGAGAAGTCCATATCTGACCTATTAAAATAATTTCTGGTCTATGCTTCCTCAAAAGTTTTTAAATAATATCAACTGATAGACTCAATCTGATGTTATATACATAGGTTCCTTTTTGACCTACTGAACATATTTCTAGCCTATGGGTAATTAATTGATCCTTCTCATGATGTCATTTCAGCCAGACAGATATTTGACCTACTGAACATATTTACGGCCCAAAAGTACTTGATCTTGAACTTTCCATACATACTCATAGACTGCAATAGATGCTTCCTAAACCATGGAAAAGTCCATATCTGACCTTTTGATCTAATTTCTGGTCAAAGGTTCCTCAAAAAGTATAAATCAATATAAACCTTTAGACTCCTTCAGATGTTATATTAGATGCTAGGGTGTTGCTAGGCGGTTGCTGGGGTGTTCTGGGTGGTTGCTAGGGTGTTGCCAGATTGTTGCTAGGGTGTTCTGGTTTGTTTCTAGGGTGTTCTGGGAGGTTGCTACGGTGTTCTGGGTGTGTTGCTAGGTGTTTTTAGGGTATTCTGGGTGGTTGCTATGGTGTTGCTATGCGGTTGCTAGGGTATTCTGGGTGGTTGCGAAGGTGTTCTGGGTGGTTGCTAGGGTGTTGCTAGGCGGTTTCTGCGGTGTTCTGGGTGGTTCCTAGGGTTTTGCCAGATGGTTGCTGGGGTGTTCTGGTTTGTTTCTAGGGTGTTCTGGTAGTTGCTAGGCTGTTGCTTGGTGGTTGCTAGGGTGTTCTGGATGGTTGGAGATTTACTTCTCATGATGTCAATTCAGCCAATAAAATATTGTACCTACTGAACATGTTTCTGGCCCAAATGGACTTTATCTTGAAGTTTCCATACATACTCATAGACTATGTAATATAACATTCTGAAGTACATAGGACAATTTTTGACATCCATGAACACTTTCATGGCCCACGGGTACTTGATCTGTACATACAAGAGAGATTTACATCTCATAATGTAATTTCAGCCAAACAAATATTTGACCTACTTAACATGTTTCTGGCCCAAAAGTACTTGATTTTGATTTTTCCATACATAGACTCGAACAGATGCTTCCTAAGCCATAGAGAAGTCCATACCTGACCTATTGAACTCATTTCTGGTCAAAGGTTCCTCAAAAGGTTTTAAACAATATCAACTTTTAGACTCCTTCTGATGTTATAGTCAGAAGGAGTCTGACTATAACATCAGATAAAATAGATACTTAGATTCATTTTTGACCTCCAGGAACACATTTATGGCACATTTCCAGAAGAAAATGTGAAGTGAAGCTTGAAGCGGCAAATCTCACCACCCTGTTGCTAGGGTGTTCTGGGTGGTTGCTCCGGTGTTCAGGGTGTGTTGCTAACTGTTTTTTTTTAGGGTATTCTGGGTGATTGCTATGGTGTTGCTATGCAGTTGCTAGGGTATTCTTGGTGGTTGCTGGGGTGTTCTGGGTGGTTGCTAGGGTGTTGCCAGATTGTTGTTGGGGTGTTCTGGTTTGTTTCTAGGGTGTTCTAGGAGGTTGCTACGGTGTTCTGGGTGTGTTGCTAGGTGTTTTTTTAGGGTATTCTGGGTGGCTGCTATGGTGTTGCTATGCGGTTGCTAGGGTATTCTGGGCTGTTGCGAAGGTGTTCTGGGTGGTTGCTAGGGTGTTGCTAGGCGGTTGCTGGGGTGTTCTGGGTGGTTGCTAGGGTGTTGCCAGATTGTTGCTAGGGTGTTCTGGTTTTTTTCTAGGGTGTTCTGGGAGGTTGCTACGGTGTTCTGGGTGTGTTGCTAGGTGTTTTTTAGGGTATTCTGGGTGGTTGCTATGGTGTTGTTATGCGGTTGCTAGGGTATTCTGGGTGGTTGCGAAGGTGTTCTGGGTGGTTGCTAGGGTGGTGCTAGGTGGTTTCTGGGGTGTTCTGGTGGTTCCTAGGGTGTTGCCAAATGGTTGCTGGGGTGTTCTGGTTTGTTTCTAGGGTGTTCTGGTGGTTGCTAGGCTGTTGTTTGGGGTTGCTAGGGTGTTCTGGATGGTTGGAGATTTACTTCTCATGATGTCAATTCAGCCAGAAAAATATTTTACCTACTGAACATGTTTCTGGCCCAAAAGTACTTGATCTTGAACTTTCCACACATACTCATAGACTATGTAATATAACATTCTGATGTTACATGACATTGGTCAATTTTTGACATCCATGAACACTTTCATGGCCCACTGGTCCTTGATCTGTGGGTTAATATACAGAGAGATTTACATCTCATGATTTAATTTCAGCCATACAAATATTTGACCTACTGAACATGTTTCTAGCCCAAAAGTACTTGATCTTGAACTTTCCATATATACTCATAGACTCCAACAGATGCTTCCTAAGCCATAGAGAAGTCCATATCTGACCTATTGAACTCATTTCTGGTCAAAGGTTCCTCAAAAGGTTTCAAACAATATCAACTTTTAGACTGCTCTGATGTTATAGTCAGAAGGAGTCTGACTATAACATCAGATAAAATAGATACTTAGATACATTTTTGACCTCCAGGAACACATTTATGGCACATTTCCAGAAGAAAATGTGAAGTGAAGCTTGAAGCGGCAAATCTCACCACCCGGTTGCTAGGGTGTTCTGGGTGGTTGCTACGGTGTTCAGGGTGTGTTGCTAGGTGTTTTTTTAGGGTATTCTAGGTGATTGCTATGGTGTTGCTATGCGGTTGCTAGGGTAATCTTGGTGGTTGCGAAGGTGTTCTGGGTGGTTGCTAGAGTGTTGCTAGGCGGTTGCTGGGGTGTTCTGGGTGGTTGCTAGGGTGTTGCCAGATTGTTGCTGGGGTGTTCTGGTTTGTTTCTAGGGTGTTCTGGGAGGTTGCTACGGTGTTCTGGGTGTGTTGCTAGGTGTTTTTTTAGGGTATTCTGGGTGGTTGCTATGGTGTTGCTATGCTGTTGGTAGGGTATTCTGGGCTGTTGCAAAGGTGTTCTGGGTGGTTGCTAGGGTGTTGCTAGGCGTTTCTGGGGTGTTCTGTGTGGTTGCTAGGGTTTTGCCAGATGGTTGCTGGGGTGTTCTGGTTTGTTTCTAGGGTGTTCTGGCAGTTGCTAGGCTATTGCTTGGTGGTTGCTATGGTGTTCTGGATGGTTGGAGATTTACTTCTCATGATGTCAATTCAGCCAATAAAATATTTTACCTACTGAACATGTTTCTGGCCCAAAAGTACTTGATCTTGAACTTTCCATACATACTCATAGACTATGTAATATAACATTCTGAAGTTATATTACATAGGTCAATTTTTGACATCCATGAACACTTTCATGGCCCACGGGTACTTGATCTGTGGGTTAATATACAAGAGAGATTTACATCTCATAATGTAATTTCAGCCAAACAAATATTTGACCTACTGAACATGTTGCTGGCCCAAAAGTACTTGATCTTGATTTTTCCATACATAGACTCGAACAGATGCTTCCTAAGCCATAGAGAAGTCCATACCTGACCTATTGAACTCATTTCTGGTCAAAGGTTCCTCAAAAGGTTTTAAACAATATCAACTTTTAGACTCCTTCTGATGTTATAGTCAGAAGGAGTCTGACTATAACATCAGATAAAATAGATACTTAGATTCATTTTTGACCTCCAGGAACACATTTATGGCACATTTCCAGAAGAAAATGTGAAGTGAAGCTTGAAGCGGCAAATCTCACCACCCTGTTGCTAGGGTGTTCTGGGTGGTTGCTCCGGTGTTCAGGGTGTGTTGCTAGCTGGGTTTTTTTAGGGTATTCTGGGTGATTGCTATGGTGTTGCTATGCGGTTGCTAGGGTATTCTTGGTGGTTGCTGGGGTGTCCTGGGTGGTTGCTAGGGTGTTGCCAGATTGTTGCTGGGGTGTTCTGGTTTGTTTCTAGGGTGTTCTGGGAGGTTGCTACGGTGTTCTGGGTGTGTTGCTAGGTGTTTTTTTAGGGTATTCTGTGTGGTTGCTATGGTGTTGCTATGCGGTTGCTAGGGTATTCTGGGCTGTTGCGAAGGTGTTCTGGGTGTTTGCTAGGCGGTTTCTGGGGTGTTCTGGGTGGTTGCTAGGGTTTTGCCAGATGGTTGCTGGGGTATTCTGGTTTGTTTCTAGGGTGTTCTGGTGGTTGCTAGGCTGTTGCTTGGTGGTTGCTAGGGTGTTCTGGATGGTTGGAGATTTACTTCTCCTGATGTCAATTCAGCCAGAAAAATATTTTACCTACTGAACATGTTTCTGGCCCAAAAGTACTTCATCTTGAACGTTCCATACATACTCATAGACTCCAACAGATGCTTCCTAAGCCATATCTGACCTATTGAACTCATTTCTGGTCAAAGGTTCCTCAAAAGGTTTTAAATATCAACTTTTAGACTCCTTATAATGTTATTGTCAGATAAAATAGATACATAGATAACTATAACATCAGATAAAATAGATACTTAGATACATTTTTGACCTCCAGGAACACATTTATGGCACATTTCCAGAAGAAAATGTGAAGTGAAGCTTGAAGCGGCAAATCTCACCACCCGGCTGCTAGTGTGTTCTGGGTGGTTGCTAGGTGTTTTTTTTAGGGTATTCTTGGTGGTTGATATACGGTTGCTAAGGTATTCTGTGTGGTTGCTAAGATGTTCTGGGTGGTTGCTAGGGTGTTGCTAGGCGGTGCCTTGGTGTTCTGGTTTGTTTCTAGGGTGTTGCTAGGTGGTTGCTAGGGTGTTCTGGTTGATTGGAGATTTACTTCTTATGATGACATTTAAGGCAGAAAATATTTTACCTACTGAACATGTTTCTGTCCCAAAAGTTCTTGATCTTGAACTCTCCATACAGACTCATAGACTCCAATAGATGCTTCCTAAGCCATAGAGAAGTCCATATGTGACCTATTGAACTCATTTCTGGTTCCTCAAAATAATTAAAAAAAATAAAAAACTTATAGATTCCTTCTGATGTTATATTAGCTATACATAGGACAATTTTTGACCTCCAGGAACACATTTATGGCCCACGGGTACTTGATCTCTGGGTTAGTATAGCGAGAGATTTACTTCTCATGATTTCATTTCAGCCAGACAAATATTTGACCTCCTTCTGATGTTATATAAGATATACATTGGTCAATTATATTAAATATACATAGGTCAATGTTTGGATTCAAGATGAGTGGCGTGCTCAATTCCTTTTAAAAAAGTTCAACCTGGGTGCTCTTCGGTCCAAGGTAGGACATCAAGGAAACAGTAGAGAAAAAAATCTCTGATAACCGAGTCACTCCTTCATTAAAATTTCTTTATTGTACAAATGACATGTCCTAAACGGACAAATTTAAAAAGCCTGTTTCCTTGATACATAGGTCAATTTTTTAACCTCCAGGAACAGATTTATGTCCCACGGGTACTTGATCTGTGGGTTAATATACCGATAGATTTACTTCTCATGATGTCATTGAACTCATTTCTGGTCAAAGGTTCCTCAAAAAGTTTAAAACATTATAAACTTTTAGACTCCTTCTGATGTTATATTAGATATACATAGGTCAGTTTTTGACCTCCAGGAACACATTTATGGCACATTTCTAGAAGAAAATGTGAAGTTGAGCCTGAAGTGGCAAATCTCACCACCCGGTTGCTAGGTGTTCTGGGTGGTTGCTAGGTGGTTGATAGGCTATTCTGGATGGCTGCTATGGTGTTTTTATGTGGTTGCTAGGGTGTTTTGGGTGGTTGCTAAGGTGTTAATGTTGCTAGGTTGTTGCTAGGCTGTTTCCAGGTTGTTCTGGGTGGTTGCTAGGGTGTTGCTAGGGGTTGCTTGGGTGTTCTTGTTTGTTGGTGGGGGTTTCTGGGTGGTTTCTAGGGTGTTTTAGGTCGTTCCTATGGTTTTTCATTTCATGTTTATATTGTTTGAAACCTTTTGAGGACCCTTTTACCATAACAATATAAACTTATAGACTCCTTCTGATGTTGTATTAGCTATTAGTCAATTTTTGACCTGTGAAGTGGTGCTTGCAGTGGCAAATCTCACCACCCGGTTGCTAAGATTTTCTGGGTGGTTGCTAGGGTGTTTTTGGTAGTTACTATTGGTAGTCTGTGTGGTTCCTATGGTGTTTCTGGTGGTTGGTAGTGTCCAAATTACTATAGAGTTTTTATAATGTTTTTGGCAATTGATTTATATATCATCAAAAGGAGTCGATTAGTTTTTCAGAAATAATTTCAGTAGGTCAGATGTGGACAATTCTATATGGCCTAAGAAACATCATAAGGAGTCTATGAGCATGTTCAGAAAGTAAGATCTAGTACTCGTGGGCCAGAACTATGTTCAGTAGGTCAAATCCCACTTCAAATTTTCTTCTGGAAATGTGCCATAAATGTGTTACATAGGTCAAAAATTGTTAATACAACATCAGAAGGAGTCTATAAGTTTATATTGTTATGGCAAAAGGGTCCTCAAAAGGTTTCAAACAATATAAACATGAAATGTAATAAAAGAATCGATTAGTTAACAGCTAAATCATGCCAAAAACATTATAGAAACTCTATAGTAACCATATGTGAACATAACCAACCACCTGGTAACACCATAGCAACAACCCAGAATACCATAGTAACGACCTAAAACACCCTAGCAACCACCCAGAAACCCCCACCAACAAACAAGAACACCCCAGCAACCACCTAGCAACACCCTATCAACCATCCAGAACAACCTGGCAACAGCCTAGCAACAACCTGGCAACATTATCACCTTAGCAACCACCCAGAATACCCTAGCAACCGCATAAAAACACCATAGCAACCACCCAGAATACCCTAACAACCACCTAGCATCCACCCAGAACACCTTAGCAACCGGGTGGTGAGATTTGCCACTTCAGGCTCAACTTCACTTTTTTTTTTTCTGGAAATGTGCCATAAATGTGTTCCTGGTGGTCAAAAAGTGACCTATGTAATATAACATCAAAAGGAGTCTAAAAGTTTATATTGTTTTAAACTTTTTGAGGAACCTTTGACCAGAAATGAGTTCAATGACATCATGAGAAGTAAGTCTATCGGTATATTAACCCACAGATCAAATACCCGTGGAACATAAATTTGTTCCTGGAGGTTAAAAAATTGACATAATATAATCTAATATAATTGACCAATGTATATCTACAACATCAGAAGGAGGTCAAATATTTGTCTGGCTGAAATGACATCATGAGAAGTAAATCTCTCGGTATACTCACCCACAGATCAAGTACCCTTGGGTTCCTGGAGGTCACCGGGTGGTGAGATTTGCGCTTTAAGATCCGCTTCAATTTTTTCTTCTGGAAATGTGCCATAAATGTGTTCCTGGAGCCTGGAGGTCAAAATTGACCTATGTATATCTAATATAACATCAGAAGGAGTCTAAAAGTTTATATTGTTTTAAACTTTTTGAGGAACCTTTGACCAGAATTTAGTTCAATATGTCAGATATGGACTTCTCTATGGCTTAGGAAGCATCTATTGGAGTCTATGAGTCTGTATGGAAAGTTCAAGATCCAAGAACTTTTGGGACAGAAACATGTTCAGTAGGTAAAATATTTTTCTGCCTTAAATGACATCATGAGAAGTAAATCTCCAATCAACCAGAACACCCTAGCAACCACCTAGCAACACCCTAGCAACAAACCAGAACACCCCAGAAACCGGCTAGCAACACCCTAGCAACCACCCAGAACACCCCGGCAACCGCCTAGCAAACACCCTAGCAACCACTCAGAACACCCCGGCAACCGCCTAGCAATACCCTAGCAACCGCCCAGAACACCTTAGCAACCCACTCAGAATAGCCTAGCAACGGTATATCAACCACCCAAAATACCCTAAAAAAACACCTAACAACCACCCAGAACACCGTAGCAACAACCCAGAACACCCTAGCAACCAGGTGGTGAGATTTGGCGCTTCAAGCTCCATTTCACATTTTCTTCTGGAAAATGTGCCATAAATGTGTGCCTGGAGGTCAAAAATGTATCTGTGTATCTATTTTATCTGTGTTATAGTTGTCTATGTATCTATTTTATCTGATGTTATAGTCAGAATCCTTCTGACTATAACATCAGAGGGAGTCTAAAAGTTTATATCGTTTTAAACTCTTTGAGGATTAGTTCAATAGGTCAGATATGGACTTCTCTATGGCTTAGGAAGCATCTATTGGAGTCTATGAGTATGTATGGAAAGTATAAGATCAAGTACTTTTGGGCCAGAAATATGTTCAGTAGGTAAAATATTTTTCTGGCTGAAATGACATCATGAGAAGAAAATCTCCAACCAACCAGAACACTCTAGCAACCACCCAGAACACCCTAGAAACAAACCAGAACACCCCAGCAACCATCTGGCAACACCCTAGCAACCACCCAGAACACCCCAGCAACCACCTAGCAACACCCTAGCAACCACCCAGAACACCTTCGCAACCACCCAGAATACCCTAGCAAACGCATAGCAACACCATATCAAACACCCAGAATACCCTAAAAAAACACCTAGCAACACACCCAGAACACCGTAGCAACCTCCCAGAACACCCTAGCAACCGGGTGGTGAGATTTGCCGCTTCAAGCTCCACTTCACATTTTCTTCTGGAAATGTGCCATAAATGTGTTCCTGGAGGTCAAAATTGACCTATGTATATCTAATATAACATCAGAAGGAATCTAAAAGTTTATATGGTTTTAAACTTTTTGATGAACCTTTGACCAGAAATGAGTTCAATATGTCAGATATGAACTTCTCTATGGCTTAGGAAGCATCTGTTGGAGTCTATGAGTATGAATGGAAAGTACAAGGTCAAGTACTTTTGGGCCAGAAATATGTTCAGTAGGTCAAATATCTTTCTGGCTGAAATGACATGATGAGAAGTAAAGCTCTCGGTATATTAACCCAAACATCAAATACCCGTGGGCCAAAAATGTGTTTCTGGAGGTCAAAAATTGACCTATGTATAGTTAATATATAACATCAATAACATCAGGAGTCTATAAGTTTATATTGTTTAAAACCTTTTGAGGAACCTTTGACCAGAAATAAGTTCAATAGGTCAGATATGGACTTTTCCATGGCTTAGGAAGCATCTATTGGAGTCTATGAGTATTAATGGAAAGTTCAAGATCAAGTACTTTTGGGCCAGAAATATGTTCAGTAGGTCAAATATCTATCTGGCTGAAATAACATCATGAGAAAGATCAATTAATTACCCATAGGCTAGAAATATGTTCAGTATGTCAAAAAGGAACCTATGTATATAACATCAGATTGAGTCTATCAGTTGATATTATTTAAACACTTTTGAGGAAACAGACCAGAAATTAGTTCAATAGGTCAGATATGGACTTCTCTATGGCTTAGAATATCCGTGAGCCAGAAATATGTTCACAAAAAGGAACCTATCTATAGCTTATAAATCATCAAAAGGTAATAAGTTAATATTTATTAAAACCTCTGAGGACCCTACTACTAATTATTTTGTGCACTGAAGAAAAAACATCACATGAGCGGTCGTGCAATGCAATAACTTAGCCTATTGTCCTTTGTGCAACAAAGAGATGTGTAATGCATGTGTTTTGTAACAAGGGAAATAATTGCATTAGTTGCTGCATTTCTGTGATAAAGTGAAATCGTTGCCATTAAGAATGTTGTGCATGAAGAACGATGTGCATCAAAAATAACATAAATGCAATATGCACTTTATTGCATTCAAGAACTAAACCCTTCCTTAGTGCTTTGACTGGAAAACGTGTGTTGTTTCATTGCAATGCTTACATTTTCTAACTTATTCTTCTTCGCAATGAAAAGAAAGGATATAACACGCGTGCTTTTCCATGCATATCCATTCTACAACTAAATAATTTGTGTTTTGACGAGAAAACATCACTAGAGCGATCGCTTTACAATGCATACACTAACTTGTTCCTTTGTGCAACGAATAGATTTGCAATGCTTCTGCTTTAGGATTGCATTGCACATGCACGCAATAACTAACTGTACAATGAAAAGAAAACACCTAAGATGTGTTTCATTGCATTGTATGACATATCTAACTTGTTCCTCGTTATGCAAATGCACTTACTAACTAACATCTCTGCAATGAAAAGAAAACCCCTAAGATGTGTTTCATTGCATTGCATGACCTAATCTAACTTGTTCCTCGTCATGCATATGCACGCAATACCTCTGTGCAATGAAAAGAAAACAGCTAAGATGTGTTTTAGTGAATTGCATGACATATCTAACTTGTTTCTCGTTAGGCATATGTACGCAATAACTAACCTCTGTGCAATGAAAAGAAAACACCTAAGATGTGTTTCATCGCATTGCATGACATATCTAACTTGTTCCTCGTTATGCATATACACGCAATAACTAAACTCTGCGCAGTGAAAAGAAAACACCTAAGATTTGTTTCAATGCATATGCATGACATATCTAACTTGTGCAGTTTTCTTTTCACTGCACAGAGGTTAGTTATTGTGTGCATATGCAAAACGAGGAACAAGTTAGATATGTCATGCAATGCGATGAAACACATCTTAGGTGTTTTCTTTTCATTGCACAGAGGTTAGTTATTGCGTGCATATGCATAACGAGGAACAAGTAAGATATGTCATGCAATGCGATGAAACACATCTTAGGTGTTTTCTTTTCATTGCAAAGAGGTTAGTTATTGCGTGAATATGCATACAATGCGATGAAACACATCTTAGGTGTTTCCTTTTCATTTCACAGAGGTTAGTTATTGCGTGCATATGCATAACGAGGAACAAGTTAGATATGTCATGCAAAGCAATGAAACACATGTTAGATGTTTTCTTTTTGGTGCAGAGAGGTTAGTTATTTGCGTGCATATGCATAACGAGGAACAAGTTAGATAGGTCATGCAATGCATTGAAACACATCTTAGGTGTTTTCTTTTCATTGCACAGAGGTTAGTTATTGCTTGCATATGCATAACGAGGAACAAGTTAGATATGTCATGCAATGCGATGAAACACATCTTAGTTTTCTTTTCATTGCAAAGAGGTTAGTTATTGCGTGCATATGCATAACGAGGAACAAGTTAGATATGTCATGCAAAGCAATGAAACTCATGTTAGATGTTTTCTTTTCGGTGCACAGAGGTTAGTTATTTGCGTGCATATGCATAACGAGGAACAAGTTAGATAGGTCATGCAATGCATTGAAACACATCTTAGGTGTTTTCTTTTCATTGCAAAGAGGTTAGTTATTGCGTGAATATGCATACAATGCGATGAAACACATCTTAGGTGTTTTCTTTTCATTGCACAGAGGTTAGTTATTGCGTGCATATGCATAACGAGGAACAAGTTAGATATGTCATGCAAAGCAATGAAACACATGTTAGATGTTTTCTTTTCGGTGCACAGAGGTTAGTTATTTGCGTGCATATGCATAACGAGGAACAAGTTAGATAGGTCATGCAATGCATTGAAACACATCTTAGGTGTTTTCTTTTCATTGCAAAGAGGTTAGTTATTGCGTGAATATGCATACAATGCGATGAAACACATCTTAGGTGTTTTCTTTTCATTGCACAGAGGTTAGTTATTGCGTGCATATGCATAACGAGGAACAAGTTAGATATGTCATGCAAAGCAATGAAACTCATGTTAGATGTTTTCTTTTCGGTGCACAGAGGTTAGTTATTTGCGTGCATATGCATAACGAGGAACAAGTTAGATAGGTCATGCAATGCATTGAAACACATCTTAGGTGTTTTCTTTTCATTGCAAAGAGGTTAGTTATTGCGTGAATATGCAATGCAATCTTAAAGCATTGCAAATCTCTTCGTTGCACAAAGGAACAAGTTAGTGTATGCATTGTAAAGCGATCGCTCTTGTGACGTTTTCTCGTCAAAACACAAATTAATTAGTTGTAGAATGGAAATGCACGGAAAAGCGCGCGTGTTTTATCTTTTCTTTTCATTGCAAAAAGAATAAGTTAGAAAATGTAAGCATTGCAATGAAAACAACACACGTTATTCAGTCAAAGCACTAAGGAAAGGTTTAGTTCTTGAATGAAATTAAGTGCATACATGTTATTTTTGATGCACAACGTTCTTCATGCACAAATCCACATCTCTTCATTACACAAAGCAACGGGTGTTGTTTTATTGTAATGCATAAAATATCGAACTTGTTCCTCTTTGCAATGAAAAGAAAGTGTATGCATGTGCTTTCGCATGCATTTCTATTTTACAAACTGACAAATGTTACAGAGACACATGTTAGTTATTTCGTGCATATTCTTTAATGCACAACGTTAGAACGTTAGATGTGTTTTCGTTGAACAACGGAGTATGAGTTAGTTATTGCATGCGTTGTAAGGAAACAGCTAATGGCAACGATTTCTCTTCATCACAGAAATGCAACAACTAATGCAATTATTTCCCTTGTTACAAAACACATGCATTACACATCTCTTTGTTGCACAAAGGAACGAATAAGTTATTGCATTGCACGACCGCAAGTGATGTTTATTCGTCAGTGCACAAAAGAATTAGTCTTAGAATCCACGCGAAAGAGTCAAAGGGTCCTCAAAGGTTTTTAATAAATATTAACTCATTGACTTTTGATGATTTATAAGTTATGGATAGGTTCCTTTTTGTCCTAGTGAAAATATTTCTGGCTCACGGGTACTTGATTCTAAGCCATAGAGAAGTCCATATCTGACCTATGAAACTAATTTCTGGTCTATGTTTTCTCAAAAGTTTTTAAATAATATCAACTGATAGACTCAATCTGATCTTATATACATAGGTTCCTTTTTGACCTACTGAACATATTTCTAGCCTATGGGTAATTAATTGATCCTTCTCATGATGTCATTTCAGCCAGACAGATATTTGACCTACTGAACATATTTACGGCCCAAAAGTACTTGATCTTGAACTTTCCATACATACTCATAGACTGCAATAGATGCTTCCTAAACCATAGAAAAGTCCATATCTGACCTTTTGATCTAATTTCTGGTCTAAGGTTCCTCAAAACGTATAAATCAATATAAACTTTTAGACTCCTTCAGATGTTATATTAGATGCTAGGGTGTTGCTAGGCGGTTGCTGGGGTGTTCTGGGTGGTTGCTAGGGTGTTGCCAGATTGTTGCTAGGGTGTTCTGGTTTGTTTCTAGGGTGTTCTGGGAGGTTGCTACGGTGTTCTGGGTGTGTTGCTATGTGTTTTTTAGGGTATTCTGGGTGGTTGCTTTTGTGTTGCTATGCGGTTGCTAGAGTATTCTGGGTGGTTGCGAAGGTGTTCTGGGTGGTTGCTAGGGTGGTACTAGGTGGTTTCTGGGGTGTTCTGGTGGTTCCTAGGGTTTTGCCAGATGGTTGCTGGGGTGTTCTGGTTTGTTTCTAGGGTGTTCTGGTGGTTGCTAGGCTGTTGTTTGGGGTTGCTAGGGTGTTCTGGATGGTTGGAGATTTACTTCTCATGATGTCAATTCAGCCAGAAAAATATTTTACCTACTGAACATGTTTCTGGCCCAAAAGTACTTGATCTTGAACTTTCCACACATACTCATAGACTATGTAATATAACATTCTGATGTTATATGACATAGGTCAATTTTTGACATCCATGAACACTTTCATGGCCCACTGGTACTTGATCTGTGGGTTAATATACCGAGAGATTTACATCTCATGATTTAATTTCAGCCAGACAAATATTTGACCTACTGAACATTTTTCTGGCCCAAAAGTACTTGATTTTGAACTTTCCATACATACTCATAGACTCCAACAGATGCTTCCTAAGCCATAGAGAAGTCCATATCTGACCTACTGAACTCATTTCTGGTCAAAGGTTCCTCAAAAGGTTTCAAACAATATCAACTTTTAGACACCTCTGATGTTATAGTCAGAAGGAGTCTGACTATAACATCAGATAGAATAGATACTTAGATACATTTTTGACCTCCAGGACCACATTTATGGCACATTTCCAGAAGAAAATGTGAAGTGAAGCTTGAAGCGGCAAATCTCACCACCCGGTTGCTAGGGTGTTCTGGGTGGTTGCTACGGTGTTCAGGGTGTGTTGCTAGGTGTTTTTTTAGGGTATTCTAGGTGATTGCTATGGTGTTGCTATGTGGTTGCTAGGGTATTCTTGGTGGTTGCGAAGGTGTTCTGGGTGGTTGCTAGAGTGTTGCTAGGCGGTTGCTGGGGTGTTCTGGGTGGTTGCTAGGGTGTTGCCAGATTGTTGCTGGGGTGTTCTGGTTTGTTTCTAGGGTGTTCTGGGAGGTTGCTACGGTGTTCTGGGTGTGTTGCTAGGTGTTTTTTTAGGGTATTCTGGGTGGTTGCTATGGTGTTGCTATGCGGTTGGTAGGGTATTCTGGGCTGTTGCGAAGGTGTTCTGGGTGGTTGCTAGGGTGTTGCTAGGCGGTTTCTGGGGTGTTCTGGTGGTTGCTAGGCTGTTGCTTGGTGGTTGCTAGGGTGTTCTGGATGGTTGGAGATTTACTTCTCATGATGTCAATTCAGCCAGAAAAATATTTTACCTACTGAACATGTTTCTGGCCCAAAAGTACTTGATCTTGAACTTTCCACACATACTCATAGACTATGTAATATAACATTCTGATGTTATATGACATAGGTCAATTTTTGACATCCATGAACACTTTCATGGCCCACTGGTACTTGATCTGTGGGTTAATATACCGAGAGATTTACATCTCATGATTTAATTTCAGCCAGACAAATATTTGACCTACTGAACATTTTTCTGGCCCAAAAGTACTTGATTTTGAACTTTCCATACATACTCATAGACTCCAACAGATGCTTCCTAAGCCATAGAGAAGTCCATATCTGACCTATTGAACTCATTTCTGGTCAAAGGTTCCTCAAAAGGTTTCAAACAATATCAACTTTTAGACACCTCTGATGTTATAGTCAGAAGGAGTCTGACTATAACATCAGATAGAATAGATACTTAGATACATTTTTGACCTCCAGGACCACATTTATGGCACATTTCCAGAAGAAAATGTGAAGTGAAGCTTGAAGCGGCAAATCTCACCACCCGGTTGCTAGGGTGTTCTGGGTGGTTGCTACGGTGTTCAGGGTGTGTTGCTAGGTGTTTTTTTAGGGTATTCTAGGTGATTGCTATGGTGTTGCTATGCGGTTGCTAGGGTATTCTTGGTGGTTGCGAAGGTGTTCTGGGTGGTTGCTAGAGTGTTGCTAGGCGGTTGCTGGGGTGTTCTGGGTGGTTGCTAGGGTGTTGCCAGATTGTTGCTGGGGTGTTCTGGTTTGTTTCTAGGGTGTTCTGGGAGGTTGCTACGGTGTTCTGGGTGTGTTGCTAGGTGTTTTTTTAGGGTATTCTGGGTGGTTGCTATGGTGTTGCTATGCGGTTGGTAGGGTATTCTGGGCTGTTGCGAAGGTGTTCTGGGTGGTTGCTAGGGTGTTGCTAGGCGGTTTCTGGGGTGTTCTGGTGGTTGCTAGGCTGTTGCTTGGTGGTTGCTAGGGTGTTCTGGATGGTTGGAGATTTACTTCTCATGATGTCAATTCAGCCAATAAAATATTTTACCTACTGAACATGTTTCTGGCCCAAAAGGACTTGATCTTGAACTTTCCATTCATACTCATAGACTATGTGATATAACATTCTGAAGTTATATTACATAGGTCAATTTTTGACATCCATGAACACTTTCATGGCCCACGGGTACTTTATCTGTGGGTTAATATACAAGAGAGATTTACATCTCATAATGTAATATCAGCCAAACAAATTTTTGACCTACTGAACATGTTTCTGGCCCAAAAGTACTTGATCTTGATTTTTCCATACATAGACTCGAACAGATGCTTCCTAAGCCATAGAGAAGTCCATACCTGACCTATTGAACTCATTTCTGGTCAAAGGTTTCTCAAAAGGTTTTAAACAATACCAACTTTTAGACTCCTTCTGATGTTATAGTCAGAAGGAGTCTGACTATAACATCAGATAAAATAGATACTTAGATTCATTTTTGACCTCCAGGAACACATTTATGGCACATTTCCAGAAGAAAATGTGAAGTGAAGCTTGAAGCGGCAAATCTCACCACCCTGTTGCTAGGGTGTTCTGGGTGGTTGCTCCGGTGTTCAGGGTGTGTTGCTAACTGGTTTTTTTTAGGGTATTCTGGGTGATTGCTATGGTGTTGCTATGCGGTTGCTAGGGTATTCTTGGTGGTTGCTGGGGTGTTCTGGGTGGTTGCTAGGGTGTTGCCAGATTGTTGCTGGGGTGTTCTGGTTTGTTTCTAGGGTGTTCTGGGTGGTTGCTACGGTGTTCAGGGTGTGTTGCTAGGTGTTTTTTTAGGGTATTCTAGGTGATTGCTATGGTGTTGCTATGCGGTTGCTAGGGTATTCTTGGTGGTTGCGAAGGTGTTCTGGGTGGTTGCTAGAGTGTTGCTAGGCGGTTGCTGGGGTGTTCTGGGTGGTTGCTAGGGTGTTGCCAGATTGTTGCTGGGGTGTTCTGGTTTGTTTCTAGGGTGTTCTGGGAGGTTGCTACGGTGTTCTGGGTGTGTTGCTAGGTGTTTTTTTAGGGTATTCTGGCTGGTTACTATGGTGTTGCTATGCTGTTGGTAGGGTATTCTGGGCTGTTGCGAAGGTGTTCTGGGTGGTTGCTAGGGTTTTGCCAGATGGTTGCTGGGGTGTTCTGGTTTGTTTCTAGGGTGTTCTGGCGGTTGCTAGGCTGTTGCTTGGTGGTTGCTAGGGTGTTCTGGATGGTTGGAGATTTACTTCTCATGATGTCAATTCAGCCAATAAAATATTTTACCTACTGAACATGTTTCTGGCCCAAAAGTACTTGATCTTGAACTTTCCATACATACTCATAGACTATGTAATATAACATTCTGAAGTTATATTACATAGGTCAATTTTTGACATCCATGAACACTTTCATGGCCCACGGGTACTTGATCTGTGGGTTAATATACAAGAGAGATTTACATCTCATAATGTAATTTCAGCCAAACAAATATTTGACCTACTGAACATGTTTCTGGCCCAAAAGTACTTGATCTTGATTTTTCCATACATAGACTCGAACAGATGCTTCCTAAGCCATAGAGAAGTCCATACCTGACCTATTGAACTCATTTCTGGTCAAAGGTTCCTCAAAAGGTTTTAAACAATATCAACTTTTAGACTCCTTCTGATGTTATAGTCAGAAGGAGTCTGACTATAACATCAGATAAAATAGATACTTAAATTCATTTTTGACCTCCAGGAACACATTTATGGCACATTTCCAGAAGAAAATGTGAAGTGAAGATTGAAGCGGCAAATCTCACCACCCTGTTGCTAGGGTGTTCTGGGTGGTTGCTCCGGTGTTCAGGGTGTGTTGCTAGCTGGTTTTTTTTAGGGTATTCTGGGTGATTGCTATGGTGTTGCTATGCGGTTGCTAGGGTATTCTGGGCTGTTGCGAAGGTGTTCTGGGTGGTTGCTAGGGTGTTTGCTAGGCGGTTTCTGGGGTGTTCTGGGTGGTTGCTAGGGTTTTGCCAGATGGTTGCTGGGGTATTCTGGTTTGTTTCTAGGGTGTTCTGGTGGTTGCTAGGCTGTTGCTTGGTGGTTGCTAGGGTGTTCTGGATGGTTGGAGATTTACTTCTCCTGATGTCAATTCAGCCAGAAAAATATTTTACCTACTGAACATGTTTCTGGCCCAAAAGTACTTCATCTTGAACGTTCCATACATACTCATAGACTCCAACAGATGCTTCCTAAGCCATATCTGACCTATTGAACTCATTTCTGGTCAAAGGTTCCTCAAAAGGTTTTAAATATCAACTTTTAGACTCCTTATAATGTTATTGTCAGATAAAATAGATACATAGATAACTATAACATCAGATAAAATAGATACTTAGATACATTTTTGACCTCCAGGAACACATTTATGGCACATTTCCAGAAGAAAATGTGAAGTGAAGCTTGAAGCGGCAAATCTCACCACCCGGCTGCTAGGGTGTTCTGGGTGGTTGCTAGGTGTTTTTTTTAGGGTATTCTTGGTGGTTGATATACGGTTGCTAAGGTATTCTGTGTGGTTGCTAAGATGTTCTGGGTGGTTGCTAGGGTGTTGCTAGGCGGTGCCTTGGTGTTCTGGTTTGTTTCTAGGGTGTTGCTAGGTGGTTGCTAGGGTGTTCTGGTTGATTGGAGATTTACTTCTTATGATGACATTTAAGGCAGAAAATATTTTACCTACTGAACATGTTTCTGTCCCAAAAGTTCTTGATCTTGAACTCTGCATACAGACTCATAGACTCCAATAGATGCTTCCTAAGCCATAGAGAAGTCCATATGTGACCTATTGAACTCATTTCTGGTTCCTCAAAATAATTAAAAAAATAAAAAACTTATAGATTCCTTCTGATGTTATATTAGCTATACATAGGACAATTTTTGACCTCCAGGAACACATTTATGGCCCACGGGTACTTGATCTCTGGGTTAGTATAGCGAGAGATTTACTTCTCATGATTTTCATTTCATGATTTCATTTACAAATGACATGTCCTAAACGGACAAATTTAAAAAGCCTGTTTCCTTGATACATAGGTAAATTTTTTAACCTCCAGGAACAGATTTATGTCCCACGGGTACTTGATCTGTGGGTTAATATACTGATAGATTTACTTCTCATGATGTCATTGAACTCATTTCTGGTCAAAGGTTCCTCAAAAAGTTTAAAACATTATAAACTTTTAGACTCCTTCTGATGTTATATTAGATATAGATAGGTCAGTTTTTGACCTCCAGGAACACATTTATGGCACATTTCTAGAAGAAAATGTGAAGTTGAGCCTGAAGTGGCAAATCTCACCACCCGGTTGCTAGGGTGTTCTGGGTGGTTGCTAGGTGGTTGATAGGCTATTCTGGATGGCTGCTATGGTGTTTTTATGTGGTTGCTAGGGTGTTTTGGGTGGTTGCTAAGGTGTTAATGTTGCTAGGTTGTTGCTAAGCTGTTTCCAGGTTGTTCTGGGTGGTTGCTAGGGTGTTGCTAGGTGGTTGCTTGGGTGTTCTTGTTTGTTGGTGGGGGTTTCTGGGTGGTTTCTAGGGTTTTTAGGTCGTTCCTATGGTTTTTCATTTCATGTTTATATTGTTTGAAACCTTTTGAGGACCCTTTTACCATAACAATATAAACTTATAGACTCCTTCTGATGTTGTATTAGCTATTAGTCAATTTTTGACCTGTGAAGTGGTGCTTGCAGTGGCAAATCTCACCACCCGGTTGCTAAGATTTTCTGGGTGGTTGCTAGGGTGTTTTTGGTAGTTACTATTGGTAGTCTGTGTGGTTCCTATGGTGTTTCTGGTGGTTGGTAGTGTCCAAATCACTATAGAGTTTTTATAATGTTTTTGGAAATTGATTTATATATCATCAAAAGGAGTCGATTAGTTTTTCAGAAATAATTTCAGTAGGTCAGATGTGGACAATTCTATATGGCCTAAGAAACATCATAAGGAGTCTATGAGTATGTAGAAAGTTCAAGATCAAGTACACATGGGCAAGAAATATAGTCTGTAGGTCAAATATCTGTCTGGCTAAAATAATAATAACATGGGCAAGAAATATAGTCTGTAGGTCAAATATCTGTCTGGCTAAAATAACATGATAAGAGGTCATTCTGTATAGTATCCTGATTTTCAAAGAACACTTTAGCCAGAAATATGTTCAGTAGCTAAAATAAAGCCTCTTGTATGGCTTCAGTAACATCAAAAGGAGTTAATGAGTATGTTTAGAATGTTCAAGATCAAGTACTCATGGGCCAGAACTATGTTCAGTAGGTCAAAATGAATCCATCTATAGCTCGTGTAATATCAGAAGGAGTCTAAAAGTTTTTCTTGTTTAAAAACTTTTGAGGACCCTTTGACCAGAAATGAGTTAAATACTTAAGATATGGACATTCTATATGGTTTAAGAAGCATCAAAAGGAGTCTATGAGAATTTATAGAAAGTTCGAGACCTAGTACTCGTCGGCCAGGACTATGTTTGTGGGTCAAAGAGGAACCTCTAGGCCTAGGAAACATAAGAAGTAGTCTATTTAGTATGTATAGAAAGTTCAATATCAGGTACTCGTGGGACAGATATATGTTCAGTCAGCCCATTCTCACTCCCAAGGCGTCACCTAACTGACACCTTGGAAAGCATTTGACCATGCTTCAATATCTGATGCTTTAGGCGCCCTTTAGCGTCAGAAAGATGACGCCCTAGGATCGCGTGTACCCTACCCCCACCCCATACCTAAACCTAACCGCATCCTCTAATTGACGCTTTCCTTTAGCGTCAGTTAGATGACGCCGTAGGATCGCGTCATGTAAGTGACGCTAAAGGGCGCCTAAAGCATCAGATATTGAAGCATGGTCAAAGGTGACGCCTTGGGGTGAGAATGTGTTGGTTCAGTCGGTCAAATATCTTCCTGCTCATAAAACATCATACGTAGTAAATATCAATGTATAGTTACCTAATGATCAAGTACCATTTGACCAGAAATGAGTTCAATGGATCAGATATAAACAATCCATATGGCTAATGTGTTCATTAGGTAAAATAAGGACTGTTGTATGGCTTCAGTAACATCAAAAGGAGTCAATGAGCATGTTCAGAAAGTAAGATCTAGTACTCGTGGGCCAGAACTATGTTCAGTAGGTCAAATCCCACTTCAAATTTTCTTCTGGAAATGTGCCATAAATGTGTTACATAGGTCAAAAATTGTTAATACAACATCAGAAGGAGTCTATAAGTTTATATTGTTATGGCAAAAGGGTCCTCAAAAGGTTTCAAACAATATAAACATGAAATGTAATAAAAGAATCGATTAGTTAACAGCTAAATCATGCCAAAAACATTATAGAAACTCTATAGTAACCATATGTGAACATTACCAACCACCTGGTAACACCATAGCAACAACCCAGAATACCATAGTAACGACCTAAAACACCCTAGCAACCACCCAGAAACCCCCACCAACAAACAAGAACACCCCAGCAACCACCTAGCAACACCACAACCTGGCAACAGCCTAGCAACAACCTGGCAACATTATCACCTTAGCAACCACCCAGAATACCCTAGCAACCGCATAAAAACATTATAGCAACCACCCAGAATACCCTAACAACCACCTAGCATCCACCCAGAACACCTTAGCAACCGGGTGGTGAGATTTGCCACTTCAGGCTCAACTTCACTTTTTTTTTTTTCTGGAAATGTGCCATAAATGTGTTCCTGGTGGTCAAAAAGTGACCTATGTAATATAAAATCAAAAGGAGTCTAAAAGTTTATATTGTTTTAAACTTTTTGAGGAACCTTTGACCAGAAATGAGTTCAATGACATCATGAGAAGTAAATCTATCGGTATATTAACCCACAGATCAAATACCCGTGGAACATAAATCTGTTCCTGGAGGTTAAAAAATTGACCTAATATAATCTAATATAATTGACCAATGTATATCTACAACATCAGAAGGAGGTCAAATATTTGTCTGCTTGAAATAACATCATGAGAAGTAAATCTCTCGGTATACTCACCCACAGATCAAGTACCCTTGGGTTCCTGGAGGTCAAAAATTGTCCTATGTATAGCTAATATAACAACAGAAGGAATCAATAAGTTTATATTGTTTTAAACTATTTTGAGGAACCAGAAATGAGTTCAATAGGTCAGATATGTCCATATCTGACCTATTGAACTCATTTCTCTATGGCTTAGGAAGTATCTATTGGAGTCTATGAGTCTGTATGGAAAGTTCAAGATCCAAGAACTTTTGGGACAGAAACATGTTCAGTAGGTAAAATATTTTTCTGCCTTAAATGACATCATGAGAAGTAAATCTCCAATCAACCAGAACACCCTAGCAACCACCTAGCAACACCCTAGCAACAAACCAGAACACCCCAGCAACCGGCTAGCAACACCCTAGCAACCACCCAGAACACCCCGGCAACCGCCTAGCAAACACCCTAGCAACCACCCAGAACACCCCGGCAACCGCCTAGCAATACCCTAGCAACCGCCCAGAACACCTTAGCAACCCACTCAGAATAGCCTAGCAACGGTATATCAACCACCCAGAATACCCTAAAAAAACACCTAACAACCACCCAGAACACCGTAGCAACAACCCAGAACACCCTAGCAACTGGGTGGTGAGATTTGGCGCTTCAAGCTCCATTTCACATTTTCTTCTGGAAAATGTGCCATAAATGTGTGCCTGGAGGTCAAAAATGTATCTGTGTATCTATTTTATCTGATGTTATAGTTGTCTATGTATCTATTTTATCTGATGTTATAGTCAGAATCCTTCTGACTATAACATCAGAGGGAGTCTAAAAGTTTATATCGTTTTAAACTCTTTGAGGAACCTTTGACCAGAAATTAGTTCAATAGGTCAGATATGGACTTCTCTATGGCTTAGGAAGCATCTATTGGAGTCTATGAGTATGTATGGAAAGTTCAAGATCAAGTACTTTTGGGCCAGAAATATGTTCAGTAGGTAAAATATTTTTCTGGCTGAAATGACATCCTGGAAGAAAATCTCCAACCAACCAGAACACCCTAGCAACCACCCAGAACACCCTAGAAACAAACCAGAACACCCCAGCAACCATCTGGCAACACCCTAGCAACCACCCAGAACACCCCAGCAACCACCTAGCAACCACCCAGAACACCTTCGCAACCACCCAGAATACCCTAGCAAACGCATAGCAACACCATATCAAACACCCAGAATACCCTAAAAAAACACCTAGCAACACACCCAGAACACCGTAGCAACCTCCCAGAACACCCTAGCAACCGGGTGGTGAGATTTGCCGCTTCAAGCTCCACTTCACATTTTCTTCTGGAAATGTGCCATAAATGTGTTCCTGGAGGTCAAAATTGACCTATGTATATCTAATATAACATCAGAAGGAATCTAAAAGTTTATATGGTTTTAAAATTTTTGAGGAACCTTTGACCAGAAATGAGTTCAATATGTCAGATAGGGACTTCTCTATGGCTTAGGAAGCATCTGTTGGAGTCTATGAGTATGAATGGAAAGTACAAGGTCAAGTACTTTTGGGCCAGAAATATGTTCAGTAGGTCAAATATCTTTCTGGCTGAAATGACATGATGAGAAGTAAAGCTCTCGGTATATTAACCCAAACATCAAATACCCGTGGGCCAAAAATGTGTTTCTGGAGGTCAAAAATTGACCTATGTATAGCTAATATATAACATCAATAACATCAGGAGTCTATAAGTTTATATTGTTTAAAACCTTTTGAGGAACCTTTGACCAGAAATAAGTTCAATAGGTCAGATATGGACTTTTCCATGGCTTAGGAAGCATCTATTGGAGTCTATGAGTATTAATGGAAAGTTCAAGATCAAGTACTTTTGGGCCAGAAATATGTTCAGTAGGTCAAATATCTATCTGGCTGAAATGACATCATGAGAAAGATCAATTAATTACCCATAGGCTAGAAATATGTTCAGTATGTCAAAAAGGAACCTATGTATATAACATCAGATTGAGTCTATCAGTTGATATTATTTAAACACTTTTGAGGAAACAGACCAGAAATTAGTTCAATAGGTCAGATATGGACTTCTCTATGGCTTAGAATATCCGTGAGCCAGAAATATGTTCACAAAAAGGAACCTATCTATCATCAAAAGGTAATAAGTTAATATTTATTAAAACCTCTGAGGACCCTACTACTAATTATTTTGTGCACTGAAGAAAAAACATCACATGAGCGGTCGTGCAATGCAATAACTTAGCCTATTGTCCTTTGTGCAACAAAGAGATGTGTAATGCATGTGTTTTGTAACAAGGGAAATAATTGCATTAGTTGTTGCATTTCTGTGATAAAGTGAAATCGTTGCCATTAAGAAAGTTGTGCATGAAGAACGATGTGCATCAAAAATAACATAAATGCAATATGCACTTTATTGCATTCAAGAACTAAACCCTTCCTTAGTGCTTTGACTGGAAAACGTGTGTTGTTTCATTGCAATGCTTACATTTTCTAACTTATTCTTCTTCGCAATGAAAAGAAAGGATATAACACGCGTGCTTTTCCATGCATATCCATTCTACAACTTGTGTTTTGATTTGTGTTTTGACGAGAAAACATCACTAGAGCGATCGCTTTACAATGCATACACTAACTTGTTCCTTTGTGCAACGAATAGATTTGCAATGCTTCTGCTTTAGGATTGCATTGCACATGCACGCAATAACTAACTGTACAATGAAAAGAAAACACCTAAGATGTGTTTCATTGCATTGTATGACATATCTAACTTGTTCCTCGTTATGCAAATGCACTTAATAACTAACATCTCTGCAATGAAAAGAAAATCCCTAAGATGTGTTTCATTGCATTGCATGACCTAATCTAACTTGTTCCTCGTCATGCACATGCACGCAATACCTCTGTGCAATGAAAAGAAAACAGCTAAGATGTGTTTTAGTGAATTGCATGACATATCTAACTTGTTTTTTGTTAGGCATATGTACGCAATAACTAACCTCTGTGCAATGAAAAGAAAACACCTAAGATGTGTTTCATCGCATTGCATGACATATCTAACTTGTTCCTCGTTATGCATATCCACGCAATAACTAAACTCTGCGCAGTGAAAAGAAAACACCTAAGATCTGTTTCAGTGCATATGCATGACATATCTAACTTGTGCAGTTTTCTTTTCACTGCACTGAGGTTAGTTATTGTGTGCATATGCAAAACGAGGAACAAGTTAGATATGTCATGCAATGCGATGAAACACATCTTAGGTGTTTTCTTTTCATTGCACAGAGGTTAGTTATTGCGTGCATATGCATAACGAGGAACAAGTTAGATATGTCATGCAATGCGATGAAACACATCTTAGGTGTTTTCTTTTCATTGCAAAGAGTTAGTTATTGCGTGAATATGCATACAATGCGATGAAACACATCTTAGGTGTTTCCTTTTCATTTCACAGAGGTTAGTTATTGCGTGCATATGCATAACGAGGAACAAGTTAGATATGTCATGCAAAGCAATAAAACACATGTTAGATGTTTTCTTTTTGGTGCAGAGAGGTTAGTTATTTGCGTGCATATGCATAACGAGGAACAAGTTAGATAGGTCATGCAATGCATTGAAACACATCTTAGGTGTTTTCTTTTCATTGCACAGAGGTTATTTATTGCGTGCATGTATGCAAACCGAGGAACAAGTTAGATAGGTCATGCAATGCATTGAAACACATCTTAGGTGTTTTATTTTCATTGCACAGAGGTTATTTATTGCGTGCACATATGCAAACCGAGGAACAAGTTAGATATGTCATGAAATGCGATGAAACACATCTTGTTTTCTTTTCATTGCACAGAGGTTAGTTATTGCTTGCATATGCATAACGAGGAACAAGTTAGATATGTCATGCAATGCGATGAAACACATCTTAGGTGTTTTCTTTTCATTGCAAAGAGGTTAGTTATTGCGTGCATATGAATAACGACGAACAAGTTAGATATGTAATGCAAAGCAATGAAACTCATGTTAGATGTTTTCTTTTCGGTGCACAGAGGTTAGTTATTTGCGTGCATATGCATAACGAGGAACAAGTTAGATAGGTCATGCAATGCATTGAAACACATCTTAGGGGTTTTCTTTTCATTGCAAAGAGGTTAGTTATTGCGTGAATATGCATACAATGCGATGAAACACATCTTAGGTGTTTTCTTTTCATTGTACAGAGGTTAGTTATTGCGTGCATATGCATAACGAGGAACAAGTTAGATATGTCATGCAAAGCAATGAAACACATGTTAGATGTTTTCTTTTCGGTGCACAGAGGTTAGTTATTTGCGTGCATATGCATAACGAGGAACAAGTTAGATAGGTCATGCAATGCATTGAAACACATCTTAGGTGTTTTCTTTCCATTGCACATAGGTTAGTTATTACGTGCATATGCAATGCAATCTTAAAGCATTGCAAATCTCTTCGTTGCACAAAGGAACAAGTTAGTGTATGCATTGTAAAGCGATCGCTCTTGTGACGTTTTCTCGTCAAAACACAAATTAATTAGTTGTAGAATGGAAATGCATGGAAAAGCACGCGTGTTTTATCTTTTCTTTTCATTGCAAAAAGAATAAGTTAGAAAATGTAAGCATTGCAATGAAACAACACACGTTATTCAGTCAAAGCACTAAGGAAAGGTTTAGTTCTTGAATGAAATTAAGTGCATACATGTTATTTTTGATGCACAACGTTCTTCATGCACAAATCCACATCTCTTCATTACACAAAGCAACGGGTGTTGTTTTATTGTAATGCATAAAATATCGAACTTGTTCCTCTTTGCAATGAAAAGAAAGTGTATGCATGTGCTTTCGCATGCATTTCTATTTTACAAACTGACACATGTTACAGAGACACATGTTAGTTATTGCGTGCATATTCTTTAATGCACAACGTTAGAACGTTAGATGTGTTTTCGTTGAACAACGGAGTATGAGTTAGATATTGCATGCATTGTAAGGAAACAGCTAATGGCAACGATTTCTCTTCATCACAGAAATGCAACAACTAATGCAATTATTTCCCTTGTTACAAAACACATGCATTACACATTTCTTTGTTGCACAAAGGAACAAATAAGTTATTGCATTGCACGACCGCAAGTGATGTTTATTCGTCAGTGCACAAAAGAATTAGTGGTAGAATCCACGCGAAAGAGTCAAAGGGTCCTCAAAGGTTTTTAATAAATATTAACTTATTGACTTTTGATGATTTATAAGTTATGGATAGGTTCCTTTTTGTCCTAGTGAAAATATTTCTGGCTCACGGGTACTTGATTCTAAGCCATAGAGAAGTCCATATCTGACCTATTAAAATAATTTCTGGTCTATGTTTCCTCAAAAGTTTTTAAATATTATCAACTGATAGACTCAATCTGATGTTATATACATAGGTTCCTTTTTGACCTACTGATCATATTTCTAGCCTATGGGTAATTAATTGATCCTTCTCATGATGTCATTTCAGCCAGACAGATATTTGACCTACTGAACATATTTACGGCCCAAAAGTACTTGATCTTGAACTTTCCATACATACTCATAGACTTCAATAGATGCTTCCTAAACCATGGAAAAGTCCATATCTGACCTTTTGATCTAATTTCTGGTCAAAGGTTCCTCAAAAAGTATAAATCAATATAAACTTTTAGACTCCTTCAGATGTTATATTAGATGCTAGGGTGTTGCTAGGCGGTTGCTGGGGTGTTCCTGGTGGTTGCTAGGGTGTTGCCAGATTGTTGCTAGGGTGTTCTGGTTTGTTTCTAGGGTGTTCTGGGAGGTTGCTACGGTGTTCTGGGTGTGTTGCTAGGTGTTTTTTAGGGTATTCTGGGTGGTTGCTATGGTGTTGCTATGCGGTTGCTAGGGTATTCTGGGTGGTTGCGAAGGTGTTCTGGGTGGTTGCTAGGGTGTTGCTAGGCGGTTTCTTCGGTGTTCTGGGTGGTTCCTAGGGTTTTGCCAGATGGTTGCTGGGGTGTTCTGGTTTGTTTCTAGGGTGTTCTGGTGGTTGCTAGGCTGTTGCTTGGTGGTTGCTAGGGTGTTCTGGATGGTTGGAGATTTATTTCTCATGATGTCAATTCAGCCAATAAAATATTTTACCTACTGAACATGTTTCTGGCCCAAAAGGACTTTATCTTGAACTTTCCATACATACTCATAGACTATGTAATATAACATTCTGAAGTTATATTACATAGGACAATTTTTGACATCCATGAACACTTTCATGGCCCACGGGTACTTGATCTGTGGGTTAATATACAAGAGAGATTTACATCTCATAATGTAATTTCAGCCAAACAAATATTTGACCTACTTAACATGTTTCTGGCCCAAAAGTACTTGATCTTGATTTTTCCATACATAGACTCGAACAGATGCTTCCTAAGCCATAGAGAAGTCCATACCTGACCTATTGAACTCATTTCTGGTCAAAGGTTCCTCAAAAGGTTTTAAACAATATCAACTTTTAGACTCCTTCTGATGTTATAGTCAGAAGGAGTCTGACTATAACATCAGATAAAATAGATACTTAGATTCATTTTTGACCTCCAGGAACACATTTATGGCACATTTCCAGAAGAAAATGTGAAGTGAAGCTTGAAGCGGCAAATCTCACCACCCTGTTGCTAGGGTGTTCTGGGTGGTTGCTCCGGTGTTCAGGGTGTGTTGCTAGCTGGTTTTTTTTAGGGTAATCTGGGTGATTGCTATGGTGTTGCTATGCGGTTGCTAGGGTATTCTTGGTGGTTGCTGGGGTGTCCTGGGTGGTTGCTAGGGTGTTGCCAGATTGTTGCTGGGGTGTTCTGGTTTGTTTCTAGGGTGTTCTGGGAGGTTGCTACGGTGTTCTGGGTGTGTTGCTAGGTGTTTTTTTAGGGTATTCTGGGTGGTTGCTATGGTGTTGCTATGCGGTTGCTAGGGTATTCTGGGCTGTTGCGAAGGTGTTCTGGGTGGTTGCTAGGGTGTTGCTAGGCGGTTTCTGGGGTGTTCTGGGTGGTTCCTAGGGTTTTGCCAGATGGTTGCTGGGGTGTTCTGGTTTGTTTCTAGGGTGTTCTGGTGGTTGCTAGGCTGTTGTTTGGGGTTGCTAGGGTGTTCTGGATGGTTGGAAATTTACTTCTCATGATGTCAATTCAGCCAGAAAAATATTTTACCTACTGAACATGTTTCTGGCCCAAAAGTACTTGATCTTGAACTTTCCACACATACTCATAGACTATGTAATATAACATTCTGATGTTACATGACATTGGTCAATTTTTGACATCCATGAACACTTTCATGGCCCACTGGTCCTTGATCTGTGGGTTAATATACAGAGAGATTTACATCTCATGATTTAATTTCAGCCAGACAAATATTTGACCTACTGAACATGTTTCTGGCCCAAAAGTACTTGATCTTGAACTTTCCATACATACTCATAGACTCCAACAGATGCTTCCTAAGCCATAGAGAAGTCCATATCTGACCTATTGAACTCATTTCTGGTCAAAGGTTCCTCAAAAGGTTTCAAACAATATCAACTTTTGACTCCTCTGATGTTATAGTCAGAAGGAGTCTGACTATGACATCAGATAAAATAGATACTTAGATACATTTTTGACCTCCAGGAACACATTTATGGCACATTTCCAGAAGAAAATGTGAAGTGAAGCTTGAAGCGGCAAATCTCACCACCCGGTTGCTAGGGTGTTCTGGGTGGTTGCTACGGTGTTCAGGGTGTGTTGCTAGGTGTTTTTTTAGGGTATTCTAGGTGATTGCTATGGTGTTGCTATGCGGTTACTAGGGTATTCTTGGTGGTTGCGAAGGTGTTCTGGGTGGTTGCTAGAGTGTTGCTAGGCGGTTGCTGGGGTGTTCTGGGTGGTTGCTAGGGTGTTGCCAGATTGTTGCCTGGGTGTTCTGGTTTGTTTCTAGGGTGTTCTGGGAGGTTGCTACGGTGTTCTGGGTGTGTTGCTAGGTGTTTTTTAGGGTATTCTGGGTGGTTGCTATGGTGTTGCTATGCTGTTGGTAGGGTATTCTGGGCTTTTGCGAAGGTGTTCTGGGTGGTTGCTAGGGTGTTGCTAGGCGGTTTCTGGGGTGTTCTGGGTGGTTGCTAGGGTTTTGCCAGATGGTTGCTGGGGTGTTCTGGTTTGTTTCTAGGGTGTTCTGGCGGTTGCTAGGCTGTTGCTTGGTGGTTGCTAGGGTGTTCTGGATGGTTGGAGATTTACTTCTCATGATGTCAATTCAGCCAATAAAATATTTTACCTACTGAACATGTTTCTGGCCCAAAAGTATTTGATCTTGAACTTTCCATACATACTCATAGACTATGTAATATAACATTCTGAAGTTATATTACATAGGTCAATTTTTTTTTGACATCCATGAACACTTTCATGGCCCACGGGTACTTGATCTGTGGGTTAATATACAAGAGAGATTTACATCTCATAATGTAATTTCAGCCAAACAAATATTTGACCTACTGAACATGTTTCTGGCCCAAAAGTACTTGATCTTGATTTTTCCATACATAGACTCGAACAGATGCTTCCTAAGCCATAGAGAAGTCCATACCTGACCTATTGAACTCATTTCTGGTCAAAGGTTCCTCAAAAGGTTTTAAACAATATCAACTTTTAGACTCCTTCTGATGTTATAGTCAGAAGGAGTCTGACTATAACATCAGATAAAATAGATACTTAGATTCATTTTTGACCTCCAGGAACACATTTATGGCACATTTCCAGAAGAAAATGTGAAGTGAAGCTTGAAGCGGCAAATCTCACCACCCTGTTGCTAGGGTGTTCTGGGTGGTTGCTCCGGTGTTCAGGGTGTGTTGCTAGCTGGTTTTTTTTAGGGTATTCTGGGTGATTGCTATGGTGTTGCTATGCGGTTGCTAGGGTATTCTTGGTGGTTGCTGGGGTGTCCTGGGTGGTTGCTAGGGTGTTCTGGGTGTGTTGCTAGGTGTTTTTTTTAGGGTATTCTGGGTGGTTGCTATGGTGTTGCTATGCGGTTGCTAGGGTATTCTGGGCTGTTGCGAAGGTGTTCTGGGTGGTTGCTAGGGTGTTGCTAGGCGGTTTCTGGGGTGTTCTGGGTGGTTCCTAGGGTTTTGCCAGATGGTTGCTGGGGTGTTCTGGTTTGTTTCTAGGGTGTTCTGGTGGTTGCTAGGCTGTTGTTTGGGGTTGCTAGGGTGTTCTGGATGGTTGGAGATTTACTTCTCATGATGTCAATTCAGCCAGAAAAATATTTTACCTACTGAACATGTTTCTGGCCCAAAAGTACTTGATCTTGAACTTTCCACACATACTCATAGACTATGTAATATAACATTCTGATGTTACATGACATTGGTCAATTTTTGACATCCATGAACACTTTCATGGCCCACTGGTCCTTGATCTGTGGGTTAATATACAGAGAGATTTACATCTCATGATTTAATTTCAGCCAGACAAATATTTGACCTACTGAACATGTTTCTGGCCCAAAAGTACTTGATCTTGAACTTTCCATACATACTCATAGACTCCAACAGATGCTTCCTAAGCCATAGAGAAGTCCATATCTGACCTATTGAACTCATTTCTGGTCAAAGGTTCCTCAAAAGGTTTCAAACAATATCAACTTTTGACTCCTCTGATGTTATAGTCAGAAGGAGTCTGACTATGACATCAGATAAAATAGATACTTAGATACATTTTTGACCTCCAGGAACACATTTATGGCACATTTCCAGAAGAAAATGTGAAGTGAAGCTTGAAGCGGCAAATCTCACCACCCGGTTGCTAGGGTGTTCTGGGTGGTTGCTACGGTGTTCAGGGTGTGTTGCTAGGTGTTTTTTTAGGGTATTCTAGGTGATTGCTATGGTGTTGCTATGCGGTTGCTAGGGTATTCTTGGTGGTTGCGAAGGTGTTCTGGGTGGTTGCTAGAGTGTTGCTAGGCGGTTGCTGGGGTGTTCTGGGTGGTTGCTAGGGTGTTGCCAGATTGTTGCCTGGGTGTTCTGGTTTGTTTCTAGGGTGTTCTGGGAGGTTGCTACGGTGTTCTGGGTGTGTTGCTAGGTGTTTTTTAGGGTATTCTGGGTGGTTGCTATGGTGTTGCTATGCTGTTGGTAGGGTATTCTGGGCTTTTGCGAAGGTGTTCTGGGTGGTTGCTAGGGTGTTGCTAGGCGGTTTCTGGGGTGTTCTGGGTGGTTGCTAGGGTTTTGCCAGATGGTTGCTGGGGTGTTCTGGTTTGTTTCTAGGGTGTTCTGGCGGTTGCTAGGCTGTTGCTTGGTGGTTGCTAGGGTGTTCTGGATGGTTGGAGATTTACTTCTCATGATGTCAATTCAGCCAATAAAATATTTTACCTACTGAACATGTTTCTGGCCCAAAAGTATTTGATCTTGAACTTTCCATACATACTCATAGACTATGTAATATAACATTCTGAAGTTATATTACATAGGTCAATTTTTTTTTGACATCCATGAACACTTTCATGGCCCACGGGTACTTGATCTGTGGGTTAATATACAAGAGAGATTTACATCTCATAATGTAATTTCAGCCAAACAAATATTTGACCTACTGAACATGTTTCTGGCCCAAAAGTACTTGATCTTGATTTTTCCATACATAGACTCGAACAGATGCTTCCTAAGCCATAGAGAAGTCCATACCTGACCTATTGAACTCATTTCTGGTCAAAGGTTCCTCAAAAGGTTTTAAACAATATCAACTTTTAGACTCCTTCTGATGTTATAGTCAGAAGGAGTCTGACTATAACATCAGATAAAATAGATACTTAGATTCATTTTTGACCTCCAGGAACACATTTATGGCACATTTCCAGAAGAAAATGTGAAGTGAAGCTTGAAGCGGCAAATCTCACCACCCTGTTGCTAGGGTGTTCTGGGTGGTTGCTCCGGTGTTCAGGGTGTGTTGCTAGCTGGTTTTTTTTAGGGTATTCTGGGTGATTGCTATGGTGTTGCTATGCGGTTGCTAGGGTATTCTTGGTGGTTGCTGGGGTGTCCTGGGTGGTTGCTAGGGTGTTGCCAGATTGTTGCTGGGGTGTTCTGGTTTGTTTCTAGGGTGTTCTGGGAGGTTGCTACGGTGTTCTGGGTGTGTTGCTAGGTGTTTTTTTTAGGGTATTCTGGGTGGTTGCTATGGTGTTGCTATGCGGTTGCTAGGGTATTCTGGGCTGTTGCGAAGGTGTTCTGGGTGGTTGCTAGGGTGTTGCTAGGCGGTTTCTGGGGTGTTCTGGGTGGTTCCTAGGGTTTTGCCAGATGGTTGCTGGGGTGTTCTGGTTTGTTTCTAGGGTGTTCTGGTGGTTGCTAGGCTGTTGTTTGGGGTTGCTAGGGTGTTCTGGATGGTTGGAGATTTACTTCTCATGATGTCAATTCAGCCAGAAAAATATTTTACCTACTGAACATGTTTCTGGCCCAAAAGTACTTGAAAAAAGTACAAAAGAACTTTCCACACATACTCATAGACTATGTAATATAACATTCTGATGTTACATGACATTGGTCAATTTTTGACATCCATGAACACTTTTATGGCCCACTGGTACTTGATCTGTGGGTTAATATACAGAGAGATTTACATCTCATGATTTAATTTCAGCCAGACAAATATTTGACCTACTGAACATGTTTCTGGCCCAAAAGTACTTGATCTTGAACTTTCCATACATACTCATAGACTCCAACAGATGCTTCCTAAGCCATAGAGAAGTCCATATCTGACCTATTGAACTCATTTCTGGTCAAAGGTTCCTCAAAAGGTTTCAAACAATATCAACTTTTAGACTCCTCTGATGTTATAGCTAGGTATCTGGGTGGTTGCTAGGGTTTTGCCAGATGGTCGCTGGGGTATTCTGGTTTGTTTCTAGGGTGTTCTGGTGGTTGCTAGGCTGTTGCTTGGTGGTTGCTAGGGTGTTCTGGATGGTTGGAGATTTACTTCTCCTGATGTCAATTCAGCCAGAAAAATATTTTACCTACTGAACATGTTTCTGGCCCAAAAGTACTTCATCTTGAACGTTCCATACATACTCATAGACTCCAACAGATGCTTCCTAAGCCATATCTGACCTATTGAACTCATTTCTGGTCAAAGGTTCCTCAAAAGGTTTTAAATATCAACTTTTAGACTCCTTATAATGTTATTGTCAGATAAAATAGATACATAGATAACTATAACATCAGATAAAATAGATACTTAGATACATTTTTGACCTCCAGGAACACATTTATGGCACATTTCCAGAAGAAAATGTGAAGTGAAGCTTGAAGCGGCAAATCTCACCACCCGGCTGGGTGTTCTGGGTGGTTGCTAGGTGTTTTTTTTAGGTTATTCTTGGTGGTTGATATACGCTTGCTAAGGTATTCTGTGTGGTTGCTAAGATGTTCTGGGTGGTTGCTAGGGTGTTGCTAGGCGGTGCCTTGGTGTTCTGGTTTGTTTCTAGGGTGTTGCTAGGTGGTTGCTAGGGTGTTCTGGTTGATTGGAGATTTACTTCTTATGATGACATTTAAGGCATAAAATATTTTACCTACTGAACATGTTTCTGTCCCAAAAGTTCTTGATCTTGAACTCTCCATACAGACTCATAGACTCCAATAGATGCTTCCTAAGCCATAGAGAAGTCCATATGTGACCTATTGAACTCATTTCTGGTTCCTCAAAATAATAAAAAAAAATAAAAAACTTATAGATTCCTTCTGATGTTATATTAGCTATACATAGGACAATTTTTGACCTCCAGGAACACATTTATGGCCCACGGGTACTTGATCTCTGGGTTAGTATAGCGAGAGATTTACTTCTCATGATTTCATTTCAGCCAGACAAATATTTGACCTCCTTCTGATGTTATATAAGATATACATTGGTCAATTATATTAAATATACATAGGTCAATGTTTGGATTCAAGATGAGTGGCGTGCTCAATTCCTTTCAACCTGGGTGCTCTTCGGTCCAAGGTAGGACATCAAGGAAACAGTAGAGAAAAAAATCTCTGATGACCGAGGCACTCCTTCATTAAAATTTCTTTATTGTACAAATGACATGTCCTAAACGGACAAATTTAAAAAGCCTGTTTCCTTGATACATAGGTCAATTTTTTAACCTCCAGGAACAGATTTATGTCCCACGGGTACTTGATCTGTGGGTTAATATACCGATAGATTTACTTCTCATGATGTCATTGAACTCATTTCTGGTCAAAGGTTCCTCAAAAAGTTTAAAACATTATAAACTTTTAGACTCCTTCTGATGTTATATTAGATATACATAGGTCAGTTTTTGACCTCCAGGAACACATTTATGGCACATTTCTAGAAGAAAATGTGAAGTTGAGCCTGAAGTGGCAAATCTCACCACTCGGTTGCTAGGGTGTTCTGGGTGGTTGCTAGGTGGTTGATAGGCTATTCTGGATGGCTGCTATGGTGTTTTTATGTGGTTGCTAGGGTGTTTTGGGTGGTTGCTAAGGTGTTAATGTTGCTAGGTTGTTGCTAGGCTGTTTCCAGGTTGTTCTGGGTGGGTTGCTAGGGTGTTGCTAGGTGGTTGCTTGGGTGTTCTTGTTTGTTGGTGGGGGTTTCTGGGTGGTTTCTAGGGTGTTTTAGGTCGTTCCTATGGTTTTTCATTTCATGTTTATATTGTTTGAAACCTTTTGAGGACCCTTTTACCATAACAATATAAACTTATTGACTCCTCCTGTTTTGTATTAGCTATTAGTCAATTTTTGACCTGTGAAGTGGTGCTTGCAGTGGCAAATCTCACCACCCGGTTGCTAAGATTTTCTGGGTGGTTGCTAGGGTGTTTTTGGTAGTTACTATTGGTAGTCTGTGTGGTTCCTATGGTGTTTCTGGTGGTTGGTAGTGTCCAAATCACTATAGAGTTTTTATAATGTTTTTGGCAATTGATTTATATATCATCAAAAGGAGTCGATTAGTTTTTCAGAAATAATTTCAGTAGGTCAGATGTGGACAATTCTATATGGCCTAAGAAACATCATAAGGAGTCTATGAGTATGTAGAAAGTTCAAGATCAAGTACACATAGGCAAGAAATATAGTCTGTAGGTCAAATATCTGTCTGGCTAAAATAATAATAACATGGGCAAGAAATATAGTCTGTAGGTCAAATATCTGTCTGGCTAAAATAACATGATAAGAGGTCATTCTGTATAGTATCCTGATTTTCAAAGAACACTTTAGCCAGAAATATGTTCAGTAGCTAAAATAAGGACTCTTGTATGGCTTCAGTAACATCAAAAGGAGTTAATGAGTATGTTTAGAATGTTCAAGATCAAGTACTCATGGGCCAGAACTATGTTCAGTAGGTCAAAATGAATCCATCTATAGCTCGTGTAATATCAGAAGGAGTCTAAAAGTTTTTCTTGTTTAAAAACTTTTGAGGACCCTTTGACCAGAAATGAGTTAAATACTTAAGATATGGACATTCTATATGGTTTAAGAAGCATCAAAAGGAGTCTATGAGAATTTATAGAAAGTTCGAGACCTAGTACTCGTCGGCCAGGACTATGTTTGTGGGTCAAAGAGGAACCTCTAGGCCTAGGAAGCATAAGAAGTAGTCTATTTAGTATGTATAGAAAGTTCAATATCAGGTACTCGTGGGACAGATATATGTTCAGTCAGCCCATTCTCACTCCCAAGGCGTCACCTAACTGACACTTTGGGAAGCATTTGACCATGCTTCAATATCTGACGCTTTAGGCGCCCTTTAGCGTCAGTAAGATGACGCCCTAGGATCGTGTGTACCCTACCCCCACCCCATACCTAAACCTAACCGCATCCTCTAACTGACGCTTTCCTTTAACTCTAACTGACAGTTAGATGACGCCGTAGGATCGCGTCATGTAAGTGACGCTAAAGGGCGCCTAAAACGTCAAATATTAAGCATGGTCAAAGGTGACGCCTTGGGGTGAGAATGTGTTGGTTCAGTCGGTCAAATATCTCCAATCAACCAGAACACCCTAGCAACCACCTAGCAACACCCAAGCAACAAACCAGAACACCCCAGCAACCGGCTAGCAACACCCTAGCAACCACCCAGAACACCCCGGCAACCGCCTAGCAAACACCCTAGCAACCACTCAGAACACCCCGGCAACCGCCTAGCAATACCCTAGCAACCGCCCAGAACACCTTAGCAACCCACTCAGAATAGCCTAGCAACGGTATATCAACCACCCAGAATACCCTAAAAAAACACCTAACAACCACCCAGACCACCGTAGCAACAACCCAGAACACCCTAGCAACCGGGTGGTGAGATTTGGCGCTTCAAGCTCCATTTCACATTTTCTTCTGGAAAATGTGCCATAAATGTGTGCCTGGAGGTCAAAAATGTATCTGTGTATCTATTTTATCTGTGTTATAGTTGTCTATGTATCTATTTTAGCTGATGTTATAGTCAGAATCCTTCTGACTATAACATCAGAGGGAGTCTAAAAGTTTATATCGTTTTAAACTCTTTGAGGATTAGTTCAATAGGTCAGATATGGACTTCTCTATGGCTTAGGAAGCATCTATTGGAGTCTATGAGTATGTATGGAAAGTATAAGATCAAGTACTTTTGGGCCAGAAATATGTTCAGTAGGTAAAATATTTTTCTGGCTGAAATGACATCATGAGAAGAAAATCTCCAACCAACCAGAACACTCTAGCAACCACCCAGAACACCCTAGAAACAAACCAGAACACCCCAGCAACCATCTGGCAACACCCTAGCAACCACCCAGAACACCCCAGCAACCACCTAGCAACACCCTAGCAACCACCCAGAACACCTTCGCAACCACCCAGAATACCCTAGCAAACGCATAGCAACACCATATCAAACACCCAGAATACCCTAAAAAAACACCTAGCAACAGACCCAGAACACCGTAGCAACCTCCCAGAACACCCTAGCAACCGGGTGGTGAGATTTGCCGCTTCAAGCTCCACTTCACATTTTCTTCTGAAAATGTGCCATAAATGTGTTCCTGGAGGTCAAAATTGACCTATGTATATCTAATATAACATCAGAAGGAATCTAAAAGTTTATATGGTTTTAAACTTTTTGAGGAACCTTTGACCAGAAATGAGTTCAATATGTCAGATATGAACTTCTCTATGGCTTAGGAAGCATCTGTTGGAGTCTATGAGTATGAATGGAAAGTACAAGGTCAAGTACTTTTGGGCCAGAAATATGTTCAGTAGGTCAAATATCTTTCTGGCTGAAATGACATGATGAGAAGTAAAGCTCTCGGTATATTAACCCAAACATCAAATACCCGTGGGCCAAAAATGTGTTTCTGGAGGTCAAAAATTGACCTATGTATAGCTAATATATAACATCAATAACATCAGGAGTCTATAAGTTTATATTGTTTAAAACCTTTTGAGGAACCTTTGACCAGAAATAAGTTCAATAGGTCAGATATGGACTTCTCTATTGGAGTCTATGAGTATGTATGGAAAGTTCAAGATCAAGTACTTTTGGGCCAGAAACATGTTCAGTAGGTCAAATATTTGTCTGGCTGAAATGACATTATGAGAAGTAAATCTCCCGGTATATTAACCCACAGAGCAAGGACCCGTGGGCCATTAAAGTTTTCCTGGAGGTCAAAAATTGACCTATGTAATATAACATCAGAAGGAGTCTATAAGTTTATATCGTTTTAAACTTTTTGAGGAACCTTTGAGCAGAAATTAGTTCAAAAGGTCAGATATGGACTTTTCCATGGCTTAGGAAGCATCTATTGGAGTCTATGAGTATGTATGGAAAGTTCAAGATCAGGTACTTTTGGGCCAGAAATATGTTCAGTAGGTAAAATATTTTTCTGGCTGAAATGACATCATGAGAAGAAAATCTCCAACCAACCAGAACACCCTAGCAACCACCCAGAACACCCTAGAAACAAACCAGAACACCCCAGCAACCATCTGGCAACAGCTTAGCAACCACCCAGAACACCCCAGCAACCGCTTAGCAACACCCTAGCAACCACCCAGAACACCTTCACAACCACCCAGAATACCCTAGCAAACGCATAGCAACACCATAGCAAACACCCAGAATACCCTAAAAAAACAACTAGCAACACACCCAGAACACCGTAGCTACCTCCCAGAACACCCTAGCAACCGGGTGGTGAGATTTGCCGCTTCAAGCTCCACTTCACATTTTCTTCTGGAAATGTGCCATAAATGTGTTCCTGGAGGTCAAAATTGACCTCTGTATATCTAATATAACATCAGAAGGAGTCTAAAAGTTTATATTGTCTTAAACATTTTGGGGAAACTTTGACCATAAATTAGTTCAATATGTCAGATATGGACTTCTCTATGGCTTAGGAAGCATCTGTTGGAGTCTACGAGTATGCATGGAAAGTACAAAGTCAAGTACTTTTGGGCCAGAAATATGTTCAGTAGGTCAAATATCTTTCTGGCTGAAATGACATCATGAGAAGTAAAGCTCTCGGTATATTAACCCAAACATCAAATACCCGTGGGCCAAAAATGTGTTTCTGGAGGTCAAAAATTGACCTATGTATAGCTAATATATAACATCAATAACATCAGGAGTCTATAAGTTTATATTGTTTAAAACCTTTTGAGGAACCTTTGACCAGAAATAAGTTCAATAGGTCAGATATGGACTTCTCTATGGCTTAGGAAGCATCTATTGGAGTCTATGAGTATGTATGGAAAGTTCAAGATCAAGTACTTTTGGGCCAGAAACATGTTCAGTAGGTCAAATATTTTTCTGGCTGAAATGACATCATGAGAAGTAAATCTCTCGGTATATTAACCCACAGATCAAGGACCCGTGGGCCATAAAGGTGTTCCTGGAGGTCAAAAATTGACCTATGTAATATAACATCAGAAGGAGTCTATAAGAGTATATCGTTTTAAACTTTTTGAGGAACCTTTGAGTAGAAATTAGTTCAAAAGGTCAGATATGGACTTTTCCATGGCTTAGGAAGCATCTATTGGAGTCTATGAGTATGAATGGAAAGTTCAAGATCAAGTACTTTTGGGCCAGAAATATGTTCAGTAGGTCAAATATCTATCTGGCTGAAATAACATCATGAGAAAGATCAATTAATTACCCATAGGCTAGAAATATGTTCAGTATGTCAAAAAGGAACCTATGTATATAACATCAGATTGAGTCTATCAGTTGATATTATTTAAACACTTTTGAGGAAACAGACCAGAAATTAGTTCAATATGGACTTTAGATATGGACTTCTCTATGGCTTAGAATATCCGTGAGCCAGAAATATGTTCACAAAAAGGAACCTATCTATAGCTTTTAAATCATCAAAAGGTAATAAGTTCATATTTATTAAAACCTCTGAGGACCCTACTACTAATTATTTTGTGCACTGAAGAAAAAACATCACATGAGCGGTCGTGCAATGCAATAACTTAGCCTACTCGTTCCTTTGTGCAACAAAGAGATGTGTAATGCATGTGTTTTGTAACAAGGGAAATAATTGCATTAGTTGTTGCATTTCTGTGATAAAGTGAAATCGTTGCCATTAAGAAAGTTGTGCATGAAGAACGTTGTGCATCAAAAATAACATAAATGCAATATGCACTTTATTGCATTCAAGAACTAAACCATTCCTTAGTGCTTTGACTGGAAAACGTGTTGTTTCATTGCAATGCTTACATTTTCTAACTTATTCTTCTTCGCAATGAAAAGAAAGGATATAACACGCGTGCTTTTCCATGCATTTCCATTCTACAACTAAATAATTTGTGTTTTGACGAGAAAACATCACTAGAGCGATCGCTTTACAATGCATACACTAACTTGTTCCTTTGTGCAACGAATAGATTTGCAATGCTTCTGCTTTAGGATTGCATTGCACATGCACGGAATAACTAACTGTACAATGAAAAGAAATCACCTAAGATGTGTTTCATTGCATTGTATGACATATCTAACTTGTTCCTCGTTATGCAAATGCACTTAATAACTAACATCTCTGCAATGAAAAGAAAACCCCTAAGATGTGTTTCATTGCATTGCATGACCTAATCCAACTTGTTCCTCGTCACGCAATACCTCTGTGCAATGAAAAGAAAACAGCTAAGATGTGTTTTAGTGAATTGCATGACATATCTTACTTGTTTCTCGTTAGGCATATGTACGCAATAACTAACCTCTTTGCAATGAAAAGAAAACACCTAAGATGTGTTTCATCGCATTGCATGACCTATCTAACTTGTTCCTCGTTATGCATATCCACGCAATAACTAAACTCTGCGCAGTGAAAAGAAAACACCTAAGATCTGTTTCAATGCATATGCATGACATATCTAACTTGTGCAGTTTTCTTTTCACTGCACAGAGGTTAGTTATTGTGTGCATATGCAAAACGAGGAACAAGTTAGATATGTCATGCAATGCAATGAAACACATCTTAGGTGGTTTCTTTTCATTGCACAGAGGTTAGTTATTGCGTGCATATATGCATAACGAGGAACAAGTTAGATATGTCATGCAATGCGATGAAACACATCTTAGGTGTTTTCTTTTCATTGCAAAGAGGTTAGTTATTGCGTGAATATGCATACAATGCGATGAAACATATCTTAGGTGTTTCCTTTTCATTTCACAGAGGTTAGTTATTGCGTGCATATGCATAACGAGGAACAAGTTAGATATGTCATGCAAAGCAATGAAACACATGTTAGATGTTTTCTTTTTGGTGCAGAGAGGTTAGTTATTTGCGTGCATATGCATAACGAGGAACAAGTTAGATAGGTCATGCAATGCATTGAAACACATCTTAGGTGTTTTCTTTTCATTGCACAGAGGTTATTTATTGCGTGCATATATGCAAAACGAGGAACAAGTTAGATATGTCATGAAATGCTATGAAACACATCTTAGGTGTTTTCTTTTCATTGCACAGAGGTTAGTTATTGCTTGCATATGCATAACGAGGAACAAGTTAGATATGTCATGCAATGCGATGAAACACATCTTAGGTGTTTTCTTTTCATTGCAAAGAGGTTAGTTATTGCGTGCATATGCATAACGAGGAACAAGGTAGATATGTCATGCAAAGCAATGAAACTCATGTTAGATGTTTTCTTTTCGGTGCACAGAGGTTAGTTATTTGCGTGCATATGCATAACGAGGAACAAGTTAGATAGGTCATGCAATGCATTGAAACACATCTTAGGTGTTTTCTTTTCATTGCAAAGAGGTTAGTTATTGCGTGAATATGCATACAATGCGATGAAACACATCTTAGGTGTTTTCTTTTTATTGCACAGAGGTTAGTTATTGCGTGCATATGCATAACGAGGAACAAGTTAGATATGTCATGCAAAGCAATGAAACACATGTTAGATGTTTTCTTTTCGGTGCACAGAGGTTAGTTATTTGCGTGCATATGCATAACGAGGAACAAGTTTGATAGGTCATGCAATGCATTGAAACACATCTTAGGTGTTTTCTTTCCATTGCACATAGGTTAGTTATTACGTGCATATGCAATGCAATCTTAAAGCATTGCAAATCTCTTCGTTGCACAAACGAACAAGTTAGTGTATGCATTGTAAAGCGATCGCTCTTGTGACGTTTTCTCGTCAAAACACAAATTAATTAGTTGTAGAATGGAAATGCACGGAAAAGCACGCGTGTTTTATCTTTTCTTTTCATTGCAAAAAGAATAAGTTAGAAAATGTAAACATTGCAATGAAACAACACACGTTATTCAGTCAAAGCACTAAGGAAAGGTTTAGTTCTTGAATGAAATTAAGTGCATACATGTTATTTTTGATGCACAACGTTCTTCATGCACAAATCCACATCTCTTCATTACACAAAGCAACGGGTGATGTTTTATTGTAATGCATAAAATATCGAACTTGTTCCTCTTTGCAATGAAAAGAAAGTGTATGCATGTGCTTTCGCATGCATTTCTATTTTACAAACTGACACATGTTACAGAGACACATGTTAGTTATTTCGTCATGTTAGTTATTTCGTGCATATTCTTTAATGCACAACGTTAGAACGTTAGATGTGTTTTCGTTGAACAACGGAGTATGAGTTAGTTATTGAATGCATTGTAAGGAAACAGCTAATGGCAACGATTTCTCTTCATCACAGAAATGCAACAACTAATGCAATTATTTCCCTTGTTATAAAACACATGCATTACACATCTCTTTGTTGCACAAAGGAACGAATAAGTTATTGCATTGCACGACCGCAAGTGATGTTTTTTCGTCAGTGCACAAAAGAATTAGTGGTAGAATCCACGCGAAAGAGTCAAAGGGTCCTCAAAGGTTTTTAATAAATATTAACTTATTGACTTTTGATGATTTATAAGTTATGGATAGGTTCCTTTTTGTCCTAGTGAAAATATTTCTGGCTCACGGGTACTTGATTCTAAGCCATAGAGAAGTCCATATCTGACCTATTAAACTAATTTCTGGTCTATGTTTCCTCAAAAGTTTTTAAATAATATCAACTGATAGACTCAATCTGATCTTATATACATAAGTTCCTTTTTGACCTACTGAACATATTTCTAGCCTATGGGTAATTAATTGATCCTTCTCATGATGTCATTTCAGCCAGACAGATATTTGACCTACTGAACATATTTACGGCCCAAAAGTACTTGATCTTGAACTTTCCATACAGGTGTTCTGGGTGTGTTGCTAGGTGTTTTTTTAGGGTATTCTGGGTGGTTGCTATGGTTTTGCTATGCGGTTGGTAGGGTATTCTGGGCTGTTGCGAAGGTGTTCTGGGTGGTTGCTAGGGTGTTGCTAGAAGGTTTCTGGGGTGTTCTGGGTGGTTGCTAGGGTTTTGCCAGATGGTTGCTGGGGTGTTCTGGTTTGTTTCTAGGGTGTTCTGGTGGTTGCTAGGCTGTTGCTTGGTGGTTGCTAGGGTGTTCTGGATGGTTGGAGATTTACTTCTCATGATGTCAATTCAGCCAATAAAATATTTTACCTACTGAACATGTTTCTGGCCCAAAAGGACTTGATCTTGAACTTTCCATACATACTCATAGACTATGTAATATAACATTCTGAAGTTATATTACATAGGTCAATTTTTGACATCCATGAACACTTTCATGGCCCACGGGTACTTGATCTGTGGGTTAATATACAAGAGAGATTTACATCTCATAATGTAATTTCAGCCAAACAAATATTTGACCTACTGAACATGTTTCTGGCCCAAAAGTACTTGATCTTGATTTTTCCATACATAGACTCGAACAGATGCTTCCTAAGCCATAGAGAAGTCCATACCTGACCTATTGAACTCATTTCTGGTCAAAGGTTTCTCAAAAGGTTTTAAACAATATCAACTTTTAGACTCCTTCTGATGTTATAGTCAGAAGGAGTCTGACTATAACATCAGATAAAATAGATACTTAGATTCATTTTTGACCTCCAGGAACACATTTATGGCACATTTCCAGAAGAAAATGTGAAGTGAAGCTTGAAGCGGCAAATCTCACCACCCTGTTGCTAGGGTGTTCTGGGTGGTTGCTCTGGTGTTCAGGGTGTGTTGCTAACTGTTTTTTTTTAGGGTATTCTGGGTGATTGCTATGGTGTTGCTATGCGGTTGCTAGGGTATTCTTGGTGGTTGCTGGGGTGTTCTGGGTGGTTGCTAGGGTGTTGCCAGATTGTTGCTGGGGTGTTCTGGTTTGTTTCTAGGGTGTTCTGGGAGGTTGCTACGGTGTTCTGGGTGTGTTGATAGGTGTTTTTTTAGGGTATTCTGGGTGGTTGCTATGGTGTTGCTATGCGGTTGCTAGGGTATTCTGGGCTGTTGCGAAGGTGTTCTGGGTGGTTGCTAGGGTGTTGCTAGGCGGTTGCTGGGGTGTTCTGGGTGGTTGCTAGGGTGTTGCCAGATTGTTGCTAGGGTGTTCTGGTTTGTTTCTAGGGTGTTCTGGGAGGTTGCTACGGTGTTCTGGGTGTGTTGCTAGGTGTTTTTTAGGGTATTCTGGGTGGTTTCTATGGTGTTGCTATGCGGTTGCTAGGGTATTCTGGGTGGTTGCGAAGGTGTTCTGGGTGGTTGCTAGGGTGGTGCTAGGTGGTTTCTGGGATGTTCTGGTGGTTCCTAGGGTTTTGCCAGATGGTTGCTGGGGTGTTCTGGTTTGTTTCTAGGGTGTTCTGGATGGTTGCTATGCTGTTGGTAGGGTATTCTGGGCTGTTGCGAAGGTGTTCTGGGTGGTTGCTAGGGTTTTGCCAGATGGTTGCTGGGGTGTTCTGGTTTGTTTCTAGGGTGTTCTGGCGGTTGCTAGGCTGTTGCTTGGTGGTTGCTAGGGTGTTCTGGATGGTTGGAGATTTATTTCTCATGATGTCAATTCAGCCAATAAAATATTTTACCTACTGAACATGTTTCTGGCCCAAAAGTACTTGATCTTGAACTTTCCATACATACTCATAGACTATGTGATATAACATTCTGAAGTTATATTACATAGGTCAATTTTTGACATCCATGAACACTTTCATGGCCCACGGGTACTTGATCTGTGGGTTAATATACAAGAGAGATTTACATCTCATAATGTAATTTCAGCCAAACTAATATTTGACCTACTGAACATGTTTCTGGCCCAAAAGTACTTGATCTTGATTTTTCCATACATAGACTCGAACAGATGCTTCCTAAGCCATAGAGAAGTCCATACCTGACCTATTTAACTCATTTCTGGTCAAAGGTTCCTCAAAAGGTTTTAAACAATATCAACTTTTAGACTCCTTCTGATGTTATTAGTCAGAAGGAGTCTGACTATAACATCAGATAAAATAGATACTTAGATTCATTTTTGACCTCCAGGAACACATTTATGGCACATTTCCAGAAGAAAATGTGAAGTGAAGCTTGAAGCGGCAAATCTCACCACCCTGTTGCTAGGGTGTTCTGGGTGGTTGCTCCGGTGTTCAGGGTGTGTTGCTAGCTGTTTTTTTTTTAGGGTATTCTGGGTGATTGCTATGGTGTTGCTATGCGGTTGCTAGGGTATTCTTGGTGGTTGCTGGGGTGTCCTGGGTGGTTGCTAGGGTGTTGCCAGATTGTTGCTGGGGTGTTCTGGTTTGTTTCTAGGGTGTTCTGGGAGGTTGCTACGGTGTTCTGGGTGTGTTGCTAGGTGTTTTTTTTTGGGTATTCTGGGTGGTTGCTATGGTGTTGCTATGCGGTTGCTAGGGTATTCTGGGCTGTTGCGAAGGTGTTCTGGGTGGTTGCTAGGGTGCTGCTAGGCGGTTTCTGGGGTGTTCTGGGTGGTTGCTAGGGTTTTGCCAGATGGTTGCTGGGGTATTCTGGTTTGTTTCTAGGGTGTTCTGGTGGTTGCTAGGCTGTTGCTTGGTGGTTGCTAGGGTGTTCTCTGGATGGTTGGAGATTTACTTCTCCTGATGTCAATTCAGCCAGAAAAATATTTTACCTACTGAACATGTTTCTGGCCCAAAAGTACTTCATCTTGAACGTTCCATACATACTCATAGACTCCAACAGATGCTTCCTAAGCCATATCTGACCTATTGAACTCATTTCTGGTCAAAGGTTCCTCAAAAGGTTTTAAATATCAACTTTTAGACTCCTTATAATGTTATTGTCAGATAAAATAGATACATAGATAACTATAACATCAGATAAAATAGATACTTAGATACATTTTTGACCTCCAGGAACACATTTATGGCACATTTCCAGAAGAAAATGTGAAGTGAAGCTTGAAGCGGCAAATCTCACCACCCGGCTGCTAGGGTGTTCTGGGTGGTTGCTAGGTGTTTTTTTTAGGGTATTCTTGGTGGTTGATATACGGTTGCTAAGGTATTCTGTGTGGTTGCTAAGATGTTCTGGGTGGTTGCTAGGGTGTTGCTAGGCGGTGCCTTGGTGTTCTGGTTTGTTTCTAGGGTGTTGCTAGGTGGTTGCTAGGGTGTTCTGGTTGATTGGAGATTTACTTCTTATGATGACATTTAAGGCAGAAAATATTTTACCTACTGAACATGTTTCTGTCCCAAAAGTTCCTGATCTTGAACTCTCCATACAGACTCATAGACTCCAATAGATGCTTCCTAAGCCATAGAGAAGTCCATATGTGACCTATTGAACTCATTTCTGGTTCCTCAAAATAATTTAAAAAAATAAAAAACTTATAGATTCCTTCTGATGTTATATTAGCTATACATAGGACCATTTTTGACCTCCAGGAACACATTTATGGCCCACGGGTACTTGATCTCTGGGTTAGTATAGCGAGAGATTTACTTCTCATGATTTCATTTCAGCCAGACAAATATTTGACCTCCTTCTGATGTTATATAAGATATACATTGGTCAATTATATTAAATATACATAGGTCAATGTTTGGATTCAAGATGAGTGGCGTGCTCAATTCCTTTTAAAAAAGTTCAACCTGGGTGCTCTTCGGTCCAAGGTAGGACATCAAGGAAACAGTAGAGAAAAAAATCTCTGATGACCGAGGCACTCCTTCATTAAAATTTCTTTATTGTACAAATGACATGTCCTAAACGGACAAATTTAAAAAGCCTGTTTCCTTGATACATAGGTCAATTTTTTAACCTCCAGGAACAGATTTATGTCCCACGGGTACTTGATCTGTGGGTTAATATACCGATAGATTTACTTCTCATGATGTCATTGAACTCATTTCTGGTCAAAGGTTCCTCAAAAAGTTTAAAACATTATAAACTTTTAGACTCCTTCTGATGTTATATTAGATATACATAGGTCAGTTTTTGACCTCCAGGAACACATTTATGGCACATTTCTAGAAGAAAATGTGAAGTTGAGCCTGAAGTGGCAAATCTCACCACCCGGTTGCTAGGGTGTTCTGGGTGGTTGCTAGGTGGTTGATAGGCTATTCTGGATGGCTGCTATGGTGTTTTTATGTGGTTGCTAGGGTGTTTTGGGTGGTTGCTAAGGTGTTAATGTTGCTAGGTTGTTGCTAGGCTGTTTCCAGGTTGTTCTGGGTGGTTGCTAGGGTGTTGCTAGGTGGTTGCTTGGGTGTTCTTGTTTGTTGGTTGGGGTTTCTGGGTGGTTTCTAGGGTGTTTTAGGTCGTTCCTATGGTTTTTCATTTCATGTTTATATTGTTTGAAACCTTTTGAGGACCCTTTTACCATAACAATATAAACTTATAGACTCCTTCTGATGTTGTATTAGCTATTAGTCAATTTTTGACCTGTGAAGTGGTGCTTGCAGTGGCAAATCTCACCACCCGCTTGCTAAGATTTTCTGGGTGGTTGCTAGGGTGTTTTTGGTAGTTACTATTGGTAGTCTGTGTGGTTCCTATGGTGTTTCTGGTGGTTGGTAGTGTCCAAATCACTATAGAGTTTTTATAATGTTTTTGGCAATTGATTTATATATCATCAAAAGGAGTCGATTAGTTTTTCAGAAATAATTTCAGTAGGTCAGATGTGGACAATTCTATATGGCCTAAGAAACATCATAAGGAGTCTATAAGTATGTAGAAAGTTCAAGATCAAGTACACATGGGCAAGAAATATAGTCTGTACGTCAAATATCTGTCTGGCTAAAATAATAATAACATGGGCAAGAAATATCAACGCATTCTCACCCCAAGGCGTCACCTTTGACCATGCTTCAATATTTGACGTTTTAGGCGCCCTTTAGCGTCACTTACATGACGCGATCCTACGGCGTCATCTAACTGACGCTAAAGGAAAGCGTCAGTTAGAGGACGCGGTTAGGTTTAGGTGTGGGGTGGGGGTAGGGTACACGCGATCCTAGGGCGTCATCTAACTGACGCTAAAGGGCGCCTAAAGCGTCAGATATTGAAGCATGTCCAAATGCTTCCCAAGGCGTCAGTTAGGTGACGCCTTGGGAGTGAGAATGGGCTGGAAATATAGTCTGTAGGTCAAATATCTGTCTGGCTAAAATAACATGATAAGAGGTCATTCTGTATAGTATCCTGATTTTCAAAGAACACTTTAGCCAGAAATATGTTCAGTAGCTAAAATAAGGACTCTTGTATGGCTTCAGTAACATCAAAAGGAGTTAATGAGTATGTTTAGAATGTTCAAGATCAAGTACTCATGGGCCAGAACTATGTTCAGTAGGTCAAAATGAATCTATCTATAGCTCGTGTAATATCAGAAGGAGTCTAAAAGTTTTTCTTGTTTAAAAACTTTTGAGGACCCTTTGACCAGAAATGAGTTAAATACTTAAGATATGGACATTCTATATGGTTTAAGAAGCATCAAAAGGAGTCTATGAGAATTTATAGAAAGTTCGAGACCTAGTACTCGTCGGCCAGGACTATGTTTGTGGGTCAAAGAGGAACCTCTAGGCCTAGGAAGCATAAGAAGTAGTCTATTTAGTATGTATAGAAAGTTCAATATCAGGTACTCGTGGGACAGATATATGTTCAGTCAGCCCATTCTCACTCCCAAGGCGTCACCTAACTGACACCTTGGGAAGCATTTGACCATGCTTCAATATCTGATGCTTTAGGCGCCCTTTAGCGTCAGAAAGATGACGCCCTAGGATCGCGTGTACCCTACCCCCACCCCATACCTAAACCTAACCGCATCCTCTAACTGACGCTTTCCTTTTAGTTAGATGACGCCAGTTTTTCCTCCAGTTAGATGACGCCGTAGGATCGCGTCATGTAAGTGACGCTAAAGGGCGCCTAAAACGTCAAATATTGAAGCATGGTCAAAGGTGACGCCTTGGGGTGAGAATGTTTTGGTTCAGTCGGTCAAATATCTTCCTGCTCATAAAACATCATACGTAGTAAATATCAATGTATAGTTACCTAATGATCAAGTACCATTTGACCAGAAATGAGTTCAATGGATCAGATATAAACAATCCATATGGCTAATGTGTTCATTAGGTAAAATAAGGACTGTTGTATGGCTTCAGTAACATCAAAAGGAGTCAATGAGCATGTTCAGAAAGTAAGATCTAGTACTCGTGGGCCAGAACTAATGTTCAGTAGGTCAAATCCCACTTCAAATTTTCTTCTGGAAATGTGCCATAAATGTGTTACATAGGTCAAAAATTGTTAATACAACATCAGAAGGAGTCTATAAGTTTATATTGTTATGGCAAAAGGGTCCTCAAAAGGTTTCAAACAATATAAACATGAAATGTAATAAAAGAATCGATTAGTTAACAGCTAAATCATGCCAAAAACATTATAGAAACTCTATAGTAACCATATGTGAACATTACCAACCACCTGGTAACACCATAGCAACAACCCAGAATACCATAGTAACGACCTAAAACACCCTAGCAACCACCCAGAAACCCCCACCAACAAACAAGAACACCCCAGCAACCACCTAGCAACACCCTATCAACCATCCAGAACAACCTGGCAACATTATCACCTTAGCAACCACCCAGAATACCCTAGCAACCGCATAAAAACACCATAGCAACCACCCAGAATACCCTAACAACCACCTAGCATCCACCCAGAACACCTTAGCAACCGGGTGGTGAGATTTCCCACTTCAGGCTCAACTTTACATTTTCTTCTGGAAATGTGCCATATATGTGTTCCTGGAGGTCAAAATTGACCTATGTATATCTAATATAACATCAGAAGGAATCTAAAAGTTTATATGGTTTTAAACTTTTTGAGGAACCTTTGACCAGAAATGAGTTCAATATGTCAGATATGAACTTCTCTATGGAAGCATCTGTTGGAGTCTATGAGTATGAATGGAAAGTACAAGGTCAAGTACTTTTGGGCCAGAAATATGTTCAATGACACCATGAGAAGTAAATCTATCGGTATATTAACCCACAGATCAAATACAAGTGGGACATAAATGTGTTCCTGGAGGTTAAAAAATTGACCTAATATAATCTAATATAATTGACCAATGTATATCTACAACATCAGAAGGAGGTCAAATATTTGTCTGGCTGAAATGACATCATGAGAAGTAAATCTCTCGGTATACTCACCCACAGATCAAGTACCCTTGGGTTCCTGGAGGTCAAAAATTGTCCTATGTATAGCTAATATAACAACAGAAGGAATCAATAAGTTTATATTGTTTTAAACTATTTTGAGGAACCAGAAATGAGTTCAATAGGTCAGATATATCCATATCTGACCTATTGAACTCATTTCTCTATGGCTTAGGAAGTATCTATTGGAGTCTATGAGTCTGTATGGAAAGTTCAAGATCCAAGAACTTTTGGGACAGAAACATGTTCAGTAGGTAAAATATTTTTCTGCCTTAAATGACATCATGAGAAGTAAATCTCCAATCAACCAGAACACCCTAGCAACCACCTAGCAACACCCTAGCAACAAACCAGAACACCCCAGCAACCGGCTAGCAACACCCTAGCAACCACCCAGAACACCCCGGCAACCGCCTAGCAAACACCCTAGCAACCACCCAGAACACCCCGGCAACCGCCTAGCAATACCCTAGCAACCGCCCAGAACACCTTAGCAACCCACTCAGAATAGCCTAGCAACGGTATATCAACCACCCAGAATACCCTAAAAAAACACCTAACAACCACCCAGAACACCGTAGCAACAACCCAGAACACCCTAGCAACCGGGTGGTGAGATTTGGCGCTTCAAGCTCCATTTCACATTTTCTTCTGGAAAATGTGCCATAAATGTGTGCCTGGAGGTCAAAAATGTATCTGTGTATCTATTTTATCTGATGTTATAGTTGTCTATGTATCTATTTTATCTGATGTTATAGTCAGAATCCTTCTGACTATAACATCAGAGGGAGTCTAAAAGTTTATATCGTTTTAAACTCTTTGAGGACCCTTTGACCAGAAATTAGTTCAATAGGTCAGATATGGACTTCTCTATGGCTTAGGAAGCATCTATTGGAGTCTATGAGTATGTATGGAAAGTTCAAGATCAAGTACTTTTGGGCCAAAAATATGTTCAGTAGGTAAAATATTTTTCTGGCTGAAATGACATAATGAGAAGAAAATCTCCAACCAACCAGAACACCCTAGCAACCACACAGAACACCCTAGAAACAAACCAGAACACCCCAGCAACCATCTGGCAACACCCTGGCAACCACCCAGAACACCCCAGCAACCGCCTAGCAACACCCCAGCAACCACCCAGAACACCTTCGCAACCACCCAGAATACCCTAGCAAAGGCATAGAAACACCATAGCAAACACCCAGAATACTCTAAAAAAACACCTAGCAACTCACCCAGAATACCATAGCAACCTCCCAGAACACCCCAGCAACACCCTAGCAACCACCCAGAACACCTTCGCAACCACCCAGAATACCCTAGCAAACGCATAGCAACACCATAGCAAACACCCAGAATACCCTAAAAAAAACCACCTAGCAACACACCCAGAACACCGTAGCAACCTCCCAGAACACCCTAGCAACCGGGTGGTGAGATTTGCGCTTCAAGATCCGCTTCAATTTTTTCTTCTGAAAAATGTGCCATAAATGTGTTCCTGGAGCCTGGAGGTCAAAATTGACCTATGTATATCTAATATAACATCAGAAGGAGTCTAAAAGTTTATATTGTTTTAAACTTTTTGAGGAACCTTTGACCAGAAATTAGTTCAATATGTCAGCTATGGACTTCTCTATGGCTTAGGAAGCATCTATTGGAGTCTATGAGTATGTATGGAAAGGTCAAGATCAAGTACTTTTTTGGCCAGAAACATGTTCTGTAGGTCAAATATTTGTCTGGCTGAAATGACATTATGAGAAGTAAATCTCTTTGTATATTAACCCACAGATCAAGGACCCGTGGGCCATAAAAGTTTTCCTGGAGGTCAAAAATTGACCTATGTAATATAACATCAGAAGGAGTCTATACGTTTATATCGTTTTAAACTTTTTGAGGAACCTTTGTGCAGAAATTAGTTCAAAAGGTCAGATATGGACTTTTCCATGGCTTAGGAAGCATCTATTGGAGTCTATGAGTATGTATGGAAAGTATAAGATCAAGTACTTTTGGGCCAGAAATATGTTCAGTAGGTAAAATATTTTTCTGGCTGAAATGACATCATGAGAAGAAAATCTCCAACCAACCAGAACACCCTAGCAACCTCCCAGAACACCCTAGCAACCGGGTGGTGAGATTTGCCGCTTCAAGCTCCACTTCACATTTTCTTCTGGAAATGTGCCATAAATGTTTTCCTTTCTATGTGCTTTTCCATTCATTTCCATTCTACAACTAAATAATTTGTGTTTTGACGAGAAAACATCACTAGAGCGATCGCTTTACAATGCATACACTAACTTGTTCCTTTGTGCAACTAATAGATTTGCAATGCTTCTGCTTTAGGATTGCATTGCACATGCACGCAATAACTAACTGTACAATGAAAAGAAAACACCTAAGATGTGTTTCATTGCATTGTATGACATATCTAACTTGTTCCTCGTTATGCAAATGCACTTAGTAACTAACATCTCTGCAATGAAAAGAAAACCCCTAAGATGTGTTTCATTGCATTGCATGACCTAATCTAACTTGTTCCTCGTCATGCATATACATGCAATACCTCTGTGCAATGAAAAGAAAACAGCTAAGATGTGTTTTAGTGAATTGCATGACATATCTAACTTGTTTCTCGTTAGGCATATGTACGCAATAACTAACCTCTGTGCAATGAAAAGAAAACACCTAAGATGTGTTTCATCGCATTGCATGACCTATCTAACTTGTTCCTCGTTATGCATATCAACGCAATGACTAAACTCTGCGCAGTGAAAAGAAAACACCTAAGATCTGTTTTAGTGCATATGCATGACATATCTAACTTGTGCAGTTTTCTTTTCACTGCACAGAGGTTAGTTATTGTGTGCATATGCATAACGAGGAACAAGTTAGATATGTCATGCAAAGCAATGAAACTCATCTTAGGTGTTTTCTTTTCATTGCAAAGAGGTTAGTTATTGCGTGAATATACATACAATGCGATGAAACACATCTTAGGTGTTTTCTTTTCATTGCACAGAGGTTAGTTATTGCGTGCATATGCATAACGAGGAACAAGTTAGATATGTCATGCAAAGCAATGAAACACATGTTAGATGTTTTCTTTTTGGTGCAGAGATGTTAGTTATTTGCGTGCATATGCATAACGAGGAACAAGTTAGATAGGTCATGCAATGCATTGAAACACATCTTAGGTGTTTTCTTTTCATTGCAGAGAGGTTATTTATTGCGTGCAAAACGAGGAACAAGTTAGATATGTTATGCAATGCGATGAAACACATCTTAGGTGTTTTCTTTTCATTGCACAGAGGTTAGTTATTGCTTGCATATGCATAACGAGGAACAAGTTAGATATGTCATACAATGCGATGAAACACATCTTAGGTGTTTTCTTTTCATTGCAAAGAGGTTAGTTATTGCGTGCATATGCATAACGAGGAACAAGTTAGATATGTCATGCAAAGCAATGAAACACATGTTAGATGTTTTCTTTTCGGTGCACAGAGGTTAGTTATTTGCGTGGATATGCATAACGAGGAACAAGTTAGATAGGTCATGCAATGCATTGAAACACATTTTAGGTGTTTTTTTTATTGCACAGAGGTTATTTATTGCGTGCATATATGCAAAACGAGGAACAAGTTAGATATGTCATGCATATGCACTGAAACACATCTTAGGTGTTTTCTTTTCATTGCACAGAGGTTATTGTTTGCGTGCATATATGCAAAACGAGGAACAAGTTAGATATGTCATGCAATGCGATGAAACACATCTTAGGTGTTTTCTTTTCACTACACAGAGCGAGTTATTGCGTGCATATGCATACCGAGGAACAAGTTAGATATGTCATGCAAAGCAATGAAACACATGTTAGATGTTTTCTTTTCAGGGCACAGATGTTAGTTATTTGCGTGCATATGCATAACGAGGAACAAGTTAGATAGGTCTTGCAATGCATTGAAACACATCTTAGGTGTTTTCTTTTCATTGCAAAGAGGTTAGTTATTGCGTGAATATGCATACAATGCGATGAAACACATCTTAGGTGTTTTCTTTTCATTGCACAGAGGTTAGTTATTCCGTGCATATGCATACCGAGGAACAAGTTAGATATGTCGTGCAAAGCAATGAAACACATGTTAGATGTTTTCTTTTCGGTGCACAGAGGTTAGTTATTTGCGTGGATATGCATAACGAGGAACAAGTTAGATAGGTCATGCAATGCATTGAAACACATTTTAGGTGTTTTCTTTTCAGGGCACAGATGTTAGTTATTTGCGTGCATATGCATAACGAGGAACAAGTTAGATAGGTCATGCAATGCATTGAAACACATCTTAGGTGTTTTCTTTTCATTGCAAAGAGGTTAGTTATTGCGTGAATATGCAAACAATGCGATGAAACACATCTTAGGTGTTTTCTTTTCATTGCACAGAGGTTAGTTATTCCGTGCATATGCATACCGAGGAACAAGTTAGATATGTCATGCAAAGCAATGAAACACATGTTAGATGTTTTCTTTTCGGTGCACAGAGGTTAGTTATTTGCGTGGATATGCATAACGAGGAACAAGTTAGATAGGTCATGCAATGCATTGAAACACATTTTAGGTGTTTTTTTTTTATTGCACAGAGGTTATTTATTGCGTGCATATATGCAAAACGAGGAACAAGTTAGATATGTCATGCAATGCGATGAAACACATCTTAGGTGTTTTCTTTTCATTGCACAGAGGTTAGTTATTGCTTGCATAACGAGGAACAAGTTAGATATGTCATGCAATGCGATGAAACACATCTTAGGTGTTTTCTTTTCATTGCAAAGAGGTTAGTTATTGCGTGCATATGCATAACGAGGAACAAGTTAGATATGTCATGCAAAGCAATGAAACACATGTTAGATATTTTCATTTCAGGGCACAGATGTTAGTTATTTGCGTGCATATGCATAACGAGGAACAAGTTAGATAGGTCATGCAATGCATTGAAACACATCTTAGGTGTTTTCTTTTCATTGCAAAGAGGTTAGTTATTGCGTGAATATGCATACAATGCGATGAAACACATCTTAGGTGTTTTCTTTTCATTGCACAGAGGTTAGTTATTCCGTGCATGTGCATACCGAGGAACAAGTTAGATATGTCATGCAATGCGATGAAACACATCTTAGGTGTTTTCTTTTCATTGCAAAGAGGTTAGTTATTGCGTGCATATGCATAACGAGGAACAAGTTAGATATGTCATGCAAAGCAATGAAACACATGTTAGATGTTTTCTTTTCGGTGCACAGAGGTTAGTTATTTGCGTGGATATGCATAACGAGGAACAAGTTAGATAGGTCATGCAATGCATTGAAACACATTTTAGGTGTTTTTTTTATTGCACAGAGGTTATTTATTGCGTGCATATATGCAAAACGAGGAACAAGTTAGATATGTCATGCATATGCACTGAAACACATGTTAGATGTTTTCTTTTCAGGGCACAGATGTTAGTTATTTGCGTGCATATGCATAACGAGGAACAAGTTAGATAGGTCTTGCAATGCATTGAAACACATCTTAGGTGTTTTCTTTTCATTGCAAAGAGGTTAGTTATTGCGTGAATATGCATACAATGCGATGAAACACATCTTAGGTGTTTTCTTTTCATTGCACAGAGGTTAGTTATTCCGTGCATATGCATACCGAGGAACAAGTTAGATATGTCGTGCAAAGCAATGAAACACATGTTAGATGTTTTCTTTTCGGTGCACAGAGGTTAGTTATTTGCGTGGATATGCATAACGAGGAACAAGTTAGATAGGTCATGCAATGCATTGAAACACATTTTAGGTGTTTTCTTTTCAGGGCACAGATGTTAGTTATTTGCGTGCATATGCATAACGAGGAACAAGTTAGATAGGTCATGCAATGCATTGAAACACATCTTAGGTGTTTTCTTTTCATTGCAAAGAGGTTAGTTATTGCGTGAATATGCAAACAATGCGATGAAACACATCTTAGGTGTTTTCTTTTCATTGCACAGAGGTTAGTTATTCCGTGCATATGCATACCGAGGAACAAGTTAGATATGTCATGCAAAGCAATGAAACACATGTTAGATGTTTTCTTTTCGGTGCACAGAGGTTAGTTATTTGCGTGGATATGCATAACGAGGAACAAGTTAGATAGGTCATGCAATGCATTGAAACACATTTTAGGTGTTTTTTTTTTATTGCACAGAGGTTATTTATTGCGTGCATATATGCAAAACGAGGAACAAGTTAGATATGTCATGCAATGCGATGAAACACATCTTAGGTGTTTTCTTTTCATTGCACAGAGGTTAGTTATTGCTTGCATAACGAGGAACAAGTTAGATATGTCATGCAATGCGATGAAACACATCTTAGGTGTTTTCTTTTCATTGCAAAGAGGTTAGTTATTGCGTGCATATGCATAACGAGGAACAAGTTAGATATGTCATGCAAAGCAATGAAACACATGTTAGATATTTTCATTTCAGGGCACAGATGTTAGTTATTTGCGTGCATATGCATAACGAGGAACAAGTTAGATAGGTCATGCAATGCATTGAAACACATCTTAGGTGTTTTCTTTTCATTGCAAAGAGGTTAGTTATTGCGTGAATATGCATACAATGCGATGAAACACATCTTAGGTGTTTTCTTTTCATTGCACAGAGGTTAGTTATTCCGTGCATGTGCATACCGAGGAACAAGTTAGATATGTCATGCAATGCGATGAAACACATCTTAGGTGTTTTCTTTTCATTGCAAAGAGGTTAGTTATTGCGTGCATATGCATAACGAGGAACAAGTTAGATATGTCATGCAAAGCAATGAAACACATGTTAGATGTTTTCTTTTCGGTGCACAGAGGTTAGTTATTTGCGTGGATATGCATAACGAGGAACAAGTTAGATAGGTCATGCAATGCATTGAAACACATTTTAGGTGTTTTTTTTATTGCACAGAGGTTATTTATTGCGTGCATATATGCAAAACGAGGAACAAGTTAGATATGTCATGCATATGCACTGAAACACATCTTAGGTGTTTTCTTTTCATTGCACAGAGGTTATTTTTTGCGTGCATATATGCAAAACGAGGAACAAGTTAGATATGTCATGCAATGCAATGAAACACATCTTAGGTGTTTTCTTTTCACTGCACAGAGCGAGTTATTGCGTGCATATGCATACCGAGGAACAAGTTAGATATGTCATGCAAAGCAATGAAACACATGTTAGATGTTTTCTTTTCGGTGCACAGAGGTTAGTTATTTGCGTGCATATGCATAACGAGGAACAAGTTAGATAGGTCATGCAATGCATTGAAACACATTTTAGGTGTTTTTTCTTTATTGCACAGAGTTTATTTTCGCGTGCATATATGCAAAACGAGGAACAAGTTAGATATGTCATGCAATGCGATGAAACACATCTTAGGTGTTTTCTTTTAATTGCACAAAGGTTAGTTATTGCTTGCATATGCATAACGAGGAACAAGTTAGATATGTCATGCAATGCGATGAAACACATCTTAGGTGTTTTCTTTTAATTGCACAGAGGTTAGTTATTGCTTGCATAAGCATAACGAGGAACAAGTTAGATATGTCATGCAATGCGATGAAACACATCTTAGGTGTTTTCTTTTCATTGCAAAGAGGTTAGTTATTGCGTGCATATGCATAACGAGGAACAAGTTAGATATGTCATGCAAAGCAATGAAACACATGTTAGATGTTTTCTTTTCGGTGCACAGAGGTTAGTTATTTGCATGCATATGCATAACGAGGAACAAGTTAGATAGGTCATGCAATGCATTGAAACACATCTTAGGTGTTTTCTTTTCATTGCCAAGAGGTTAGTTATTGCGTGAATATGCATACAATGCGATGAAACACATCTTACGTGTTTTCTTTTCATTGCTTAGAGGTTAGTTATTGCGTGCATATGCATAATGAGGAATAAGTTAGAATATGTCATGCAAAGCAATGAAACACATGTTAGATGTTTTCTTTTAGGTGCACAGAGGTTAGTTATTTGCTTGCATATGCATAACGAGGAACAAGTTAGATAGGTCATGCAATGCATTGAAACACATCTTAAGTGTTTTCTTTCCATTGCACATAGGTTAGTTATTACGTGCATATGCAATGCAATCTTAAAGCACAAGCATTGCAAACCTCTTCGTTGCACAAAGGAACAAGTTAGTGTATGCATTGTAAAGCGATCGCTCTTGTGACGTTTTCTCGTCAAAACACAAATTAATTAGTTGTAGAATGGAAATGCATGGAAAAGCACGCGTTTTATCTTTTCTTTTCATTGCAAAAAGAATAAGTTAGAAAATGTAAGCATTGCAATGAAACAACACACGTTATTCAGTCAAAGCACTAAGGAAAGGTTTAGTTCTTGAATGAAATTAAGTGCATACATGTTATTTTTGATGCACAACAAATTCACATCTCTTCATTTACACAAAGGGTGTTGTTTTATTGTAATGCATAAAATATCGAACTTTTTGCTCTTTGCAATGAAAAGAAAGTGTATGCATGTGCTTTCGCATGCATTTCTATTTTACAAACTGACAAATGTTACAGAGACACATGTTAGTTATTGCGTGCATATTCTTTAATGCACAACGTTAGAACGTTAGATGTGTTTTCGTTGAACAACGGAGTATGAGTTAGTTATTGCATGCGTTGTAAGGAAACAGCTAATGGCAACGATTTCTCTTCATCACAGAAATGCAACAACTAATGCAATTATTTCCCTTGTTACAAAACACATGCATTACACATCTCTTTGTTGCACAAAGGAACAAATAAGTTATTGCATTGCACGACCGCAAGTGATGTTTATTCGTCAGTGCACAAAAGAATTAGTGGTAGAATCCACGCGAAAGAGTCAAAGGGTCCTCAAAGGTTTGTAATAAATATTAACTTATTGACTTTTGATGATTTATAAGTTATGGATAGGTTCCTTTTTGTCCTAGTGAAAATATTTCTGGCTCACGGGTACTTGATTCTAAGCCATAGAGAAGTCCATATCTGACCTATTAAACTAATTTCTGGTCTATGTTTCCTCAAAAGTTTTTAAATAATATCAACTGATAGACTCAATCTGATGTTATATACATAGGTTCCTTTTTGACCTACTGAACATATTTCTAGCCTATGGGTAATTAATTGATCCTTCTCATGATGTCATTTCAGCCAGACAGATATTTGACCTGCTGAACATATTTACGGCCCAACAGTACTTGATCTTGAACTTTCCACACATACTCATAGACTGCAATCGATGCTTCCTAAACCATGGAAAAGTCCATATCTGACCTTTTGATCTAATTTCTGGTCAAAGGTTCCTCAAAAAGTGTAAATCAATATAAACTTTTAGACTCCTTCTGATGCTAGGGTGTTGCTAGGCGGTTGCTGGGGTGTTCTGGGTGGTTGCTAGGGTGTTGCCAGATTGTTGCTAGGGTCTTCTGGATGGTTGGAGATTTACTTCTCATGATGTCAATTCAGCCAGAAAAATATTTTACCTACTGAACATGTTTCTGGCCCAAAAGTACTTGATCTTGAACTTTCCACACATACTCATAGACTATGTAATATACCATTGTGATGTTATATGACATAGGTCAATTTTTGACATCCATGAACACTTTCATGGCCCACTGGTACTTGATCTGTGGGTTAATATACCGAGAGATTCACATCTCATGATTTAATTTCAGCCAGACAAATATTTGACCTACTGAACATGTTTCTGGCCCAAAAGTACTTGATCTTGAACTTTCCATACATACTCATAGACTCCAACAGATGCTTCCTAAGCCATAGAGAAGTCCATATCTGACCTATTGAACTCATTTCTGGTCAAAGGTTCCTCAAAAGGTTTCAAACAATATCAACTTTTAGACTCCTCTGATGTTATAGTCAGAAGGAGTCTGACTATAACATCAGATAAAATACATATTTAGATACATTTTTGACCTCCAGAACACATTTATGGCACATTTCCAGAAGAAAAATGAAGTGAAGCTTGAAGCGGCAAATCTCACCACCCGGTTGCGAAGGTGTTCTGGGTGGTTGCTAGAGTGTTGCTAGGCGGTTGCTGGGGTGTTCTGGGTGGTTGCTAGGGTGTTGCCAGATTGTTGCTGGGGTGTTCTGGTTTGTTTCTAGGGTGTTCTGGGAGGTTGCTACGGTGTTCTGGGTGTGTTGCTAGGTGTTTTTTTAGGGTATTCTGGGTGGTTGCTATGGTGTTGCTATGCGGTTGCTAGGGTATTCTGGGCTGTTGCGAAGGTGTTCTGGGTGGTTGCTAGGGTGTTGCTAGGCGGTTTCTGGGGTGTTCTGGGTGGTTGCTAGGGTTTTGCCAGATGGTTGCTGGGGTATTCTGGTTTGTTTCTAGGGTGTTCTGGTGGTTGCTAGGCTGTTGCTTGGTGGTTGCTAGGGTGTTCTGGATGGTTGGAGATTTACTTCTCCTGATGTCAATTCAGCCAGAAAAATATTTTACCTACTGAACATGTTTCTGGCCCAAAAGTACTTCATCTTGAACGTTCCATACATACTCATAGACTCCAACAGATGCTTCCTAATCCATATCTGACCTATTGAACTCATTTCTGGTCAAAGGTTCCTCAAAAGGTTTTAAATATCAACTTTTAGACTCCTTATGATGTTATTGTCAGATAAAATAGATACACAGATAACTGTAACATCAGATAAAATAGATACTTAGATACATTTTTGACCTCCAGGAAGACATTTATGGCACATTTCCAGAAGAAAATGTGAAGTGAAGCTTGAAGCGGCAAATCTCACCACTCGGCTGCTAGGGTGTTCTGGGTGGTTGCTAGGTGTTTTTTTTAGGGTATTCTTGGTGGTTGATATACGGTTGCTAAGGTATTCTGTGTGGTTGCTAAGATGTTCTGGGTGGTTGCTAGGGTGTTGCTAGGTGGTTGCTAGGGTGTTCTGGTTGTTTGGAGATTTACTTCTTATGATGACATTTAAGGCAGAAAATATTTTACCTACTGAACATGTTTCTGTCCCAAAAGTTCTTGATCTTGAACTCTCCATACAGACTCATAGACTCCAATAGATGCTTCCTAAGCCATAGAGAAGTCCATATGTGACCTATTGAACTCATTTCTGGTTCCTCAAAATAATTTAAAAAAATAAAAAACTTATAGATTCCTTCTGATGTTATATTAGCTATACATAGGACCATTTTTGACCTCCAGGAACACATTTATGGCCCACGGGTACTTGATCTCTGGGTTAGTATAGCGAGAGATTTACTTCTCATGATTTCATTTCAGCCAGACAAATATTTGACCTCCTTCTGATGTTATATAAGATATACATTGGTCAATTATATTAAATATACATAGGTCAATGTTTGGATTCAAGATGAGTGGCGTGCTCAATTCCTTTTAAAAAAGTTCAACCTGGGTGCTCTTCGGTCCAAGGTAGGACATCAAGGAAACAGTAGAGAAAAAAATCTCTGATGACCGAGGCACTCCTTCATTAAAATTTCTTTATTGTACAAATGACATGTCCTAAACGGACAAATTTAAAAAGCCTGTTTCCTTGATACATAGGTCAATTTTTTAACCTCCAGGAACAGATTTATGTCCCACGGGTACTTGATCTGTGGGTTAATATACCGATAGATTTACTTCTCATGATGTCATTGAACTCATTTCTGGTCAAAGGTTCCTCAAAAAGTTTAAAACATTATAAACTTTTAGACTCCTTCTGATGTTATATTAGATATACATAGGTCAGTTTTTGACCTCCAGGAACACATTTATGGCACATTTCTAGAAGAAAATGTGAAGTTGAGCCTGAAGTGGCAAATCTCACCACCCGGTTGCTAGGGTGTTCTGGGTGGTTGCTAGGTGGTTGATAGGCTATTCTGGATGGCTGCTATGGTGTTTTAATGTGGTTGCTAGGGTGTTTTGGGTGGTTGCTAAGGTGTTAATGTTGCTAGGTTGTTGCTAGGCTGTTTCCAGGTTGTTCTGGGTGGTTGCTAGGGTGTTGCTAGGTGGTTGCTTGGGTGTTCTTGTTTGTTGGTTGGGGTTTCTGGGTGGTTTCTAGGGTGTTTTAGGTCGTTCCTATGGTTTTTCATTTCATGTTTATATTGTTTGAAACCTTTTGAGGACCCTTTTACCATAACAATATAAACTTATAGACTCCTTCTGATGTTGTATTAGCTATTAGTCAATTTTTGACCTGTGAAGTGGTGCTTGCAGTGGCAAATCTCACCACCCGCTTGCTAAGATTTTCTGGGTGGTTGCTAGGGTGTTTTTGGTAGTTACTATTGGTAGTCTGTGTGGTTCCTATGGTGTTTCTGGTGGTTGGTAGTGTCCAAATCACTATAGAGTTTTTATAATGTTTTTGGCAATTGATTTATATATCATCAAAAGGAGTCGATTAGTTTTTCAGAAATAATTTCAGTAGGTCAGATGTGGACAATTCTATATGGCCTAAGAAACATCATAAGGAGTCTATAAGTATGTAGAAAGTTCAAGATCAAGTACACATGGGCAAGAAATATAGTCTGTACGTCAAATATCTGTCTGGCTAAAATAATAATAACATGGGCAAGAAATATCAACGCATTCTCACCCCAAGGCGTCACCTTTGACCATGCTTCAATATTTGACGTTTTAGGCGCCCTTTAGCGTCACTTACATGACGCGATCCTACGGCGTCATCTAACTGACGCTAAAGGAAAGCGTCAGTTAGAGGACGCGGTTAGGTTTAGGTGTGGGGTGGGGGTAGGGTACACGCGATCCTAGGGCGTCATCTAACTGACGCTAAAGGGCGCCTAAAGCGTCAGATATTGAAGCATGTCCAAATGCTTCCCAAGGCGTCAGTTAGGTGACGCCTTGGGAGTGAGAATGGGCTGGAAATATAGTCTGTAGGTCAAATATCTGTCTGGCTAAAATAACATGATAAGAGGTCATTCTGTATAGTATCCTGATTTTCAAAGAACACTTTAGCCAGAAATATGTTCAGTAGCTAAAATAAGGACTCTTGTATGGCTTCAGTAACATCAAAAGGAGTTAATGAGTATGTTTAGAATGTTCAAGATCAAGTACTCATGGGCCAGAACTATGTTCAGTAGGTCAAAATGAATCTATCTATAGCTCGTGTAATATCAGAAGGAGTCTAAAAGTTTTTCTTGTTTAAAAACTTTTGAGGACCCTTTGACCAGAAATGAGTTAAATACTTAAGATATGGACATTCTATATGGTTTAAGAAGCATCAAAAGGAGTCTATGAGAATTTATAGAAAGTTCGAGACCTAGTACTCGTCGGCCAGGACTATGTTTGTGGGTCAAAGAGGAACCTCTAGGCCTAGGAAGCATAAGAAGTAGTCTATTTAGTATGTATAGAAAGTTCAATATCAGGTACTCGTGGGACAGATATATGTTCAGTCAGCCCATTCTCACTCCCAAGGCGTCACCTAACTGACACCTTGGGAAGCATTTGACCATGCTTCAATATCTGATGCTTTAGGCGCCCTTTAGCGTCAGAAAGATGACGCCCTAGGATCGCGTGTACCCTACCCCCACCCCATACCTAAACCTAACCGCATCCTCTAACTGACGCTTTCCTTTTAGTTAGATGACGCCAGTTTTTCCTCCAGTTAGATGACGCCGTAGGATCGCGTCATGTAAGTGACGCTAAAGGGCGCCTAAAACGTCAAATATTGAAGCATGGTCAAAGGTGACGCCTTGGGGTGAGAATGTTTTGGTTCAGTCGGTCAAATATCTTCCTGCTCATAAAACATCATACGTAGTAAATATCAATGTATAGTTACCTAATGATCAAGTACCATTTGACCAGAAATGAGTTCAATGGATCAGATATAAACAATCCATATGGCTAATGTGTTCATTAGGTAAAATAAGGACTGTTGTATGGCTTCAGTAACATCAAAAGGAGTCAATGAGCATGTTCAGAAAGTAAGATCTAGTACTCGTGGGCCAGAACTAATGTTCAGTAGGTCAAATCCCACTTCAAATTTTCTTCTGGAAATGTGCCATAAATGTGTTACATAGGTCAAAAATTGTTAATACAACATCAGAAGGAGTCTATAAGTTTATATTGTTATGGCAAAAGGGTCCTCAAAAGGTTTCAAACAATATAAACATGAAATGTAATAAAAGAATCGATTAGTTAACAGCTAAATCATGCCAAAAACATTATAGAAACTCTATAGTAACCATATGTGAACATTACCAACCACCTGGTAACACCATAGCAACAACCCAGAATACCATAGTAACGACCTAAAACACCCTAGCAACCACCCAGAAACCCCCACCAACAAACAAGAACACCCCAGCAACCACCTAGCAACACCCTATCAACCATCCAGAACAACCTGGCAACATTATCACCTTAGCAACCACCCAGAATACCCTAGCAACCGCATAAAAACACCATAGCAACCACCCAGAATACCCTAACAACCACCTAGCATCCACCCAGAACACCTTAGCAACCGGGTGGTGAGATTTGCCACTTCAGGCTCAACTTTACATTTTCTTCTGGAAATGTGCCATATATGTGTTCCTGGAGGTCAAAATTGACCTATGTATATCTAATATAACATCAGAAGGAATCTAAAAGTTTATATGGTTTTAAACTTTTTGAGGAACCTTTGACCAGAAATGAGTTCAATATGTCAGATATGAACTTCTCTATGGCTTAGGAAGCATCTGTTGGAGTCTATGAGTATGAATGGAAAGTACAAGGTCAAGTACTTTTGGGCCAGAAATATGTTCAATGACACCATGAGAAGTAAATCTATCGGTATATTAACCCACAGATCAAATACAAGTGGGACATAAATGTGTTCCTGGAGGTTAAAAAATTGACCTAATATAATCTAATATAATTGACCAATGTATATCTACAACATCAGAAGGAGGTCAAATATTTGTCTGGCTGAAATGACATCATGAGAAGTAAATCTCTCGGTATACTCACCCACAGATCAAGTACCCTTGGGTTCCTGGAGGTCAAAAATTGTCCTATGTATAGCTAATATAACAACAGAAGGAATCAATAAGTTTATATTGTTTTAAACTATTTTGAGGAACCAGAAATGAGTTCAATAGGTCAGATATATCCATATCTGACCTATTGAACTCATTTCTCTATGGCTTAGGAAGTATCTATTGGAGTCTATGAGTCTGTATGGAAAGTTCAAGATCCAAGAACTTTTGGGACAGAAACATGTTCAGTAGGTAAAATATTTTTCTGCCTTAAATGACATCATGAGAAGTAAATCTCCAATCAACCAGAACACCCTAGCAACCACCTAGCAACACCCTAGCAACAAACCAGAACACCCCAGCAACCGGCTAGCAACACCCTAGCAACCACCCAGAACACCCCGGCAACCGCCTAGCAAACACCCTAGCAACCACCCAGAACACCCCGGCAACCGCCTAGCAATACCCTAGCAACCGCCCAGAACACCTTAGCAACCCACTCAGAATAGCCTAGCAACGGTATATCAACCACCCAGAATACCCTAAAAAAACACCTAACAACCACCCAGAACACCGTAGCAACAACCCAGAACACCCTAGCAACCGGGTGGTGAGATTTGGCGCTTCAAGCTCCATTTCACATTTTCTTCTGGAAAATGTGCCATAAATGTGTGCCTGGAGGTCAAAAATGTATCTGTGTATCTATTTTATCTGATGTTATAGTTGTCTATGTATCTATTTTATCTGATGTTATAGTCAGAATCCTTCTGACTATAACATCAGAGGGAGTCTAAAAGTTTATATCGTTTTAAACTCTTTGAGGACCCTTTGACCAGAAATTAGTTCAATAGGTCAGATATGGACTTCTCTATGGCTTAGGAAGCATCTATTGGAGTCTATGAGTATGTATGGAAAGTTCAAGATCAAGTACTTTTGGGCCAAAAATATGTTCAGTAGGTAAAATATTTTTCTGGCTGAAATGACATAATGAGAAGAAAATCTCCAACCAACCAGAACACCCTAGCAACCACACAGAACACCCTAGAAACAAACCAGAACACCCCAGCAACCATCTGGCAACACCCTGGCAACCACCCAGAACACCCCAGCAACCGCCTAGCAACACCCCAGCAACCACCCAGAACACCTTCGCAACCACCCAGAATACCCTAGCAAAGGCATAGAAACACCATAGCAAACACCCAGAATACTCTAAAAAAACACCTAGCAACTCACCCAGAATACCATAGCAACCTCCCAGAACACCCCAGCAACACCCTAGCAACCACCCAGAACACCTTCGCAACCACCCAGAATACCCTAGCAAACGCATAGCAACACCATAGCAAACACCCAGAATACCCTAAAAAAAACCACCTAGCAACACACCCAGAACACCGTAGCAACCTCCCAGAACACCCTAGCAACCGGGTGGTGAGATTTGCGCTTCAAGATCCGCTTCAATTTTTTCTTCTGAAAAATGTGCCATAAATGTGTTCCTGGAGCCTGGAGGTCAAAATTGACCTATGTATATCTAATATAACATCAGAAGGAGTCTAAAAGTTTATAATGTTTTAAACTTTTTGAGGAACCTTTGACCAGAAATTAGTTCAATATGTCAGCTATGGACTTCTCTATGGCTTAGGAAGCATCTATTGGAGTCTATGAGTATGTATGGAAAGGTCAAGATCAAGTACTTTTTTGGCCAGAAACATGTTCTGTAGGTCAAATATTTGTCTGGCTGAAATGACATTATGAGAAGTAAATCTCTTTGTATATTAACCCACAGATCAAGGACCCGTGGGCCATAAAAGTTTTCCTGGAGGTCAAAAATTGACCTATGTAATATAACATCAGAAGGAGTCTATACGTTTATATCGTTTTAAACTTTTTGAGGAACCTTTGTGCAGAAATTAGTTCAAAAGGTCAGATATGGACTTTTCCATGGCTTAGGAAGCATCTATTGGAGTCTATGAGTATGTATGGAAAGTATAAGATCAAGTACTTTTGGGCCAGAAATATGTTCAGTAGGTAAAATATTTTTCTGGCTGAAATGACATCATGAGAAGAAAATCTCCAACCAACCAGAACACCCTAGCAACCTCCCAGAACACCCTAGCAACCGGGTGGTGAGATTTGCCGCTTCAAGCTCCACTTCACATTTTCTTCTGGAAATGTGCCATAAATGTGTTCCTTTCTATGTGCTTTTCAATTCATTTCCATTCTACAACTAAATAATTTGTGTTTTGACGAGAAAACATCACTAGAGCGATCGCTTTACAATGCATACACTAACTTGTTCCTTTGTGCAACGAATAGATTTGCAATGCTTCTGCTTTAGGATTGCATTGCACATGCACGCAATAACTAACTGTACAATGAAAAGAAAACACCTAAGATGTGTTTCATTGCATCGTATGACATATCTAACTTGTTCCTCGTTATGCAAATGCACTTAGTAACTAACATCTCTGCAATGAAAAGAAAACCCCTAAGATGTGTTTCATTGCATTGCATGACCTAATCTAACTTGTTCCTCGTCATGCATATACATGCAATACCTCTGTGCAATGAAAAGAAAACAGCTAAGATGTGTTTTAGTGAATTGCATGACATATCTAACTTGTTTCTCGTTAGGCATACGTACGCAATAACTAACCTCTGTGCAATGAAAAGAAAACACCTAAGATGTGTTTCATCGCATTGCATGACATATCTAACTTGTTCCTCGTTATGCATATCAACGCAATGACTAAACTCTGCGCAGTGAAAAGAAAACACCTAAGATCTGTTTTAGTGCATATGCATGACATATCTAACTTGTGCAGTTTTCTTTTCACTGCACAGAGGTTAGTTATTGTGTGCATATGCATAACGAGGAACAAGTTAGATATGTCATGCAAAGCAATGAAACTCATCTTAGGTGTTTTCTTTTCATTGCAAAGAGGTTAGTTATTGCGTGAATATACATACAATGCGATGAAACACATCTTAGGTGTTTTCTTTTCATTGCAGAGAGATTATTTATTGCGTGCAAAACGAGGAACAAGTTAGATATGTTATGCAATGCGATGAAACACATCTTAGGTGTTTTCTTTTCATTGCACAGAGGTTAGTTATTGCTTGCATATGCATAACGAGGAACAAGTTAGATATGTCATACAATGCGATGAAACACATCTTAGGTGTTTTCTTTTCATTGCAAAGAGGTTAGTTATTGCGTGCATATGCATAACGAGGAACAAGTTAGATATGTCATGCAAAGCAATGAAACACATGTTAGATGTTTTCTTTTCGGTGCACAGAGGTTAGTTATTTGCGTGGATATGCATAACGAGGAACAAGTTAGATAGGTCATGCAATGCATTGAAACACATTTTAGGTGTTTTTTTTTATTGCACAGAGGTTATTTATTGCGTGCATATATGCAAAACGAGGAACAAGTTAGATATGTCATGCATATGCACTGAAACACATCTTAGGTGTTTTCTTTTCATTGCACAGAGGTTATTGTTTGCGTGCATATATGCAAAACGAGGAACAAGTTAGATATGTCATGCAATGCGATGAAACACATCTTAGGTGTTTTCTTTTCACTACACAGAGCGAGTTATTGCGTGCATATGCATACCGAGGAACAAGTTAGATATGTCATGCAAAGCAATGAAACACATGTTAGATGTTTTCTTTTCAGGGCACAGATGTTAGTTATTTGCGTGCATATGCATAACGAGGAACAAGTTAGATAGGTCATGCAATGCATTGAAACACATCTTAGGTGATTTCTTTTCATTGCAAAGAGGTTAGTTATTGCGTGAATATGCATACAATGCGATGAAACACATCTTAGGTGTTTTCTTTTCATTGCACAGAGGTTAGTTATTCCGTGCATATGCATACCGAGGAACAAGTTAGATATGTCGTGCAAAGCAATGAAACACATGTTAGATGTTTTCTTTTCGGTGCACAGAGGTTAGTTATTTGCGTGGATATGCATAACGAGGAACAAGTTAGATAGGTCATGCAATGCATTGAAACACATTTTAGGTGTTTTCTTTTCAGGGCACAGATGTTAGTTATTTGCGTGCATATGCATAACGAGGAACAAGTTAGATAGGTCATGCAATGCATTGAAACACATCTTAGGTGTTTTCTTTTCATTGCAAAGAGGTTAGTTATTGCGTGAATATGCAAACAATGCGATGAAACACATCTTAGGTGTTTTCTTTTCATTGCACAGAGGTTAGTTATTCCGTGCATATGCATACCGAGGAACAAGTTAGATATGTCATGCAAAGCAATGAAACACATGTTAGATGTTTTCTTTTCGGTGCACAGAGGTTAGTTATTTGCGTGGATATGCATAACGAGGAACAAGTTAGATAGGTCATGCAAAGCAATGAAACACATGTTAGATGTTTTCTTTTCGGTGCACAGAGGTTAGTTATTTGCGTGCATATGCATAACGAGGAACAAGTTATTGCGTGAATATGCATACAATGCGATGAAACACATCTTAGGTGTTTTCTTTTCATTGCACAGAGGTTAGTTATTCCGTGCATATGCATACCGAGGAACAAGTTAGATATGTCGTGCAAAGCAATGAAACACATGTTAGATGTTTTCTTTTCGGTGCACAGAGGTTAGTTATTTGCGTGGATATGCATAACGAGGAACAAGTTAGATAGGTCATGCAATGCATTGAAACACATCTTAGGTGTTTTCTTTTCATTGCCAAGAGGTTAGTTATTGCGTGAATATGCATACAATGCGATGAAACACATCTTAGGTGTTTTCTTTTCATTGCTTAGAGGTTAGTTATTGCGTGCATATGCATAATGAGGAATAAGTTAGAATATGTCATGCAAAGCAATGAAACACATGTTAGATGTTTTCTTTTCGGTGCACAGAGGTTAGTTATTTGCTTGCATATGCATAACGAGGAACAAGTTAGATAGGTCATGCAATGCATTGAAACACATCTTAAGTGTTTTCTTTCCATTGCACATAGGTTAGTTATTACGTGCATATGCAATGCAATCTTAAAGCACAAGCATTGCAAACCTCTTCGTTGCACAAAGGAACAAGTTAGTGTATGCATTGTAAAGCGATCGCTCTTGTGACGTTTTCTCGTCAAAACACAAATTAATTAGTTGTAGAATGGAAATGCATGGAAAAGCACGCGTTTTATCTTTTCTTTTCATTGCAAAAAGAATAAGTTAGAAAATGTAAGCATTGCAATGAAACAACACACGTTATTCAGTCAAAGCACTAAGGAAAGGTTTAGTTCTTGAATGAAATTAAGTGCATACATGTTATTTTTGATGCACAACAAATTCACATCTCTTCATTTACACAAAGGGTGTTGTTTTATTGTAATGCATAAAATATCGAACTTTTTGCTCTTTGCAATGAAAAGAAAGTGTATGCATGTGCTTTCGCATGCATTTCTATTTTACAAACTGACAAATGTTACAGAGACACATGTTAGTTATTGCGTGCATATTCTTTAATGCACAACGTTAGAACGTTAGATGTGTTTTCGTTGAACAACGGAGTATGAGTTAGTTATTGCATGCGTTGTAAGGAAACAGCTAATGGCAACGATTTCTCTTCATCACAGAAATGCAACAACTAATGCAATTATTTCCCTTGTTACAAAACACATGCATTACACATCTCTTTGTTGCACAAAGGAACAAATAAGTTATTGCATTGCACGACCGCAAGTGATGTTTATTCGTCAGTGCACAAAAGAATTAGTGGTAGAATCCACGCGAAAGAGTCAAAGGGTCCTCAAAGGTTTGTAATAAATATTAACTTATTGACTTTTGATGATTTATAAGTTATGGATAGGTTCCTTTTTGTCCTAGTGAAAATATTTCTGGCTCACGGGTACTTGATTCTAAGCCATAGAGAAGTCCATATCTGACCTATTAAACTAATTTCTGGTCTATGTTTCCTCAAAAGTTTTTAAATAATATCAACTGATAGACTCAATCTGATGTTATATACATAGGTTCCTTTTTGACCTACTGAACATATTTCTAGCCTATGGGTAATTAATTGATCCTTCTCATGATGTCATTTCAGCCAGACAGATATTTGACCTGCTGAACATATTTACGGCCCAACAGTACTTGATCTTGAACTTTCCACACATACTCATAGACTGCAATCGATGCTTCCTAAACCATGGAAAAGTCCATATCTGACCTTTTGATCTAATTTCTGGTCAAAGGTTCCTCAAAAAGTGTAAATCAATATAAACTTTTAGACTCCTTCTGATGCTAGGGTGTTGCTAGGCGGTTGCTGGGGTGTTCTGGGTGGTTGCTAGGGTGTTGCCAGATTGTTGCTAGGGTCTTCTGGATGGTTGGAGATTTACTTCTCATGATGTCAATTCAGCCAGAAAAATATTTTACCTACTGAACATGTTTCTGGCCCAAAAGTACTTGATCTTGAACTTTCCACACATACTCATAGACTATGTAATATACCATTGTGATGTTATATGACATAGGTCAATTTTTGACATCCATGAACACTTTCATGGCCCACTGGTACTTGATCTGTGGGTTAATATACCGAGAGATTCACATCTCATGATTTAATTTCAGCCAGACAAATATTTGACCTACTGAACATGTTTCTGGCCCAAAAGTACTTGATCTTGAACTTTCCATACATACTCATAGACTCCAACAGATGCTTCCTAAGCCATAGAGAAGTCCATATCTGACCTATTGAACTCATTTCTGGTCAAAGGTTCCTCAAAAGGTTTCAAACAATATCAACTTTTAGACTCCTCTGATGTTATAGTCAGAAGGAGTCTGACTATAACATCAGATAAAATACATATTTAGATACATTTTTGACCTCCAGAACACATTTATGGCACATTTCCAGAAGAAAAATGAAGTGAAGCTTGAAGCGGCAAATCTCACCACCCGGTTGCGAAGGTGTTCTGGGTGGTTGCTAGAGTGTTGCTAGGCGGTTGCTGGGGTGTTCTGGGTGGTTGCTAGGGTGTTGCCAGATTGTTGCTGGGGTGTTCTGGTTTGTTTCTAGGGTGTTCTGGGAGGTTGCTACGGTGTTCTGGGTGTGTTGCTAGGTGTTTTTTTAGGGTATTCTGGGTGGTTGCTATGGTGTTGCTATGCGGTTGCTAGGGTATTCTGGGCTGTTGCGAAGGTGTTCTGGGTGGTTGCTAGGGTGTTGCTAGGCGGTTTCTGGGGTGTTCTGGGTGGTTGCTAGGGTTTTGCCAGATGGTTGCTGGGGTATTCTGGTTTGTTTCTAGGGTGTTCTGGTGGTTGCTAGGCTGTTGCTTGGTGGTTGCTAGGGTGTTCTGGATGGTTGGAGATTTACTTCTCCTGATGTCAATTCAGCCAGAAAAATATTTTACCTACTGAACATGTTTCTGGCCGAAAAGTACTTCATCTTGAACGTTCCATACATACTCATAGACTCCAACAGATGCTTCCTAATCCATATCTGACCTATTGAACTCATTTCTGGTCAAAGGTTCCTCAAAAGGTTTTAAATATCAACTTTTAGACTCCTTATGATGTTATTGTCAGATAAAATAGATACACAGATAACTGTAACATCAGATAAAATAGATACTTAGATACATTTTTGACCTCCAGGAAGACATTTATGGCACATTTCCAGAAGAAAATGTGAAGTGAAGCTTGAAGCGGCAAATCTCACCACTCGGCTGCTAGGGTGTTCTGGGTGGTTGCTAGGTGTTTTTTTTAGGGTATTCTTGGTGGTTGATATACGGTTGCTAAGGTATTCTGTGTGGTTGCTAAGATGTTCTGGGTGGTTGCTAGGGTGTTGCTAGGTGGTTGCTAGGGTGTTCTGGTTGTTTGGAGATTTACTTCTTATGATGACATTTAAGGCAGAAAATATTTTACCTACTGAACATGTTTCTGTCCCAAAAGTTCTTGATCTTGAACTCTCCATACAGACTCATAGACTCCAATAGATGCTTCCTAAGCCATAGAGAAGTCCATATGTGACCTATTGAACTCATTTCTGGTTCCTCAAAATAATTAAAAAAAATAAAAAACGTATAGATTCCTTCTGATGTTATATTAGCTATACATAGGACAATTTTTGACCTCCAGGAACACATTTATGGCCCACGGGTACTTGATCTCTGGGTTAGTATAGCGAGAGATTTACTTCTCATGATTTCATTTCAGCCAGACAAATATTTGACCTCCTTCTGATGTTATATAAGATATACATTGGTCAATTATATTAAATATACATAGGTCAATGTTTGGATTCAAGATGAGTGGCGTGCTCAATTCCTTTTAAAAAAGTTCAACCTGGGTGCTCTTCGGTCCAAGGTAGGACATCAAGGAAACAGTAGAGAAAAAAATCTCTGATGACCGAGGCACTCCTTCATTAAAATGTCTTTATTGTACAAATGACATGTCCTAAACGGACAAATTTAAAAAGCCTGTTTCCTTGATACATAGGTCAATTTTTGACCTCCAGGAACAGATTTATGTCCCACGGGTACTTGATCTGTGGGTTAATATACCGATAGATTTACTTCTCATGATGTCATTGAACTCATTTCTGGTCAAAGGTTCCTCAAAAAGTTTAAAACATTATAAACTTTTAGAAACCTTCCGATGTTATATTAGATATACATAGGTCAATTTTTGACCTCCAGGAACAGATTTATGTCCCACGGGTACTTGATCTGTGGGTTAATATACCGATAGATTTACTTCTCATGATGTCATTGAACTCATTTCTGGTCAAAGGTTCCTCAAAAAGTTTAAAACATTATAAACTTTTAGACTCCTTCTGATGTTATATTAGATATACATAGGTCAGTTTTTGACCACCAGGAACACATTTATGGCACATTTCTAAAAGAAAATGTGAAGTTCAGCCTGAAGTGGCAAATCTCACCACCCGGTTGCTAGGGTGTTCTGGGTGGTTGCTAGGTGGTTGATAGGCTATTCTGGATGGCTGCTATGGTGTTTTTATGTGGTTGCTAGGGTGTTCTGGGTGGTTGCTAAGGTGTTAATGTTGCTAGGTTGTTGCTAGGCTGTTTCCAGGTTGTTCTGGGTGGTTGCTAGGGTGTTGCTAGGTGGTTGCTTGGGTGTTCTTGTTTGTTGGTGGGGGTTTCTGGGTGGTTTCTAGGGTGTTTTAGGTCGTTCCTATGGTTTTTCTGGGTTGTTGCTATAGTGTGACCATACCATCGATTCTTTTATTACATTTCATGTTTATATTGTTTGAAACCTTTTGAGGACCCTTTTACCATAACAATATAAACTTATAGACTCCTTCTGATGTTGTATTAGCTATTAGTCAATTTTTGACCTGTGAAGTGGTGCTTGCAGTGGCAAATCTCACCACCCGGTTGCTAAGATTTTCTGGGTGGTTGCTAGGGTGTTTTTGGTAGTTACTATTGGTAGTCTGTGTGGTTCCTATGGTGTTTCTGGTGGTTGGTAGTGTCCAAATCACTATAGAGTTTTTATAATGTTTTTGGCAATTGATTTATATATCATCAAAAGGAGTCGATTAGTTTTTCAGAAATAATTTCAGTAGGTCAGATGTGGACAATTCTATATGGCCTAAGAACCATCATAAGGAGTCTATGAGTAAGTAGAAAGTTCAAGATCAAGTACACATGGGCAAGAAATATAGTCTGTAGGTCAAATATCTGTCTGGCTAAAATAATAATAACATGGGCAAGAAATATAGTCTGTAGGTCAAATATCTGTCTGGCTAAAATAACATGATAAGAGGTCATTCTGTATAGTATCCTGATTTTCAAAGAACACTTTAGCCAGAAATATGTTCAGTAGCTAAAATAAGGACTCTTGTATGGCTTCAGTAACATCAAAAGGAGTTAATGAGTATGTTTAGAATGTTCAAGATCAAGTACTCATGGGCCAGAACTATGTTCAGTAGGTCAAAATGAATCTATCTATAGCTCATGTAATATCAGAAGGAGTCTAAAAGTTTTTCTTGTTTAAAAACTTTTGAGGACCCTTTGACCAGAAATGAGTTAAATACTTAAGATATGGACATTCTATATGGCTTAAGAAAGCATCAAAAGGAGTCTATGAGAATTTATAGAAAGTTCGAGACCTAGTACTCGTCGGCCAGGACTATGTTTGTGGGTCAAAGAGGAACCTCTAGGCCTAGGAAGCATAAGAAGTAGTCTATTTAGTATGTATAGAAAGTTCAATATCAGGTACTCGTGGGAGAGATATATGTTCAGTCAGCCCATTCTCACTCCCAAGGCGTCACCTAACTGACACCTTGGAAAGCATTTGACCATGCTTCAATATCTGACGCTTTAGGCGCCCTTTAGCGTCAGTAAGATGACGCCCTAGGATCGCGTGTACCCTACCCCCACCCCATACCTAAACCTAACTGCATCCTCTAACTGACGCTTTCCTTTAGCGTCAGTTAGATGACGCCGTAGGATCGCGTCATGTAAGTGACGCTAAAGGGCGCCTAAAACGTCAAATATTGAAGCATGGTCAAAGGTGACGCCTTGGGGTGAGAATGTGTTGGTTCAGTCGGTCAAATATCTTCCTGCTCATAAAACATCATAAGTAGTAAATATCAATGTATAGTAACCTAATGATCAAGTACCATTTGACCAGAAATGAGTTCAATGGATCAGATATAAACAATCCATATGGCTAATGTGTTCATTAGGTAAAATAAGGACTGTTGTATGGCTTCAGTAACATCAAAAGGAGTCAATGAGCATGTTCAGAAAGTAAGATCTAGTACTCGTGGGCCAGAACTATGTTCAGTAGGTCAAATCCCACTTCAAATTTTCTTCTGGAAATGTGCCATAAATGTGTTACATAGGTCAAAAATTGACCTGTGTATAGCTAATACAACATTAGAAGGAGTCTATAAGTTTATATTGTTATGGCAAAAGGGTCCTCAAAAGGTTTCAAACAATATAAACATGAATTGTAATAAAATAATCGATTAGTTAACAGCTAAATCATGCCAAAAACATTATAGAAACTCTATAGTAACCATATGTGAACATTACCAACCACCTGGTAACACCATAGCAACAACCCAGAATACCATAGTAACGACCTAAAACACCCTAGCAACCACCCAGAAACCTCCACCAACAAACAAGAACACCCCATTAACCACCTAGCAACACCCTATCAACCATCCAGAACAACCTGGCAACAGCCTAGCAACAACCTGGCAACATTAGCACTTTAGCAACCACCCAGAATACCCTAGCAACCGCATAAAAACACCATAGCAACCACCCAGAATACCCTAACAACCACCTAGCATCCACCCAGAACACCTTAGCAACCGGGTGGTGAGATTTGCCACTTCAGGCTCAACTTCACATTTTCTTCTGGAAATGTGCCATAAATGTGTTCCTGGTGGTCAAAAAGTGACCTATGTAATATAACATCAGAAGGAGTCTAAAAGTTTATATTGTTTTAAACTTTTTGAGGAACCTTTGACCAGAAATGAGTTCAATGACATCATGAGAAGTAAATCTATCGGTATATTAACCCACAGATCAAATACCCGTGGGACATAAATGTGTTCCTGGAGGTTAAAAAATTGACCTATGTATATCTAATATAATTGACCAATGTATATCTACAACATCAGAAGGAGGTCAAATATTTGTCTGGCTGAAATGACATCATGAGAAGTAAATCTCTCGGTATACACACCCACAGATCAAGTACCCTTGGGTTCCTGGAGGTCAAAAATTATCCTATATATAGCTAATATAACATCAGAAGGAATCAATACGTTTATATTGTTTTAAACTATTTTGAGGAACCAGAAATGAGTTCAATAGGTCAGATATGGACTTCTCTATGGCTTAGGAAGTATCTATTGGAGTCTATGAGTCTGTATGGAAAGTTCAAGATCCAAGAACTTTTGGGACAGAAACATGTTCAGTAGGTAAAATATTTTTCTGCCTTAAATGACATCATGAGAAGTAAATCTCCAATCAACCAGAACACCCTAGCAACCACCTAGCAACACCCTAGCAACAAACCAGAACACCCCAGCAACCGGCTAGCAACACCCTAGCAACCACCCAGAACATCTTAGCAACCCACCCAGAATAGCCTAGCAACGGTATATCAACCACCCAGAATACCCTAAAAAACCACCTAACAACCACCCAGAACACCGTAGCAACAACCCAGAACACCCTAGCAACCGGGTGGTGAGATTTGGCGCTTCATGCTCCATTTCACATTTTCTTCTGGAAAATGTGCCATAAATGTGTGCCTGGAGGTCAAAAATGTACCTGTGTATCTATTTTATCTGATGTTATAGTCAGACTCCTTCTGACTATAACATCAGAGGGAGTCTAAAAGTTTATATCGTTTTAAACTCTTTGAGGAACCTTTGACCAGAAATTAGTTCAATAGGTCAGATATGGACTTCTCTATGGCTTAGGAAGCATCTATTGGAGTCTATGAGTATGTATGGAAAGTTCAAGATCAAGTACTTTTGGGCCAGAAATATGTTCAGTAGGTAAAATATTTTTCTGGCTGAAATGACATCATGAGAAGAAAATCTCCAACCAACCAGAACACCCTAGCAACCACCCAGAACACCCTAGAAACAAACCAGAACACCCAGCAACCATCTGGCAACACCCTAGCAACCACCCAGAACACCCCAGCAACCGCCTAGCAACACCCTAGCAACCACCCAGAACACCTTCGCAACCACCCAGAATACCCTAGCAAACGCATAGCAACACCATAGCAAACACCCAGAATACTCTAAAAAAACACCTAGCAACACACCCAGAACACCGTAGCAACCTCCCAGAACACCCCAGCAACCGCCTAGCAACACCCTAGCAACCACCCAGAACACCTTCGCAACCACCCAGAATACCCTAGCAGACGCATAGCAACACCATAGCAAACACCCAGAATACCCTAAAAAAAAACACCTAGCAACACACCCAGAACACCGTAGCAACCTCCCAGAACACCCTAGCAACCGGGTGGTGAGATTTGCGCTTCAAGATCCGCTTCAATTTTTTCTTCTGGAAATGTGCCATAAATGTGTTCCTGGAGCGTGGAGGTCAAAATTGACCTATGTATATAACATCAGAAGGAGTCTAAAAGTTTATATTGTTTTAAACTTTTTGAGGAACCTTTGACCAGAAATTAGTTCAATGTGTCAGATATGGACTTCTCTATGGCTTAGGAAGCATCTATTGGAGTCTATGAGTATGTATGGAAAGTTCAAGATCAAGTACTTTTGGGCCAGAAATATGTTCAGTAGGTCAAATATCTATCTGGCTGAAATAACATCATGAGAAAGATCAATTAATTACCTATAGGCTAGAAATATGTTCAGTAGGTCAAAAAGGAACCTATGTATATAACATCAGATTGAGTCTATCAGTTGATATTATTTAAAAACTTTTGAGGAAACAGACCAGAAATTAGTTCAATAGGTCAGATATGGACTTCTCTATGGCTCAGGAATTATCTTTTGGCGTCTATGAGTATGTATGGAAAGTTCAAGATCAAGTACTTTTGGGCCAGAAACATGTTCAGTAGGTAAAATATTTTTCTGGCTGAAATGACATCATGAGAAGTAAATCTCCAACCAACCAGAACACCCTAGAAACAAACCAGAACAACACAGCAACCATCTGGAAACACCCTAGCAACCACCCAGAACACCCCAGCAACCGCCTAGCAACACCCTAGCAACCACCCAGAACACATTCGCAACCACCCAGAATACCCTAGCAAACGCATAGCAACACCATAGCAAACACCCAGAATACCCTAAAAAAAAACACCTAGCAACACACCCAGAACACCGTAGCAAACTCCCAGAACACCCTAGCAACCGGGTGGTGAGATTTGCGCTTCAAGATCCTTTTCAATTTTTTCTTCTGGAAATGTGCCATAAATGTGTTCCTGGAGCCTGGAGGTCAAAATTGACCTATGTATATCTAATATAACATCAGAATGAGTCTAAAAGTTTATATTGTTTTAAACTTTTTGAGGAACCTTTGTGCAGAAATTAGTTCAAAAGGTCAGATATGGACTTTTCCATGGCTTAGGAAGCATCTATTGGAGTCTATGAGTATGTATGGAAAGTTCAAGATCAAGTACTTTTGGGCCAGAAATATGTTCAGTAGGTAAAATATTTTTCTGGCTGAAATGACATCATGAGAAGATAATCTCCAACCAACCAGAACACTCTAGCAACCACCCAGAACACCCTAGAAACAAACCAGAACACCCAAGCAACCATCTGGCAACAGCTTAGCAACCACCCAGAACACCCCAGCAACCGCTTAGCAACACCCTAGCAACCACCCAGAACACCTTCGCAACCACCCAGAATACCCTAACAAACGCATAGCAACACCATAGCAAACACCCAGAATACCCTAAAAAAACACCTAGCAACACACCCAGAACACCGTAGCAACCTCCCAGAACACCCTAGCAACCGGGTGGTGAGATTTGCCGCTTCAAGCTCCACTTCACATTTTCTTCTGGAAATGTGCCATAAATGTGTTCCTGGAGGTCAAAATTGACCTCTGTATATCTAATATAACATCAGAAGGAGTCTAAAAGTTTATATTGTCTTAAACTTTTTGAGGAAACTTTGACCATAAATTAGTTCAATATGTCAGATATGGACTTCTCTATGGCTTAGGAAGCATCTGTTGGAGTCTATGAGTATGAATGGAAAGTACAAAGTCAAGTACTTTTGGGCCAGAAATATGTTCAGTAGGTCTTTCTGGCTGAAATGACATCATGAGAAGTAAAGCTCTCGGTATATTAACCCAAACATCAAATACCCGTGGGCCAAAAATGTGTTTCTGGAGGTCAAAAATTGACCTATGTATAGCTATATATACCATCAATAACATCAGGAGTCTATAAGTTTATATTGTTTAAAACCTTTTGAGGAGCCTTTGACCAGAAATAAGTTCAATAGGTCAGATATGGACTTCTCTATGGCTTAGGAAGCATCTATTGGAGTCTATGAGTATGTATGGAAAGTTCAAGATCAAGTACTTTTGGGCCAGAAACATGTTCAGTAGGTCAAATATTTTTCTGGCTGAAATGACATCATGAGAAGTAAATCTCTCGGTATATTAACCCACAGATCAAGGACCCGTGGGCCATAAAGGTGTTCCTGGAGGTCAAAAATTGACCTATGTAATATAACATCAGAAGGAGTCTATAAGAGTATATCGTTTTAACTCAAACATCAAATACCCGTGGGCCAAAAATGTGTTTCTGGAGGTCAAAAATTGACCTATGTTTAGCTAATATATAACATCAATAACATCAGGAGTCTATAAGTTTATATTGTTTAAAACCTTTTGAGGAACCTTTGACCAGAAATAAGTTCAATAGGTCAGATATGGACTTCTCTATGGCTTAGGAAGCATCTATTGGAGTCTATGAGTATGTATGGAAAGTTCAAGATCAAGTACTTTTGGGCCAGAAATATGTTCAGTAGGTAAAATATTTTTCTGGCTGAAATGACATCATGAGAAGAAAATCTCCAACCAACCAGAACACCCTAGCAACCACCCAGAACACCCTAGAAACAAACCAGAACACCCAGCAACCATCTGGCAACACCCTAGCAACCACCCAGAACACCCCAGCAACCGCCTAGCAACACCCTAGCAACCACCCAGAACACCTTCGCAACCACCCAGAATACCCTAGCAAACGCATAGCAACACCATAGCAAACACCCAGAATACTCTAAAAAAACACCTAGCAACACACCCAGAACACCGTAGCAACCTCCCAGAACACCCCAGCAACCGCCTAGCAACACCCTAGCAACCACCCAGAACACCTTCGCAACCACCCAGAATACCCTAGCAGACGCATAGCAACACCATAGCAAACACATCTAGAATACCCTAAAAAAAAACACCTAGCAACACACCCAGAACACCGTAGCAACCTCCCAGAACACCCTAGCAACCGGGTGGTGAGATTTGCGCTTCAAGATCCGCTTCAATTTTTTCTTCTGGAAATGTGCCATAAATGTGTTCCTGGAGCGTGGAGGTCAAAATTGACCTATGTATATAACATCAGAAGGAGTCTAAAAGTTTATATTGTTTTAAACTTTTTGAGGAACCTTTGACCAGAAATTAGTTCAATGTGTCAGATATGGACTTCTCTATGGCTTAGGAAGCATCTATTGGAGTCTATGAGTATGTATGGAAAGTTCAAGATCAAGTACTTTTGGGCCAGAAATATGTTCAGTAGGTCAAATATCTATCTGGCTGAAATAACATCATGAGAAAGATCAATTAATTACCTATAGGCTAGAAATATGTTCAGTAGGTCAAAAAGGAACCTATGTATATAACATCAGATTGAGTCTATCAGTTGATATTATTTAAAAACTTTTGAGGAAACAGACCAGAAATTAGTTCAATAGGTCAGATATGGACTTCTCTATGGCTCAGGAATTATCTTTTGGCGTCTATGAGTATGTATGGAAAGTTCAAGATCAAGTACTTTTGGGCCAGAAACATGTTCAGTAGGTAAAATATTTTTCTGGCTGAAATGACATCATGAGAAGTAAATCTCCAACCAACCAGAACACCCTAGAAACAAACCAGAACAACACAGCAACCATCTGGAAACACCCTAGCAACCACCCAGAACACCCCAGCAACCGCCTAGCAACACCCTAGCAACCACCCAGAACACATTCGCAACCACCCAGAATACCCTAGCAAACGCATAGCAACACCATAGCAAACACCCAGAATACCCTAAAAAAAAACACCTAGCAACACACCCAGAACACCGTAGCAAACTCCCAGAACACCCTAGCAACCGGGTGGTGAGATTTGCGCTTCAAGATCCTTTTCAATTTTTTCTTCTGGAAATGTGCCATAAATGTGTTCCTGGAGCCTGGAGGTCAAAATTGACCTATGTATATCTAATATAACATCAGAATGAGTCTAAAAGTTTATATTGTTTTAAACTTTTTGAGGAACCTTTGTGCAGAAATTAGTTCAAAAGGTCAGATATGGACTTTTCCATGGCTTAGGAAGCATCTATTGGAGTCTATGAGTATGTATGGAAAGTTCAAGATCAAGTACTTTTGGGCCAGAAATATGTTCAGTAGGTAAAATATTTTTCTGGCTGAAATGACATCATGAGAAGATAATCTCCAACCAACCAGAACACTCTAGCAACCACCCAGAACACCCTAGAAACAAACCAGAACACCCAAGCAACCATCTGGCAACAGCTTAGCAACCACCCAGAACACCCCAGCAACCGCTTAGCAACACCCTAGCAACCACCCAGAACACCTTCGCAACCACCCAGAATACCCTAACAAACGCATAGCAACACCATAGCAAACACCCAGAATACCCTAAAAAAACACCTAGCAACACACCCAGAACACCGTAGCAACCTCCCAGAACACCCTAGCAACCGGGTGGTGAGATTTGCCGCTTCAAGCTCCACTTCACATTTTCTTCTGGAAATGTGCCATAAATGTGTTCCTGGAGGTCAAAATTGACCTCTGTATATCTAATATAACATCAGAAGGAGTCTAAAAGTTTATATTGTCTTAAACTTTTTGAGGAAACTTTGACCATAAATTAGTTCAATATGTCAGATATGGACTTCTCTATGGCTTAGGAAGCATCTGTTGGAGTCTATGAGTATGAATGGAAAGTACAAAGTCAAGTACTTTTGGGCCAGAAATATGTTCAGTAGGTCTTTCTGGCTGAAATGACATCATGAGAAGTAAAGCTCTCGGTATATTAACCCAAACATCAAATACCCGTGGGCCAAAAATGTGTTGGGCACAACAAATTCACATCTCTTCATTTACACAAAGGGTGTTGTTTTATTGTAATGCATAAAATATCGAACTTTTTGCTCTTTGCAATGAAAAGAAAGTGTATGCATGTGCTTTCGCATGCATTTCTATTTTACAAACTGACAAATGTTACAGAGACACATGTTAGTTATTGCGTGCATATTCTTTAATGCACAACGTTAGAACGTTAGATGTGTTTTCGTTGAACAACGGAGTATGAGTTAGTTATTGCATGCGTTGTAAGGAAACAGCTAATGGCAACGATTTCTCTTCATCACAGAAATGCAACAACTAATGCAATTATTTCCCTTGTTACAAAACACATGCATTACACATCTCTTTGTTGCACAAAGGAACAAATAAGTTATTGCATTGCACGACCGCAAGTGATGTTTATTCGTCAGTGCACAAAAGAATTAGTGGTAGAATCCACGCGAAAGAGTCAAAGGGTCCTCAAAGGTTTGTAATAAATATTAACTTATTGACTTTTGATGATTTATAAGTTATGGATAGGTTCCTTTTTGTCCTAGTGAAAATATTTCTGGCTCACGGGTACTTGATTCTAAGCCATAGAGAAGTCCATATCTGACCTATTAAACTAATTTCTGGTCTATGTTTCCTCAAAAGTTTTTAAATAATATCAACTGATAGACTCAATCTGATGTTATATACATAGGTTCCTTTTTGACCTACTGAACATATTTCTAGCCTATGGGTAATTAATTGATCCTTCTCATGATGTCATTTCAGCCAGACAGATATTTGACCTGCTGAACATATTTACGGCCCAACAGTACTTGATCTTGAACTTTCCACACATACTCATAGACTGCAATCGATGCTTCCTAAACCATGGAAAAGTCCATATCTGACCTTTTGATCTAATTTCTGGTCAAAGGTTCCTCAAAAAGTGTAAATCAATATAAACTTTTAGACTCCTTCTGATGCTAGGGTGTTGCTAGGCGGTTGCTGGGGTGTTCTGGGTGGTTGCTAGGGTGTTGCCAGATTGTTGCTAGGGTCTTCTGGATGGTTGGAGATTTACTTCTCATGATGTCAATTCAGCCAGAAAAATATTTTACCTACTGAACATGTTTCTGGCCCAAAAGTACTTGATCTTGAACTTTCCACACATACTCATAGACTATGTAATATACCATTGTGATGTTATATGACATAGGTCAATTTTTGACATCCATGAACACTTTCATGGCCCACTGGTACTTGATCTGTGGGTTAATATACCGAGAGATTCACATCTCATGATTTAATTTCAGCCAGACAAATATTTGACCTACTGAACATGTTTCTGGCCCAAAAGTACTTGATCTTGAACTTTCCATACATACTCATAGACTCCAACAGATGCTTCCTAAGCCATAGAGAAGTCCATATCTGACCTATTGAACTCATTTCTGGTCAAAGGTTCCTCAAAAGGTTTCAAACAATATCAACTTTTAGACTCCTCTGATGTTATAGTCAGAAGGAGTCTGACTATAACATCAGATAAAATACATATTTAGATACATTTTTGACCTCCAGAACACATTTATGGCACATTTCCAGAAGAAAAATGAAGTGAAGCTTGAAGCGGCAAATCTCACCACCCGGTTGCGAAGGTGTTCTGGGTGGTTGCTAGAGTGTTGCTAGGCGGTTGCTGGGGTGTTCTGGGTGGTTGCTAGGGTGTTGCCAGATTGTTGCTGGGGTGTTCTGGTTTGTTTCTAGGGTGTTCTGGGAGGTTGCTACGGTGTTCTGGGTGTGTTGCTAGGTGTTTTTTTAGGGTATTCTGGGTGGTTGCTATGGTGTTGCTATGCGGTTGCTAGGGTATTCTGGGCTGTTGCGAAGGTGTTCTGGGTGGTTGCTAGGGTGTTGCTAGGCGGTTTCTGGGGTGTTCTGGGTGGTTGCTAGGGTTTTGCCAGATGGTTGCTGGGGTATTCTGGTTTGTTTCTAGGGTGTTCTGGTGGTTGCTAGGCTGTTGCTTGGTGGTTGCTAGGGTGTTCTGGATGGTTGGAGATTTACTTCTCCTGATGTCAATTCAGCCAGAAAAATATTTTACCTACTGAACATGTTTCTGGCCCAAAAGTACTTCATCTTGAACGTTCCATACATACTCATAGACTCCAACAGATGCTTCCTAATCCATATCTGACCTATTGAACTCATTTCTGGTCAAAGGTTCCTCAAAAGGTTTTAAATATCAACTTTTAGACTCCTTATGATGTTATTGTCAGATAAAATAGATACACAGATAACTGTAACATCAGATAAAATAGATACTTAGATACATTTTTGACCTCCAGGAAGACATTTATGGCACATTTCCAGAAGAAAATGTGAAGTGAAGCTTGAAGCGGCAAATCTCACCACTCGGCTGCTAGGGTGTTCTGGGTGGTTGCTAGGTGTTTTTTTTAGGGTATTCTTGGTGGTTGATATACGGTTGCTAAGGTATTCTGTGTGGTTGCTAAGATGTTCTGGGTGGTTGCTAGGGTGTTGCTAGGTGGTTGCTAGGGTGTTCTGGTTGTTTGGAGATTTACTTCTTATGATGACATTTAAGGCAGAAAATATTTTACCTACTGAACATGTTTCTGTCCCAAAAGTTCTTGATCTTGAACTCTCCATACAGACTCATAGACTCCAATAGATGCTTCCTAAGCCATAGAGAAGTCCATATGTGACCTATTGAACTCATTTCTGGTTCCTCAAAATAATTTAAAAAAATAAAAAACTTATAGATTCCTTCTGATGTTATATTAGCTATACATAGGACCATTTTTGACCTCCAGGAACACATTTATGGCCCACGGGTACTTGATCTCTGGGTTAGTATAGCGAGAGATTTACTTCTCATGATTTCATTTCAGCCAGACAAATATTTGACCTCCTTCTGATGTTATATAAGATATACATTGGTCAATTATATTAAATATACATAGGTCAATGTTTGGATTCAAGATGAGTGGCGTGCTCAATTCCTTTTAAAAAAGTTCAACCTGGGTGCTCTTCGGTCCAAGGTAGGACATCAAGGAAACAGTAGAGAAAAAAATCTCTGATGACCGAGGCACTCCTTCATTAAAATTTCTTTATTGTACAAATGACATGTCCTAAACGGACAAATTTAAAAAGCCTGTTTCCTTGATACATAGGTCAATTTTTTAACCTCCAGGAACAGATTTATGTCCCACGGGTACTTGATCTGTGGGTTAATATACCGATAGATTTACTTCTCATGATGTCATTGAACTCATTTCTGGTCAAAGGTTCCTCAAAAAGTTTAAAACATTATAAACTTTTAGACTCCTTCTGATGTTATATTAGATATACATAGGTCAGTTTTTGACCTCCAGGAACACATTTATGGCACATTTCTAGAAGAAAATGTGAAGTTGAGCCTGAAGTGGCAAATCTCACCACCCGGTTGCTAGGGTGTTCTGGGTGGTTGCTAGGTGGTTGATAGGCTATTCTGGATGGCTGCTATGGTGTTTTAATGTGGTTGCTAGGGTGTTTTGGGTGGTTGCTAAGGTGTTAATGTTGCTAGGTTGTTGCTAGGCTGTTTCCAGGTTGTTCTGGGTGGTTGCTAGGGTGTTGCTAGGTGGTTGCTTGGGTGTTCTTGTTTGTTGGTTGGGGTTTCTGGGTGGTTTCTAGGGTGTTTTAGGTCGTTCCTATGGTTTTTCATTTCATGTTTATATTGTTTGAAACCTTTTGAGGACCCTTTTACCATAACAATATAAACTTATAGACTCCTTCTGATGTTGTATTAGCTATTAGTCAATTTTTGACCTGTGAAGTGGTGCTTGCAGTGGCAAATCTCACCACCCGCTTGCTAAGATTTTCTGGGTGGTTGCTAGGGTGTTTTTGGTAGTTCCCTATCGAGGGAACTCAACACTGCGTCGATAAAATCGACTCTTTGGGGACGCTCCCTAAGCGTGCGCCTCTGAAGTATGAATGAAACTAATCCAATCCTGATTGGTGTTGCGTCGTGACGTAACATGTGACGGCATACCCGGAAGTATAAAAGTGACGCTGTCACAACACACACTAGCTTTCGCTCTTCAGCAAGCGCTTTATGTTGAAACTGTCTGTCTTATTTGGTGTTGTTTGTCTTATTATTGAAAGAAAGTATGGCCAGTGAACAATTCAAGAGGTGTGTGCATCCCTGCCCTCGTTTCATCACGGGTGGGGACGCACACTCTCTATGTGTGTATTGTTTGGGAGTGCAGCACGCACGGGCAGCTCTCGAGGGGGCTGCTTGTGAAATGTGTGAGGCTTTGCCTATTAGAGTGCTGCGCTCCCGGCTGGCGTGCTTTGACGAGCACGGTCAGGCTCGCGTTCCCCAGGGTTCCGGTCCCGCATATGTCGAGGCGATGCGGCGACTGAGATCCTGGGGTTCGCAGCGGGATCTGGCGGAGGAGAGTGAGAATGCTGAGGCATTTTCTCGCTCGCCATCGGCTGGTCCCGCAGCCTCTGAGAGTGGTGTGGGAGCCCGCGCTGCGGTTTCTCCTACCCGCGATCAGGTCCCGGTGCTTGAGCTGTCTACTTCTGAGGAAGGGGACGTGCTCAGCATCGATGCGGACGACCGTGATCTCAGCACGCCATCACGCGGCCTGGGTTATGAGGAGCTGGTGGAGGTTGTGACACGCGCTGTGGCCAGACTAAACATCAGCTGGCCACAACATGAGCAGGAAACGCAAGTCACCAGTAAAATGGACGAGCGTTACCTGCAGCGCAGGTCACAGCCTCACCGCCGGGGTCTGCCGTTTTTCCCTGATCTCCATAAAGAGATCTCGAGAACGTGGGAAAGACCGCATTCGTCCCGTATTTCGAGTCCCAATGTAATAGATTACAGCAATGTTATGGGGGCTCGAGATATGGGATATGGGAAGATGCCGAAGGTGGAGGAGGCTTTAGCGAGCTATCTCTCTCCCGAATCGGCGTCTTCCCTAAAGACCCCGGTGTTGCCTAGTAAGCCCTGCAGAGAGACATCTGCATTGGTGGGCAGGGCTTACATGGCGGCGGGTCGGGCTGGTTCGTGTCTGCACTCAATGGCGATTTTGCAGGCATACCAGGCCGACCTCCTGAAAGATTTGGATGAGGGGGAGGGGCCTACTCCTGAAGATGTCGCGGAGTTGAGGAAGGCCGCAGATTTGTCTCTCCGGGCCACTAGGGAAGCGGCCAGCGCTATTGGCCGCTCTATGGCGGCCATGGTGGCCACGGAGAGGCATCTGTGGCTGAACTTATCCGGTATTAAAGAAAAGGATAGGTCCTTCCTGCTGGATGCGCCGCTTTCGGCTTCTGGCCTGTTCGGCGACGCCGTTAATTCGGTTGTCGACAGGTTTCAGGAGTCGAGAAAACAATCTGCGGCGTTCCAGCAGTACCTCCCCCGGAAAGCGAAGGCCAAATCTAGTAGGGGGGGGCAAAGCAATCAGCCCCAGCCATCAGCCAGCTCCTCCCACAGGGCAGAGCAGAAGGAGAGCGTTTCCTCTAGAGCCCCCCCTCCGGGGTCTTGGCAACAGAGGAAACGCTCCCAAAAACCGAAGTCCTCCAGCCAGAGGGGCGACCTGAGGGACGTCATTCAGGCTAAGAGGACTTCGGAAAAGAGGTCCTAGCCAAGGCAGGACTTCAGAGGGCTGCCCCCTCCGCAGTGAGACAACCGAGGTTGTTCTCACAACGGGGCCCTCTAGGAAAAGATGCAGGTCCGCCGTTAACAGCGCTTCGGGCCGCATCAATTTCCAGCGAAAAGACACCAGAGGCCAGCCTCGAGAGGCTGGTACCCTTAGCAGATTTTGTAGAGGGATGGTATCATCTTCCCAACATATCTCCATGGGTCCTGCAGATAATACGAGTTGGGTACAGACTGCAGTTCGCGCACCGCCCCCCCAAGTTCTCTGGGGTGGTGCTCACTGCGGTGGTCCCAGAGCAGGCTCAGGTGTTGGAACAAGAAGTACAGACTCTGCTGTCGAAAGGAGCCATAGAACGTGTTCTTCCGGTAGACAGGGAGTCCGGGTTTTACAGCCGGTACTTTATAGTTCCAAAGAAGGATGGGGGGTTAAGGCCAATTTTGGATCTCAGGGTGTTGAACCGGTCTCTGAGAAGGTTCAAATTCAGAATGTTGACCATTCCAACAATCGTGAGTCAAATCAGATCCGAGGACTGGTTTGTCACGATAGATCTGAAAGACGCCTATTTTCACATCTCCATCCTTCCTTGTCACAGGAGGTACCTGAGGTTCGCTTTCGGGGGCGAAGCATACCAATATCGGGTTCTTCCGTTCGGCCTAGCACTCTCTCCCCGCACATTTACCAAGTGTATGGACGTGGCCCTTGCTCCACTGAGACTTCAGGGGATTCGCGTATTGAATTATCTCGACGACTGGCTTATTTTGGCCCAGTCTCGGGAGATGGCAGTTCGGCATCGAGATGTCGTTCTTGGCCATATTCAAAAATTGGGGTTAAGACTCAATTTGAAGAAGAGTGTGCTAGAACCGTCCCAGGGCACGACCTTTTTGGGAGTCGTGTGGAACTCGATTACAATGCAGGCACGTATGTCTCCCGCACGTATCGAGTCAATTCTGGCGATGGTGTCCAGGGTGAGGCTAGGTCAGGCCGTCACTGTGAAACACTTTCAAAGGATGCTGGGCCTCATGGCAGCGGCATCCAACATTATTCCTCTGGGCCTCCTTCACATGAGGCCCCTCCAGTGGTGGTTGAAGACCAAGGGGTTCTCACCCAAAGGAAATCCGTTCCGTATGATCAGAGTAACGCGCAAGTGCCTTCAGTCTCTGCAAATATGGAAGAAGCCTTGGTTCCTATCCCAAGGGCCAGTGTTGGGGGTGTCATGTCGCCGGGAAACCGTTTCGACAGACGCCTCCCTTACGGGCTGGGGCGCGGTCATGGACGGCCGCTTTACCAGGGGTCTGTGGCAGGACCATCATCGCACTTGGCATATAAATTGCCTGGAGATGATGGCGGTATTCAAGGCTTTGAGGAGCTTCCTCCCAGACATCGAGGGTCGCCACGTCCTTATACGGACAGACAATACGTCAGTGGTGGCCTATCTGAACCGACAGGGGGGACTCAGATCGCGCCCTCTGTGCAAACTGGCGCATCAGATTATCCTTTGGTCCCAGGGAAAGATATTGTCAATAAGGGCAATGTATATCCCAGGGGTTCAGAATCGGGGAGCAGACATCCTGTCGAGGCAGGGGCTGAGGCCCGGGGAATGGAGACTTCATCCGGATGTGGTGAAGTCGATATGGGAGAGGTTCGGACCGATGGAAGTGGATCTGTTTGCGTCTCGAGAGACGTCCCACTGTCCACTTTGGTTCTCCCTCTCACATCCAGCCCCACTGGGGTTGGATGCCATGGTACAGGCTTGGCCGAGGCTTCGCCTGTATGCTTTCCCCCCGATCGCTCTGCTCCCAGGGGTCCTGGAGAGGGTCCGTCAAGAGGGCATCAGTCTACTTCTGGTTGCCCCGAGATGGCCGACACGAGTATGGTTCTCGGATATAATATCACTCCTCATAGCTCCGCCATGGCCGATTCCTCTGAGGAGGGATCTATTGTCTCAGGCGGAGGGCACAATCTTCCACCCTCGCCCAGAGTTGTGGAAGCTGTGGGTCTGGCCTCTGAGGGGGTTCAGTACCTAAATGCTGGCTTATCAGCTGAGGTGGTTGAAACCATACTTAGCTCTAGGGCCCCATCTACCAGGAGATTATATGGCCTCAAGTGGAAGGTGTTTCACACTTGGTGTGGAGAACGAAGGTTGGATCCAGTAAACTGCCCAGTGGCTTCAGTTCTGGAATTCCTTCAGGATCGTTTCTCTGCGGGTCTCTCCCCGTCCACTCTTAAGGTGTACGTGGCTGCCGTTTCGGCTTTCCACGCGCCAGTAGATGGTGGACCTCTGGGGAGGCACCAGTTGGTCATTAGGTTTCTCCGTGGTGCTTGGAGGATGAGGCCGGCGATCAGGTCCAGGGTGCCTGCCTGGGATCTGGCAATAGTTCTGGAAGGGTTGTCCCTCGCTCCCTTCGAACCTTTAGAGTCGGCTTCGCCTAAGGACTTAACGTTGAAAATGGTCTTTCTCTTAGCGATTACCTCTCTTAAGAGGGTGGGAGATCTCCAGGCCCTGGCGGTAACGCCAGCTTGCTTGGAGTTTGCCCCTGGCAAAGTAAAGGCCTTTTTGCACCCGAGTCCGGGCTACGTGCCTAAAGTTCCTTCGAGTACGGCTCGCTCTGTAGTCCTTCAGGCATTCCATCCTCCACCTCATGTGTCGGCGGGAGAAGAGAGGCTTCACTTGCTCTGCCCCGTCAGAGCTTTGAGTGTATACTTGGAAAAGTCTGCTTCTTGGAGAAGATCTGACCAGTTGTTAGTATGCTTTGGGTCACCTAAGAGGGGGCTCCCGGCGACCAAACAAACTATAAGTAACTGGATTGTCCAGGCTATTACTGAGGCTTACAAGGTGCGTGGGGTTCCTTCACCTTTGGCCTTAAGGGCTCACTCGACTAGAGGCATGGCTTCCTCTAGGGCCCTTCTGTCGGGAGTACCTCTGCAGGAGATTTGTGAGGCAGCCGGCTGGGCTACCCCGCATACTTTCATCAGGTTTTACAGTCTCAGCCTTCCCAGTACGCCCGGTGCACACGTACTCGGCCCTTGCTGAGTGCCTAATCAGTTTCACTCTGGGGCGGGTCTGTTCGGTGCGTGGCCTAGTGGGTACTCGTTCCCCAAAGAGTCGATTTTATCGACGCAGTGTTGAGTTCCCTCGATAGGGAACGTCTCGGGTTATGACTATAACCCTTGTTCCCTGAGAAGGGAACGAGACACTGCGTCGTGTTGCCACGCCCCCTTTTCAGACCCTTGAGCGTCTTGCTTCATCGCGAGGCTAGTGTGTGTTGTGACAGCGTCACTTTTATACTTCCGGGTATGCCGTCACATGTTACGTCACGACGCAACACCAATCAGGATTGGATTAGTTTCATTCATACTTCAGAGGCGCACGCTTAGGGAGCGTCCCCAAAGAGTCGATTTTATCGACGCAGTGTCTCGTTCCCTTCTCAGGGAACAAGGGTTATAGTCATAACCCGAGACGTTACTATTGGTAGTCTGTGTGGTTCCTATGGTGTTTCTGGTGGTTGGTAGTGTCCAAATCACTATAGAGTTTTTATAATGTTTTTGGCAATTGATTTATATATCATCAAAAGGAGTCGATTAGTTTTTCAGAAATAATTTCAGTAGGTCAGATGTGGACAATTCTATATGGCCTAAGAAACATCATAAGGAGTCTATAAGTATGTAGAAAGTTCAAGATCAAGTACACATGGGCAAGAAATATAGTCTGTACGTCAAATATCTGTCTGGCTAAAATAATAATAACATGGGCAAGAAATATCAACGCATTCTCACCCCAAGGCGTCACCTTTGACCATGCTTCAATATTTGACGTTTTAGGCGCCCTTTAGCGTCACTTACATGACGCGATCCTACGGCGTCATCTAACTGACGCTAAAGGAAAGCGTCAGTTAGAGGACGCGGTTAGGTTTAGGTGTGGGGTGGGGGTAGGGTACACGCGATCCTAGGGCGTCATCTAACTGACGCTAAAGGGCGCCTAAAGCGTCAGATATTGAAGCATGTCCAAATGCTTCCCAAGGCGTCAGTTAGGTGACGCCTTGGGAGTGAGAATGGGCTGGAAATATAGTCTGTAGGTCAAATATCTGTCTGGCTAAAATAACATGATAAGAGGTCATTCTGTATAGTATCCTGATTTTCAAAGAACACTTTAGCCAGAAATATGTTCAGTAGCTAAAATAAGGACTCTTGTATGGCTTCAGTAACATCAAAAGGAGTTAATGAGTATGTTTAGAATGTTCAAGATCAAGTACTCATGGGCCAGAACTATGTTCAGTAGGTCAAAATGAATCTATCTATAGCTCGTGTAATATCAGAAGGAGTCTAAAAGTTTTTCTTGTTTAAAAACTTTTGAGGACCCTTTGACCAGAAATGAGTTAAATACTTAAGATATGGACATTCTATATGGTTTAAGAAGCATCAAAAGGAGTCTATGAGAATTTATAGAAAGTTCGAGACCTAGTACTCGTCGGCCAGGACTATGTTTGTGGGTCAAAGAGGAACCTCTAGGCCTAGGAAGCATAAGAAGTAGTCTATTTAGTATGTATAGAAAGTTCAATATCAGGTACTCGTGGGACAAATATATGTTCAGTCAGCCCATTCTCACTCCCAAGGCGTCACCTAACTGACACCTTGGGAAGCATTTGACCATGCTTCAATATCTGATGCTTTAGGCGCCCTTTAGCGTCAGAAAGATGACGCCCTAGGATCGCGTGTACCCTACCCCCACCCCATACCTAAACCTAACCGCATCCTCTAACTGACGCTTTCCTTTTAGTTAGATGACGCCAGTTTTTCCTCCAGTTAGATGACGCCGTAGGATCGCGTCATGTAAGTGACGCTAAAGGGCGCCTAAAACGTCAAATATTGAAGCATGGTCAAAGGTGACGCCTTGGGGTGAGAATGTTTTGGTTCAGTCGGTCAAATATCTTCCTGCTCATAAAACATCATACGTAGTAAATATCAATGTATAGTTACCTAATGATCAAGTACCATTTGACCAGAAATGAGTTCAATGGATCAGATATAAACAATCCATATGGCTAATGTGTTCATTAGGTAAAATAAGGACTGTTGTATGGCTTCAGTAACATCAAAAGGAGTCAATGAGCATGTTCAGAAAGTAAGATCTAGTACTCGTGGGCCAGAACTAATGTTCAGTAGGTCAAATCCCACTTCAAATTTTCTTCTGGAAATGTGCCATAAATGTGTTACATAGGTCAAAAATTGTTAATACAACATCAGAAGGAGTCTATAAGTTTATATTGTTATGGCAAAAGGGTCCTCAAAAGGTTTCAAACAATATAAACATGAAATGTAATAAAAGAATCGATTAGTTAACAGCTAAATCATGCCAAAAACATTATAGAAACTCTATAGTAACCATATGTGAACATTACCAACCACCTGGTAACACCATAGCAACAACCCAGAATACCATAGTAACGACCTAAAACACCCTAGCAACCACCCAGAAACCCCCACCAACAAACAAGAACACCCCAGCAACCACCTAGCAACACCCTATCAACCATCCAGAACAACCTGGCAACATTATCACCTTAGCAACCACCCAGAATACCCTAGCAACCGCATAAAAACACCATAGCAACCACCCAGAATACCCTAACAACCACCTAGCATCCACCCAGAACACCTTAGCAACCGGGTGGTGAGATTTGCCACTTCAGGCTCAACTTTACATTTTCTTCTGGAAATGTGCCATATATGTGTTCCTGGAGGTCAAAATTGACCTATGTATATCTAATATAACATCAGAAGGAATCTAAAAGTTTATATGGTTTTAAACTTTTTGAGGAACCTTTGACCAGAAATGAGTTCAATATGTCAGATATGAACTTCTCTATGGCTTAGGAAGCATCTGTTGGAGTCTATGAGTATGAATGGAAAGTACAAGGTCAAGTACTTTTGGGCCAGAAATATGTTCAATGACACCATGAGAAGTAAATCTATCGGTATATTAACCCACAGATCAAATACAAGTGGGACATAAATGTGTTCCTGGAGGTTAAAAAATTGACCTAATATAATCTAATATAATTGACCAATGTATATCTACAACATCAGAAGGAGGTCAAATATTTGTCTGGCTGAAATGACATCATGAGAAGTAAATCTCTCGGTATACTCACCCACAGATCAAGTACCCTTGGGTTCCTGGAGGTCAAAAATTGTCCTATGTATAGCTAATATAACAACAGAAGGAATCAATAAGTTTATATTGTTTTAAACTATTTTGAGGAACCAGAAATGAGTTCAATAGGTCAGATATATCCATATCTGACCTATTGAACTCATTTCTCTATGGCTTAGGAAGTATCTATTGGAGTCTATGAGTCTGTATGGAAAGTTCAAGATCCAAGAACTTTTGGGACAGAAACATGTTCAGTAGGTAAAATATTTTTCTGCCTTAAATGACATCATGAGAAGTAAATCTCCAATCAACCAGAACACCCTAGCAACCACCTAGCAACACCCTAGCAACAAACCAGAACACCCCAGCAACCGGCTAGCAACACCCTAGCAACCACCCAGAACACCCCGGCAACCGCCTAGCAAACACCCTAGCAACCACCCAGAACACCCCGGCAACCGCCTAGCAATACCCTAGCAACCGCCCAGAACACCTTAGCAACCCACTCAGAATAGCCTAGCAACGGTATATCAACCACCCAGAATACCCTAAAAAAACACCTAACAACCACCCAGAACACCGTAGCAACAACCCAGAACACCCTAGCAACCGGGTGGTGAGATTTGGCGCTTCAAGCTCCATTTCACTTTTTCTTCTGGAAAATGTGCCATAAATGTGTGCCTGGAGGTCAAAAATGTATCTGTGTATCTATTTTATCTGATGTTATAGTTGTCTATGTATCTATTTTATCTGATGTTATAGTCAGAATCCTTCTGACTATAACATCAGAGGGAGTCTAAAAGTTTATATCGTTTTAAACTCTTTGAGGACCCTTTGACCAGAAATTAGTTCAATAGGTCAGATATGGACTTCTCTATGGCTTAGGAAGCATCTATTGGAGTCTATGAGTATGTATGGAAAGTTCAAGATCAAGTACTTTTGGGCCAAAAATATGTTCAGTAGGTAAAATATTTTTCTGGCTGAAATGACATAATGAGAAGAAAATCTCCAACCAACCAGAACACCCTAGCAACCACACAGAACACCCTAGAAACAAACCAGAACACCCCAGCAACCATCTGGCAACACCCTGGCAACCACCCAGAACACCCCAGCAACCGCCTAGCAACACCCCAGCAACCACCCAGAACACCTTCGCAACCACCCAGAATACCCTAGCAAAGGCATAGAAACACCATAGCAAACACCCAGAATACTCTAAAAAAACACCTAGCAACTCACCCAGAATACCATAGCAACCTCCCAGAACACCCCAGCAACACCCTAGCAACCACCCAGAACACCTTCGCAACCACCCAGAATACCCTAGCAAACGCATAGCAACACCATAGCAAACACCCAGAATACCCTAAAAAAAACCACCTAGCAACACACCCAGAACACCGTAGCAACCTCCCAGAACACCCTAGCAACCGGGTGGTGAGATTTGCGCTTCAAGATCCGCTTCAATTTTTTCTTCTGAAAAATGTGCCATAAATGTGTTCCTGGAGCCTGGAGGTCAAAATTGACCTATGTATATCTAATATAACATCAGAAGGAGTCTAAAAGTTTATAATGTTTTAAACTTTTTGAGGAACCTTTGACCAGAAATTAGTTCAATATGTCAGCTATGGACTTCTCTATGGCTTAGGAAGCATCTATTGGAGTCTATGAGTATGTATGGAAAGGTCAAGATCAAGTACTTTTTTGGCCAGAAACATGTTCTGTAGGTCAAATATTTGTCTGGCTGAAATGACATTATGAGAAGTAAATCTCTTTGTATATTAACCCACAGATCAAGGACCCGTGGGCCATAAAAGTTTTCCTGGAGGTCAAAAATTGACCTATGTAATATAACATCAGAAGGAGTCTATACGTTTATATCGTTTTAAACTTTTTGAGGAACCTTTGTGCAGAAATTAGTTCAAAAGGTCAGATATGGACTTTTCCATGGCTTAGGAAGCATCTATTGGAGTCTATGAGTATGTATGGAAAGTATAAGATCAAGTACTTTTGGGCCAGAAATATGTTCAGTAGGTAAAATATTTTTCTGGCTGAAATGACATCATGAGAAGAAAATCTCCAACCAACCAGAACACCCTAGCAACCTCCCAGAACACCCTAGCAACCGGGTGGTGAGATTTGCCGCTTCAAGCTCCACTTCACATTTTCTTCTGGAAATGTGCCATAAATGTGTTCCTTTCTATGTGCTTTTCCATTCATTTCCATTCTACAACTAAATAATTTGTGTTTTGACGAGAAAACATCACTAGAGCGATCGCTTTACAATGCATACACTAACTTGTTCCTTTGTGCAACGAATAGATTTGCAATGCTTCTGCTTTAGGATTGCATTGCACATGCACGCAATAACTAACTGTACAATGAAAAGAAAACACCTAAGATGTGTTTCATTGCATCGTATGACATATCTAACTTGTTCCTCGTTATGCAAATGCACTTAGTAACTAACATCTCTGCAATGAAAAGAAAACCCCTAAGATGTGTTTCATTGCATTGCATGACCTAATCTAACTTGTTCCTCGTCATGCATATACATGCAATACCTCTGTGCAATGAAAAGAAAACAGCTAAGATGTGTTTTAGTGAATTGCATGACATATCTAACTTGTTTCTCGTTAGGCATACGTACGCAATAACTAACCTCTGTGCAATGAAAAGAAAACACCTAAGATGTGTTTCATCGCATTGCATGACATATCTAACTTGTTCCTCGTTATGCATATCAACGCAATGACTAAACTCTGCGCAGTGAAAAGAAAACACCTAAGATCTGTTTTAGTGCATATGCATGACATATCTAACTTGTGCAGTTTTCTTTTCACTGCACAGAGGTTAGTTATTGTGTGCATATGCATAACGAGGAACAAGTTAGATATGTCATGCAAAGCAATGAAACTCACCTTAGGTGTTTTCTTTTCATTGCAAAGAGGTTAGTTATTGCGTGAATATACATACAATGCGATGAAACACATCTTAGGTGTTTTCTTTTCATTGCAGAGAGATTATTTATTGCGTGCAAAACGAGGAACAAGTTAGATATGTTATGCAATGCGATGAAACACATCTTAGGTGTTTTCTTTTCATTGCACAGAGGTTAGTTATTGCTTGCATATGCATAACGAGGAACAAGTTAGATATGTCATACAATGCGATGAAACACATCTTAGGTGTTTTCTTTTCATTGCAAAGAGGTTAGTTATTGCGTGCATATGCATAACGAGGAACAAGTTAGATATGTCATGCAAAGCAATGAAACACATGTTAGATGTTTTCTTTTCGGTGCACAGAGGTTAGTTATTTGCGTGGATATGCATAACGAGGAACAAGTTAGATAGGTCATGCAATGCATTGAAACACATTTTAGGTGTTTTTTTTTATTGCACAGAGGTTATTTATTGCGTGCATATATGCAAAACGAGGAACAAGTTAGATATGTCATGCATATGCACTGAAACACATCTTAGGTGTTTTCTTTTCATTGCACAGAGGTTATTGTTTGCGTGCATATATGCAAAACGAGGAACAAGTTAGATATGTCATGCAATGCGATGAAACACATCTTAGGTGTTTTCTTTTCACTACACAGAGCGAGTTATTGCGTGCATATGCATACCGAGGAACAAGTTAGATATGTCATGCAAAGCAATGAAACACATGTTAGATGTTTTCTTTTCAGGGCACAGATGTTAGTTATTTGCGTGCATATGCATAACGAGGAACAAGTTAGATAGGTCATGCAATGCATTGAAACACATCTTAGGTGATTTCTTTTCATTGCAAAGAGGTTAGTTATTGCGTGAATATGCATACAATGCGATGAAACACATCTTAGGTGTTTTCTTTTCATTGCACAGAGGTTAGTTATTCCGTGCATATGCATACCGAGGAACAAGTTAGATATGTCGTGCAAAGCAATGAAACACATGTTAGATGTTTTCTTTTCGGTGCACAGAGGTTAGTTATTTGCGTGGATATGCATAACGAGGAACAAGTTAGATAGGTCATGCAATGCATTGAAACACATTTTAGGTGTTTTCTTTTCAGGGCACAGATGTTAGTTATTTGCGTGCATATGCATAACGAGGAACAAGTTAGATAGGTCATGCAATGCATTGAAACACATCTTAGGTGTTTTCTTTTCATTGCAAAGAGGTTAGTTATTGCGTGAATATGCAAACAATGCGATGAAACACATCTTAGGTGTTTTCTTTTCATTGCACAGAGGTTAGTTATTCCGTGCATATGCATACCGAGGAACAAGTTAGATATGTCATGCAAAGCAATGAAACACATGTTAGATGTTTTCTTTTCGGTGCACAGAGGTTAGTTATTTGCGTGGATATGCATAACGAGGAACAAGTTAGATAGGTCATGCAAAGCAATGAAACACATGTTAGATGTTTTCTTTTCGGTGCACAGAGGTTAGTTATTTGCGTGCATATGCATAACGAGGAACAAGTTATTGCGTGAATATGCATACAATGCGATGAAACACATCTTAGGTGTTTTCTTTTCATTGCACAGAGGTTAGTTATTCCGTGCATATGCATACCGAGGAACAAGTTAGATATGTCGTGCAAAGCAATGAAACACATGTTAGATGTTTTCTTTTCGGTGCACAGAGGTTAGTTATTTGCGTGGATATGCATAACGAGGAACAAGTTAGATAGGTCATGCAATGCATTGAAACACATCTTAGGTGTTTTCTTTTCATTGCCAAGAGGTTAGTTATTGCGTGAATATGCATACAATGCGATGAAACACATCTTAGGTGTTTTCTTTTCATTGCTTAGAGGTTAGTTATTGCGTGCATATGCATAATGAGGAATAAGTTAGAATATGTCATGCAAAGCAATGAAACACATGTTAGATGTTTTCTTTTCGGTGCACAGAGGTTAGTTATTTGCTTGCATATGCATAACGAGGAACAAGTTAGATAGGTCATGCAATGCATTGAAACACATCTTAAGTGTTTTCTTTCCATTGCACATAGGTTAGTTATTACGTGCATATGCAATGCAATCTTAAAGCACAAGCATTGCAAACCTCTTCGTTGCACAAAGGAACAAGTTAGTGTATGCATTGTAAAGCGATCGCTCTTGTGACGTTTTCTCGTCAAAACACAAATTAATTAGTTGTAGAATGGAAATGCATGGAAAAGCACGCGTTTTATCTTTTCTTTTCATTGCAAAAAGAATAAGTTAGAAAATGTAAGCATTGCAATGAAACAACACACGTTATTCAGTCAAAGCACTAAGGAAAGGTTTAGTTCTTGAATGAAATTAAGTGCATACATGTTATTTTTGATGCACAACAAATTCACATCTCTTCATTTACACAAAGGGTGTTGTTTTATTGTAATGCATAAAATATCGAACTTTTTGCTCTTTGCAATGAAAAGAAAGTGTATGCATGTGCTTTCGCATGCATTTCTATTTTACAAACTGACAAATGTTACAGAGACACATGTTAGTTATTGCGTGCATATTCTTTAATGCACAACGTTAGAACGTTAGATGTGTTTTCGTTGAACAACGGAGTATGAGTTAGTTATTGCATGCGTTGTAAGGAAACAGCTAATGGCAACGATTTCTCTTCATCACAGAAATGCAACAACTAATGCAATTATTTCCCTTGTTACAAAACACATGCATTACACATCTCTTTGTTGCACAAAGGAACAAATAAGTTATTGCATTGCACGACCGCAAGTGATGTTTATTCGTCAGTGCACAAAAGAATTAGTGGTAGAATCCACGCGAAAGAGTCAAAGGGTCCTCAAAGGGTTGTAATAAATATTAACTTATTGACTTTTGATGATTTATAAGTTATGGATAGGTTCCTTTTTGTCCTAGTGAAAATATTTCTGGCTCACGGGTACTTGATTCTAAGCCATAGAGAAGTCCATATCTGACCTATTAAACTAATTTCTGGTCTATGTTTCCTCAAAAGTTTTTAAATAATATCAACTGATAGACTCAATCTGATGTTATATACATAGGTTCCTTTTTGACCTACTGAACATATTTCTAGCCTATGGGTAATTAATTGATCCTTCTCATGATGTCATTTCAGCCAGACAGATATTTGACCTGCTGAACATATTTACGGCCCAACAGTACTTGATCTTGAACTTTCCACACATACTCATAGACTGCAATCGATGCTTCCTAAACCATGGAAAAGTCCATATCTGACCTTTTGATCTAATTTCTGGTCAAAGGTTCCTCAAAAAGTGTAAATCAATATAAACTTTTAGACTCCTTCTGATGCTAGGGTGTTGCTAGGCGGTTGCTGGGGTGTTCTGGGTGGTTGCTAGGGTGTTGCCAGATTGTTGCTAGGGTCTTCTGGATGGTTGGAGATTTACTTCTCATGATGTCAATTCAGCCAGAAAAATATTTTACCTACTGAACATGTTTCTGGCCCAAAAGTACTTGATCTTGAACTTTCCACACATACTCATAGACTATGTAATATACCATTGTGATGTTATATGACATAGGTCAATTTTTGACATCCATGAACACTTTCATGGCCCACTGGTACTTGATCTGTGGGTTAATATACCGAGAGATTCACATCTCATGATTTAATTTCAGCCAGACAAATATTTGACCTACTGAACATGTTTCTGGCCCAAAAGTACTTGATCTTGAACTTTCCATACATACTCATAGACTCCAACAGATGCTTCCTAAGCCATAGAGAAGTCCATATCTGACCTATTGAACTCATTTCTGGTCAAAGGTTCCTCAAAAGGTTTCAAACAATATCAACTTTTAGACTCCTCTGATGTTATAGTCAGAAGGAGTCTGACTATAACATCAGATAAAATACATATTTAGATACATTTTTGACCTCCAGAACACATTTATGGCACATTTCCAGAAGAAAAATGAAGTGAAGCTTGAAGCGGCAAATCTCACCACCCGGTTGCGAAGGTGTTCTGGGTGGTTGCTAGAGTGTTGCTAGGCGGTTGCTGGGGTGTTCTGGGTGGTTGCTAGGGTGTTGCCAGATTGTTGCTGGGGTGTTCTGGTTTGTTTCTAGGGTGTTCTGGGAGGTTGCTACGGTGTTCTGGGTGTGTTGCTAGGTGTTTTTTTAGGGTATTCTGGGTGGTTGCTATGGTGTTGCTATGCGGTTGCTAGGGTATTCTGGGCTGTTGCGAAGGTGTTCTGGGTGGTTGCTAGGGTGTTGCTAGGCGGTTTCTGGGGTGTTCTGGGTGGTTGCTAGGGTTTTGCCAGATGGTTGCTGGGGTATTCTGGTTTGTTTCTAGGGTGTTCTGGTGGTTGCTAGGCTGTTGCTTGGTGGTTGCTAGGGTGTTCTGGATGGTTGGAGATTTACTTCTCCTGATGTCAATTCAGCCAGAAAAATATTTTACCTACTGAACATGTTTCTGGCCGAAAAGTACTTCATCTTGAACGTTCCATACATACTCATAGACTCCAACAGATGCTTCCTAATCCATATCTGACCTATTGAACTCATTTCTGGTCAAAGGTTCCTCAAAAGGTTTTAAATATCAACTTTTAGACTCCTTATGATGTTATTGTCAGATAAAATAGATACACAGATAACTGTAACATCAGATAAAATAGATACTTAGATACATTTTTGACCTCCAGGAAGACATTTATGGCACATTTCCAGAAGAAAATGTGAAGTGAAGCTTGAAGCGGCAAATCTCACCACTCGGCTGCTAGGGTGTTCTGGGTGGTTGCTAGGTGTTTTTTTTAGGGTATTCTTGGTGGTTGATATACGGTTGCTAAGGTATTCTGTGTGGTTGCTAAGATGTTCTGGGTGGTTGCTAGGGTGTTGCTAGGTGGTTGCTAGGGTGTTCTGGTTGTTTGGAGATTTACTTCTTATGATGACATTTAAGGCAGAAAATATTTTACCTACTGAACATGTTTCTGTCCCAAAAGTTCTTGATCTTGAACTCTCCATACAGACTCATAGACTCCAATAGATGCTTCCTAAGCCATAGAGAAGTCCATATGTGACCTATTGAACTCATTTCTGGTTCCTCAAAATAATTAAAAAAAATAAAAAACGTATAGATTCCTTCTGATGTTATATTAGCTATACATAGGACAATTTTTGACCTCCAGGAACACATTTATGGCCCACGGGTACTTGATCTCTGGGTTAGTATAGCGAGAGATTTACTTCTCATGATTTCATTTCAGCCAGACAAATATTTGACCTCCTTCTGATGTTATATAAGATATACATTGGTCAATTATATTAAATATACATAGGTCAATGTTTGGATTCAAGATGAGTGGCGTGCTCAATTCCTTTTAAAAAAGTTCAACCTGGGTGCTCTTCGGTCCAAGGTAGGACATCAAGGAAACAGTAGAGAAAAAAATCTCTGATGACCGAGGCACTCCTTCATTAAAATGTCTTTATTGTACAAATGACATGTCCTAAACGGACAAATTTAAAAAGCCTGTTTCCTTGATACATAGGTCAATTTTTGACCTCCAGGAACAGATTTATGTCCCACGGGTACTTGATCTGTGGGTTAATATACCGATAGATTTACTTCTCATGATGTCATTGAACTCATTTCTGGTCAAAGGTTCCTCAAAAAGTTTAAAACATTATAAACTTTTAGAAACCTTCCGATGTTATATTAGATATACATAGGTCAATTTTTGACCTCCAGGAACAGATTTATGTCCCACGGGTACTTGATCTGTGGGTTAATATACCGATAGATTTACTTCTCATGATGTCATTGAACTCATTTCTGGTCAAAGGTTCCTCAAAAAGTTTAAAACATTATAAACTTTTAGACTCCTTCTGATGTTATATTAGATATACATAGGTCAGTTTTTGACCACCAGGAACACATTTATGGCACATTTCTAAAAGAAAATGTGAAGTTCAGCCTGAAGTGGCAAATCTCACCACCCGGTTGCTAGGGTGTTCTGGGTGGTTGCTAGGTGGTTGATAGGCTATTCTGGATGGCTGCTATGGTGTTTTTATGTGGTTGCTAGGGTGTTCTGGGTGGTTGCTAAGGTGTTAATGTTGCTAGGTTGTTGCTAGGCTGTTTCCAGGTTGTTCTGGGTGGTTGCTAGGGTGTTGCTAGGTGGTTGCTTGGGTGTTCTTGTTTGTTGGTGGGGGTTTCTGGGTGGTTTCTAGGGTGTTTTAGGTCGTTCCTATGGTTTTTCTGGGTTGTTGCTATAGTGTGACCATACCATCGATTCTTTTATTACATTTCATGTTTATATTGTTTGAAACCTTTTGAGGACCCTTTTACCATAACAATATAAACTTATAGACTCCTTCTGATGTTGTATTAGCTATTAGTCAATTTTTGACCTGTGAAGTGGTGCTTGCAGTGGCAAATCTCACCACCCGGTTGCTAAGATTTTCTGGGTGGTTGCTAGGGTGTTTTTGGTAGTTACTATTGGTAGTCTGTGTGGTTCCTATGGTGTTTCTGGTGGTTGGTAGTGTCCAAATCACTATAGAGTTTTTATAATGTTTTTGGCAATTGATTTATATATCATCAAAAGGAGTCGATTAGTTTTTCAGAAATAATTTCAGTAGGTCAGATGTGGACAATTCTATATGGCCTAAGAACCATCATAAGGAGTCTATGAGTAAGTAGAAAGTTCAAGATCAAGTACACATGGGCAAGAAATATAGTCTGTAGGTCAAATATCTGTCTGGCTAAAATAATAATAACATGGGCAAGAAATATAGTCTGTAGGTCAAATATCTGTCTGGCTAAAATAACATGATAAGAGGTCATTCTGTATAGTATCCTGATTTTCAAAGAACACTTTAGCCAGAAATATGTTCAGTAGCTAAAATAAGGACTCTTGTATGGCTTCAGTAACATCAAAAGGAGTTAATGAGTATGTTTAGAATGTTCAAGATCAAGTACTCATGGGCCAGAACTATGTTCAGTAGGTCAAAATGAATCTATCTATAGCTCATGTAATATCAGAAGGAGTCTAAAAGTTTTTCTTGTTTAAAAACTTTTGAGGACCCTTTGACCAGAAATGAGTTAAATACTTAAGATATGGACATTCTATATGGCTTAAGAAAGCATCAAAAGGAGTCTATGAGAATTTATAGAAAGTTCGAGACCTAGTACTCGTCGGCCAGGACTATGTTTGTGGGTCAAAGAGGAACCTCTAGGCCTAGGAAGCATAAGAAGTAGTCTATTTAGTATGTATAGAAAGTTCAATATCAGGTACTCGTGGGAGAGATATATGTTCAGTCAGCCCATTCTCACTCCCAAGGCGTCACCTAACTGACACCTTGGAAAGCATTTGACCATGCTTCAATATCTGACGCTTTAGGCGCCCTTTAGCGTCAGTAAGATGACGCCCTAGGATCGCGTGTACCCTACCCCCACCCCATACCTAAACCTAACTGCATCCTCTAACTGACGCTTTCCTTTAGCGTCAGTTAGATGACGCCGTAGGATCGCGTCATGTAAGTGACGCTAAAGGGCGCCTAAAACGTCAAATATTGAAGCATGGTCAAAGGTGACGCCTTGGGGTGAGAATGTGTTGGTTCAGTCGGTCAAATATCTTCCTGCTCATAAAACATCATAAGTAGTAAATATCAATGTATAGTAACCTAATGATCAAGTACCATTTGACCAGAAATGAGTTCAATGGATCAGATATAAACAATCCATATGGCTAATGTGTTCATTAGGTAAAATAAGGACTGTTGTATGGCTTCAGTAACATCAAAAGGAGTCAATGAGCATGTTCAGAAAGTAAGATCTAGTACTCGTGGGCCAGAACTATGTTCAGTAGGTCAAATCCCACTTCAAATTTTCTTCTGGAAATGTGCCATAAATGTGTTACATAGGTCAAAAATTGACCTGTGTATAGCTAATACAACATTAGAAGGAGTCTATAAGTTTATATTGTTATGGCAAAAGGGTCCTCAAAAGGTTTCAAACAATATAAACATGAATTGTAATAAAATAATCGATTAGTTAACAGCTAAATCATGCCAAAAACATTATAGAAACTCTATAGTAACCATATGTGAACATTACCAACCACCTGGTAACACCATAGCAACAACCCAGAATACCATAGTAACGACCTAAAACACCCTAGCAACCACCCAGAAACCTCCACCAACAAACAAGAACACCCCATTAACCACCTAGCAACACCCTATCAACCATCCAGAACAACCTGGCAACAGCCTAGCAACAACCTGGCAACATTAGCACTTTAGCAACCACCCAGAATACCCTAGCAACCGCATAAAAACACCATAGCAACCACCCAGAATACCCTAACAACCACCTAGCATCCACCCAGAACACCTTAGCAACCGGGTGGTGAGATTTGCCACTTCAGGCTCAACTTCACATTTTCTTCTGGAAATGTGCCATAAATGTGTTCCTGGTGGTCAAAAAGTGACCTATGTAATATAACATCAGAAGGAGTCTAAAAGTTTATATTGTTTTAAACTTTTTGAGGAACCTTTGACCAGAAATGAGTTCAATGACATCATGAGAAGTAAATCTATCGGTATATTAACCCACAGATCAAATACCCGTGGGACATAAATGTGTTCCTGGAGGTTAAAAAATTGACCTATGTATATCTAATATAATTGACCAATGTATATCTACAACATCAGAAGGAGGTCAAATATTTGTCTGGCTGAAATGACATCATGAGAAGTAAATCTCTCGGTATACACACCCACAGATCAAGTACCCTTGGGTTCCTGGAGGTCAAAAATTATCCTATATATAGCTAATATAACATCAGAAGGAATCAATACGTTTATATTGTTTTAAACTATTTTGAGGAACCAGAAATGAGTTCAATAGGTCAGATATGGACTTCTCTATGGCTTAGGAAGTATCTATTGGAGTCTATGAGTCTGTATGGAAAGTTCAAGATCCAAGAACTTTTGGGACAGAAACATGTTCAGTAGGTAAAATATTTTTCTGCCTTAAATGACATCATGAGAAGTAAATCTCCAATCAACCAGAACACCCTAGCAACCACCTAGCAACACCCTAGCAACAAACCAGAACACCCCAGCAACCGGCTAGCAACACCCTAGCAACCACCCAGAACATCTTAGCAACCCACCCAGAATAGCCTAGCAACGGTATATCAACCACCCAGAATACCCTAAAAAACCACCTAACAACCACCCAGAACACCGTAGCAACAACCCAGAACACCCTAGCAACCGGGTGGTGAGATTTGGCGCTTCATGCTCCATTTCACATTTTCTTCTGGAAAATGTGCCATAAATGTGTGCCTGGAGGTCAAAAATGTACCTGTGTATCTATTTTATCTGATGTTATAGTCAGACTCCTTCTGACTATAACATCAGAGGGAGTCTAAAAGTTTATATCGTTTTAAACTCTTTGAGGAACCTTTGACCAGAAATTAGTTCAATAGGTCAGATATGGACTTCTCTATGGCTTAGGAAGCATCTATTGGAGTCTATGAGTATGTATGGAAAGTTCAAGATCAAGTACTTTTGGGCCAGAAATATGTTCAGTAGGTAAAATATTTTTCTGGCTGAAATGACATCATGAGAAGAAAATCTCCAACCAACCAGAACACCCTAGCAACCACCCAGAACACCCTAGAAACAAACCAGAACACCCAGCAACCATCTGGCAACACCCTAGCAACCACCCAGAACACCCCAGCAACCGCCTAGCAACACCCTAGCAACCACCCAGAACACCTTCGCAACCACCCAGAATACCCTAGCAAACGCATAGCAACACCATAGCAAACACCCAGAATACTCTAAAAAAACACCTAGCAACACACCCAGAACACCGTAGCAACCTCCCAGAACACCCCAGCAACCGCCTAGCAACACCCTAGCAACCACCCAGAACACCTTCGCAACCACCCAGAATACCCTAGCAGACGCATAGCAACACCATAGCAAACACCCAGAATACCCTAAAAAAAAACACCTAGCAACACACCCAGAACACCGTAGCAACCTCCCAGAACACCCTAGCAACCGGGTGGTGAGATTTGCGCTTCAAGATCCGCTTCAATTTTTTCTTCTGGAAATGTGCCATAAATGTGTTCCTGGAGCGTGGAGGTCAAAATTGACCTATGTATATAACATCAGAAGGAGTCTAAAAGTTTATATTGTTTTAAACTTTTTGAGGAACCTTTGACCAGAAATTAGTTCAATGTGTCAGATATGGACTTCTCTATGGCTTAGGAAGCATCTATTGGAGTCTATGAGTATGTATGGAAAGTTCAAGATCAAGTACTTTTGGGCCAGAAATATGTTCAGTAGGTCAAATATCTATCTGGCTGAAATAACATCATGAGAAAGATCAATTAATTACCTATAGGCTAGAAATATGTTCAGTAGGTCAAAAAGGAACCTATGTATATAACATCAGATTGAGTCTATCAGTTGATATTATTTAAAAACTTTTGAGGAAACAGACCAGAAATTAGTTCAATAGGTCAGATATGGACTTCTCTATGGCTCAGGAATTATCTTTTGGCGTCTATGAGTATGTATGGAAAGTTCAAGATCAAGTACTTTTGGGCCAGAAACATGTTCAGTAGGTAAAATATTTTTCTGGCTGAAATGACATCATGAGAAGTAAATCTCCAACCAACCAGAACACCCTAGAAACAAACCAGAACAACACAGCAACCATCTGGAAACACCCTAGCAACCACCCAGAACACCCCAGCAACCGCCTAGCAACACCCTAGCAACCACCCAGAACACATTCGCAACCACCCAGAATACCCTAGCAAACGCATAGCAACACCATAGCAAACACCCAGAATACCCTAAAAAAAAACACCTAGCAACACACCCAGAACACCGTAGCAAACTCCCAGAACACCCTAGCAACCGGGTGGTGAGATTTGCGCTTCAAGATCCTTTTCAATTTTTTCTTCTGGAAATGTGCCATAAATGTGTTCCTGGAGCCTGGAGGTCAAAATTGACCTATGTATATCTAATATAACATCAGAATGAGTCTAAAAGTTTATATTGTTTTAAACTTTTTGAGGAACCTTTGTGCAGAAATTAGTTCAAAAGGTCAGATATGGACTTTTCCATGGCTTAGGAAGCATCTATTGGAGTCTATGAGTATGTATGGAAAGTTCAAGATCAAGTACTTTTGGGCCAGAAATATGTTCAGTAGGTAAAATATTTTTCTGGCTGAAATGACATCATGAGAAGATAATCTCCAACCAACCAGAACACTCTAGCAACCACCCAGAACACCCTAGAAACAAACCAGAACACCCAAGCAACCATCTGGCAACAGCTTAGCAACCACCCAGAACACCCCAGCAACCGCTTAGCAACACCCTAGCAACCACCCAGAACACCTTCGCAACCACCCAGAATACCCTAACAAACGCATAGCAACACCATAGCAAACACCCAGAATACCCTAAAAAAACACCTAGCAACACACCCAGAACACCGTAGCAACCTCCCAGAACACCCTAGCAACCGGGTGGTGAGATTTGCCGCTTCAAGCTCCACTTCACATTTTCTTCTGGAAATGTGCCATAAATGTGTTCCTGGAGGTCAAAATTGACCTCTGTATATCTAATATAACATCAGAAGGAGTCTAAAAGTTTATATTGTCTTAAACTTTTTGAGGAAACTTTGACCATAAATTAGTTCAATATGTCAGATATGGACTTCTCTATGGCTTAGGAAGCATCTGTTGGAGTCTATGAGTATGAATGGAAAGTACAAAGTCAAGTACTTTTGGGCCAGAAATATGTTCAGTAGGTCTTTCTGGCTGAAATGACATCATGAGAAGTAAAGCTCTCGGTATATTAACCCAAACATCAAATACCCGTGGGCCAAAAATGTGTTTCTGGAGGTCAAAAATTGACCTATGTATAGCTATATATAACATCAATAACATCAGGAGTCTATAAGTTTATATTGTTTAAAACCTTTTGAGGAGCCTTTGACCAGAAATAAGTTCAATAGGTCAGATATGGACTTCTCTATGGCTTAGGAAGCATCTATTGGAGTCTATGAGTATGTATGGAAAGTTCAAGATCAAGTACTTTTGGGCCAGAAACATGTTCAGTAGGTCAAATATTTTTCTGGCTGAAATGACATCATGAGAAGTAAATCTCTCGGTATATTAACCCACAGATCAAGGACCCGTGGGCCATAAAGGTGTTCCTGGAGGTCAAAAATTGACCTATGTAATATAACATCAGAAGGAGTCTATAAGAGTATATCGTTTTAACTCAAACATCAAATACCCGTGGGCCAAAAATGTGTTTCTGGAGGTCAAAAATTGACCTATGTTTAGCTAATATATAACATCAATAACATCAGGAGTCTATAAGTTTATATTGTTTAAAACCTTTTGAGGAACCTTTGACCAGAAATAAGTTCAATAGGTCAGATATGGACTTCTCTATGGCTTAGGAAGCATCTATTGGAGTCTATGAGTATGTATGGAAAGTTCAAGATCAAGTACTTTTGGGCCAGAAATATGTTCAGTAGGTAAAATATTTTTCTGGCTGAAATGACATCATGAGAAGAAAATCTCCAACCAACCAGAACACCCTAGCAACCACCCAGAACACCCTAGAAACAAACCAGAACACCCAGCAACCATCTGGCAACACCCTAGCAACCACCCAGAACACCCCAGCAACCGCCTAGCAACACCCTAGCAACCACCCAGAACACCTTCGCAACCACCCAGAATACCCTAGCAAACGCATAGCAACACCATAGCAAACACCCAGAATACTCTAAAAAAACACCTAGCAACACACCCAGAACACCGTAGCAACCTCCCAGAACACCCCAGCAACCGCCTAGCAACACCCTAGCAACCACCCAGAACACCTTCGCAACCACCCAGAATACCCTAGCAGACGCATAGCAACACCATAGCAAACACCCAGAATACCCTAAAAAAAAACACCTAGCAACACACCCAGAACACCGTAGCAACCTCCCAGAACACCCTAGCAACCGGGTGGTGAGATTTGCGCTTCAAGATCCGCTTCAATTTTTTCTTCTGGAAATGTGCCATAAATGTGTTCCTGGAGCGTGGAGGTCAAAATTGACCTATGTATATAACATCAGAAGGAGTCTAAAAGTTTATATTGTTTTAAACTTTTTGAGGAACCTTTGACCAGAAATTAGTTCAATGTGTCAGATATGGACTTCTCTATGGCTTAGGAAGCATCTATTGGAGTCTATGAGTATGTATGGAAAGTTCAAGATCAAGTACTTTTGGGCCAGAAATATGTTCAGTAGGTCAAATATCTATCTGGCTGAAATAACATCATGAGAAAGATCAATTAATTACCTATAGGCTAGAAATATGTTCAGTAGGTCAAAAAGGAACCTATGTATATAACATCAGATTGAGTCTATCAGTTGATATTATTTAAAAACTTTTGAGGAAACAGACCAGAAATTAGTTCAATAGGTCAGATATGGACTTCTCTATGGCTCAGGAATTATCTTTTGGCGTCTATGAGTATGTATGGAAAGTTCAAGATCAAGTACTTTTGGGCCAGAAACATGTTCAGTAGGTAAAATATTTTTCTGGCTGAAATGACATCATGAGAAGTAAATCTCCAACCAACCAGAACACCCTAGAAACAAACCAGAACAACACAGCAACCATCTGGAAACACCCTAGCAACCACCCAGAACACCCCAGCAACCGCCTAGCAACACCCTAGCAACCACCCAGAACACATTCGCAACCACCCAGAATACCCTAGCAAACGCATAGCAACACCATAGCAAACACCCAGAATACCCTAAAAAAAAACACCTAGCAACACACCCAGAACACCGTAGCAAACTCCCAGAACACCCTAGCAACCGGGTGGTGAGATTTGCGCTTCAAGATCCTTTTCAATTTTTTCTTCTGGAAATGTGCCATAAATGTGTTCCTGGAGCCTGGAGGTCAAAATTGACCTATGTATATCTAATATAACATCAGAATGAGTCTAAAAGTTTATATTGTTTTAAACTTTTTGAGGAACCTTTGTGCAGAAATTAGTTCAAAAGGTCAGATATGGACTTTTCCATGGCTTAGGAAGCATCTATTGGAGTCTATGAGTATGTATGGAAAGTTCAAGATCAAGTACTTTTGGGCCAGAAATATGTTCAGTAGGTAAAATATTTTTCTGGCTGAAATGACATCATGAGAAGATAATCTCCAACCAACCAGAACACTCTAGCAACCACCCAGAACACCCTAGAAACAAACCAGAACACCCAAGCAACCATCTGGCAACAGCTTAGCAACCACCCAGAACACCCCAGCAACCGCTTAGCAACACCCTAGCAACCACCCAGAACACCTTCGCAACCACCCAGAATACCCTAACAAACGCATAGCAACACCATAGCAAACACCCAGAATACCCTAAAAAAACACCTAGCAACACACCCAGAACACCGTAGCAACCTCCCAGAACACCCTAGCAACCGGGTGGTGAGATTTGCCGCTTCAAGCTCCACTTCACATTTTCTTCTGGAAATGTGCCATAAATGTGTTCCTGGAGGTCAAAATTGACCTCTGTATATCTAATATAACATCAGAAGGAGTCTAAAAGTTTATATTGTCTTAAACTTTTTGAGGAAACTTTGACCATAAATTAGTTCAATATGTCAGATATGGACTTCTCTATGGCTTAGGAAGCATCTGTTGGAGTCTATGAGTATGAATGGAAAGTACAAAGTCAAGTACTTTTGGGCCAGAAATATGTTCAGTAGGTCTTTCTGGCTGAAATGACATCATGAGAAGTAAAGCTCTCGGTATATTAACCCAAACATCAAATACCCGTGGGCCAAAAATGTGTTTCTGGAGGTCAAAAATTGACCTATGTATAGCTATATATAACATCAATAACATCAGGAGTCTATAAGTTTATATTGTTTAAAACCTTTTGAGGAGCCTTTGACCAGAAATAAGTTCAATAGGTCAGATATGGACTTCTCTATGGCTTAGGAAGCATCTATTGGAGTCTATGAGTATGTATGGAAAGTTCAAGATCAAGTACTTTTGGGCCAGAAACATGTTCAGTAGGTCAAATATTTTTCTGGCTGAAATGACATCATGAGAAGTAAATCTCTCGGTATATTAACCCACAGATCAAGGACCCGTGGGCCATAAAGGTGTTCCTGGAGGTCAAAAATTGACCTATGTAATATAACATCAGAAGGAGTCTATAAGAGTATATCGTTTTAACTCAAACATCAAATACCCGTGGGCCAAAAATGTGTTTCTGGAGGTCAAAAATTGACCTATGTTTAGCTAATATATAACATCAATAACATCAGGAGTCTATAAGTTTATATTGTTTAAAACCTTTTGAGGAACCTTTGACCAGAAATAAGTTCAATAGGTCAGATATGGACTTCTCTATGGCTTAGGAAGCATCTATTGGAGTCTATGAGTATGTATGGAAAGTTCAAGATCAAGTACTTTTGGGCCAGAAATATGTTCAGTAGGTAAAATATTTTTCTGGCTGAAATGACATCATGAGAAGAAAATCTCCAACCAACCAGAACACCCTAGCAACCACCCAGAACACCCTAGAAACAAACCAGAACACCCAGCAACCATCTGGCAACACCCTAGCAACCACCCAGAACACCCCAGCAACCGCCTAGCAACACCCTAGCAACCACCCAGAACACCTTCGCAACCACCCAGAATACCCTAGCAAACGCATAGCAACACCATAGCAAACACCCAGAATACTCTAAAAAAACACCTAGCAACACACCCAGAACACCGTAGCAACCTCCCAGAACACCCCAGCAACCGCCTAGCAACACCCTAGCAACCACCCAGAACACCTTCGCAACCACCCAGAATACCCTAGCAGACGCATAGCAACACCATAGCAAACACCCAGAATACCCTAAAAAAAAACACCTAGCAACACACCCAGAACACCGTAGCAACCTCCCAGAACACCCTAGCAACCGGGTGGTGAGATTTGCGCTTCAAGATCCGCTTCAATTTTTTCTTCTGGAAATGTGCCATAAATGTGTTCCTGGAGCGTGGAGGTCAAAATTGACCTATGTATATAACATCAGAAGGAGTCTAAAAGTTTATATTGTTTTAAACTTTTTGAGGAACCTTTGACCAGAAATTAGTTCAATGTGTCAGATATGGACTTCTCTATGGCTTAGGAAGCATCTATTGGAGTCTATGAGTATGTATGGAAAGTTCAAGATCAAGTACTTTTGGGCCAGAAATATGTTCAGTAGGTCAAATATCTATCTGGCTGAAATAACATCATGAGAAAGATCAATTAATTACCTATAGGCTAGAAATATGTTCAGTAGGTCAAAAAGGAACCTATGTATATAACATCAGATTGAGTCTATCAGTTGATATTATTTAAAAACTTTTGAGGAAACAGACCAGAAATTAGTTCAATAGGTCAGATATGGACTTCTCTATGGCTCAGGAATTATCTTTTGGCGTCTATGAGTATGTATGGAAAGTTCAAGATCAAGTACTTTTGGGCCAGAAACATGTTCAGTAGGTAAAATATTTTTCTGGCTGAAATGACATCATGAGAAGTAAATCTCCAACCAACCAGAACACCCTAGAAACAAACCAGAACAACACAGCAACCATCTGGAAACACCCTAGCAACCACCCAGAACACCCCAGCAACCGCCTAGCAACACCCTAGCAACCACCCAGAACACATTCGCAACCACCCAGAATACCCTAGCAAACGCATAGCAACACCATAGCAAACACCCAGAATACCCTAAAAAAAAACACCTAGCAACACACCCAGAACACCGTAGCAAACTCCCAGAACACCCTAGCAACCGGGTGGTGAGATTTGCGCTTCAAGATCCTTTTCAATTTTTTCTTCTGGAAATGTGCCATAAATGTGTTCCTGGAGCCTGGAGGTCAAAATTGACCTATGTATATCTAATATAACATCAGAATGAGTCTAAAAGTTTATATTGTTTTAAACTTTTTGAGGAACCTTTGTGCAGAAATTAGTTCAAAAGGTCAGATATGGACTTTTCCATGGCTTAGGAAGCATCTATTGGAGTCTATGAGTATGTATGGAAAGTTCAAGATCAAGTACTTTTGGGCCAGAAATATGTTCAGTAGGTAAAATATTTTTCTGGCTGAAATGACATCATGAGAAGATAATCTCCAACCAACCAGAACACTCTAGCAACCACCCAGAACACCCTAGAAACAAACCAGAACACCCAAGCAACCATCTGGCAACAGCTTAGCAACCACCCAGAACACCCCAGCAACCGCTTAGCAACACCCTAGCAACCACCCAGAACACCTTCGCAACCACCCAGAATACCCTAACAAACGCATAGCAACACCATAGCAAACACCCAGAATACCCTAAAAAAACACCTAGCAACACACCCAGAACACCGTAGCAACCTCCCAGAACACCCTAGCAACCGGGTGGTGAGATTTGCCGCTTCAAGCTCCACTTCACATTTTCTTCTGGAAATGTGCCATAAATGTGTTCCTGGAGGTCAAAATTGACCTCTGTATATCTAATATAACATCAGAAGGAGTCTAAAAGTTTATATTGTCTTAAACTTTTTGAGGAAACTTTGACCATAAATTAGTTCAATATGTCAGATATGGACTTCTCTATGGCTTAGGAAGCATCTGTTGGAGTCTATGAGTATGAATGGAAAGTACAAAGTCAAGTACTTTTGGGCCAGAAATATGTTCAGTAGGTCTTTCTGGCTGAAATGACATCATGAGAAGTAAAGCTCTCGGTATATTAACCCAAACATCAAATACCCGTGGGCCAAAAATGTGTTTCTGGAGGTCAAAAATTGACCTATGTATAGCTATATATAACATCAATAACATCAGGAGTCTATAAGTTTATATTGTTTAAAACCTTTTGAGGAGCCTTTGACCAGAAATAAGTTCAATAGGTCAGATATGGACTTCTCTATGGCTTAGGAAGCATCTATTGGAGTCTATGAGTATGTATGGAAAGTTCAAGATCAAGTACTTTTGGGCCAGAAACATGTTCAGTAGGTCAAATATTTTTCTGGCTGAAATGACATCATGAGAAGTAAATCTCTCGGTATATTAACCCACAGATCAAGGACCCGTGGGCCATAAAGGTGTTCCTGGAGGTCAAAAATTGACCTATGTAATATAACATCAGAAGGAGTCTATAAGAGTATATCGTTTTAACTCAAACATCAAATACCCGTGGGCCAAAAATGTGTTTCTGGAGGTCAAAAATTGACCTATGTTTAGCTAATATATAACATCAATAACATCAGGAGTCTATAAGTTTATATTGTTTAAAACCTTTTGAGGAACCTTTGACCAGAAATAAGTTCAATAGGTCAGATATGGACTTCTCTATGGCTTAGGAAGCATCTATTGGAGTCTATGAGTATGTATGGAAAGTTCAAGATCAAGTACTTTTGGGCCAGAAACATGTTCAGTAGGTCAAATATTTGTCTGGCTGAAATGACATTATGAGAAGTAAATCTCTCGGTATATTAACCCACAAAGCAAGGACCCGTGGGCCATAAAAGTTTTCCTGGAGGTCAAAAATTGACCTATGTAATATAACATCAGAAGGAGTCTATAAGTTTATAACGTTTTAAACTTTTTGAGGAATCTTTGACAGAAATTAGTTCAAAAGGTCAGATATGGACTTTTCCATGGCTTAGGAAGCATCTATTGGAGTCTATGAGTATGTATGGAAAGTTCAAGATCAGGTACTTTTGGGCCAGAAATATGTTCAGTAGGTAAAATATTTTTCTGGCTGAAATGACATCATGAGAAGAAAATCTCCAACCAACCAAAACACCCTAGCAACCACCCAGAACACCCTAGAAACAAACCAGAACACCCCAGCAACCATCTGGCAACAGCTTAGCAACCACCCAGAACACCCCAGCAACCGCTTAGCAACACCCTAGCAACCACCCAGAACACCTTCGCAACCACCCAGAATACCCTAACAAACGCATAGCAACACCATAGCAAACACCCAGAATACCCTAAAAAAACACCTAGCAACACACCCAGAACACCGTAGCAACCTCCCAGAACACCCTAGCAACCGGGTGGTGAGATTTGCCGCTTCAAGCTCCACTTCACATTTTCTTCTGGAAATGTGCCATAAATGTGTTCCTGGAGGTCAAAATTGACCTCTGTATATCTAATATAACATCAGAAGGAGTCTAAAAGTTTATATTGTCTTAAACTTTTTGAGGAAACTTTGACCATAAATTAGTTCAATATTTCAGATATGGACTTCTCTATGGCTTAGGAAGCATCTGTTGGAGTCTATGAGTATGAATGGAAAGTACAAAGTCAAGTACTTTTGGGCCAGAAATATGTTCAGTAGGTCTTTCTGGCTGAAATGACATCATGAGAAGTAAAGCTCTCGGTATATTAACCCAAACATCAAATACCCGTGGGCCAAAAATGTGTTTCTGGAGGTCAAAAATTGACCTATGTATAGCTATATATAACATCAATAACATCAGGAGTCTATAAGTTTATATTGTTTAAAACCTTTTGAGGAGCCTTTGACCAGAAATAAGTTCAATAGGTCAGATATGGACTTCTCTATGGCTTAGGAAGCATCTATTGGAGTCTATGAGTATGTATGGAAAGTTCAAGATCAAGTACTTTTGGGCCAGAAACATGTTCAGTAGGTCAAATATATTTTCTGGCTGAAATGACATCATGAGAAGTAAATCTCTCGGTATATTAACCCACAGATCAAGGACCCGTGGGCCATAAAGGTGTTCCTGGAGGTCAAAAATTGACCTATGTAATATAACATCAGAAGGAGTCTATAAGTTTATATCGTTTTAAACTTTTTGAGGAACCTTTGAGCAGAAATTATTTCAAAAGGTTAGATATGGACTTTTCCATGGCTTAGGAAGCATCTATTGGAGTCTATGAGTATGTATGGAAAGTTCAAGATCAAGTACTTTTGGGCCAGAAATATGTTCAGTAGGTCAAATATCTATCTGGCTGAAATAACATCATGAGAAAGCTCAATTAATTACCCATAGGCTAGAAATATGTTCAGTAGGTCAAAAAAGAACCTATGTATATAACATCAGATTGAGTCTATCAGTTGATATTATTTAAACACTTTTGAGGAAACAGACCAGAAATTAGTTCAATAGGTCAGATATGGACTTCTCTATGGCTTAGAATATCCGTGAGCCAGAAATATGTTCACAAAAACGAACCTATCTATAGCTTATAAATCATCAAAAGTTAATAAGTTAATATTTATTAAAACCTCTGAGGACCCTACTACTAATTATTTTGTGCACTGACGAAAAAACATCACATGAGCGGTCGTGCAATGCAATAACTTAGCCTACTCGTTCCTTTGTGCAACAAAGAGATATGTAATGCCTGTGTTTTGTAACAAGGGAAATAATTGCATTAGTTGTTGCATTTCTGTGATAAAGAGAAATCGTTGCCATTAAGAAAGTTGTGCATGAAGAACGTTGTGCATCAAAAATAACATAAATGCAATATGCACTTTATTGCATTCAAGAACTAAACCCTTCCTTAGTGCTTTGACTGGAAAACGTGTGTTGTTTCATTGCAATGCTTACATTTTCTAACTTATTCTTCTTCGCAATAAAAAGAAAGGATATAACACGCGTGCTTTTCCATGCATTTCCATTCTACAACTAAATAATTTGTGTTTTGACGAGAAAACATCACTAGAGCGATCGCTTTACAATGCATACACTAACTTGTTCCTTTGTGCAACGAATAGATTTGCAATGCTTCTGCTTTAGGATTGCATTGCACATGCACGCAATAACTAACTGTACAATGAAAAGAAAACACCTAAGATGTGTTTCATTGCATTGTATGACATATCTAACTTGTTCCTCGTTATGCAAATGCACTTAATAACTAACATCTCTGCAATGAAAAGAAAACCCCTAAGATGTGTTTCATTGCATTAGATGACCTAATCTAACTTGTTCCTCGTCATGCATAAACGCAATAACTAACCTCTGTGCAATGAAAAGAAAACAGCTAAGATGTGTTTCTGTGAATTGCATGACATATCTAACTTGTTTCTCGTTAGGCATATGTACGCAATAACTAACCTCTGTGCAATGAAAAGAAAACACCTAAGATGTGTTTCATCGCATTGCATGACATATCTAACTTGTTCCTCGTTATGCATATCCACGCAATAACTAAACTCTGCGCAGTGAAAAGAAAACACCTAAGATCTGTTTCAGTGCATATGCATGACATATCTAACTTGTGCAGTTTTCTTTTCACTGCACAGAGGTTAGTTATTGTGTGCATATGCAAAACGAGGAACAAGCTAGATATGTCATGCAATGCGAAACACATCTTAGGTGTTTTCTTTTCATTGCACAGAGGTTAGTTACTGCGTGCATATGCATAACGAGGAACAAGTTAGATATGTCATGCAATGCGATGAAACACATCTTAGGTGTTTTCTTTTCATTGCAAAGAGGTCAGTTATTGCGTGAATGCATACAATGCGATGAAACACATCTTAGGTGTTTTCTTTTCATTGCACAGAGGTTAGTTATTGAGTGCATATGCATAACGAGGAACAAGTTAGATATGTCATGCAAAGCAATGAAACACATGTTAGATGTTTTCTTTTTGGTGCAGAGAGGTTAGTTATTTGCGTGCATATGCATAACGAGGAACAAGTTAGATAGTTCATGCAATGCATTGAAACACATCTTAGGTGTTTTCTTTTCATTGCACAGAGGTTATTTATTGCGTGCATTTATGCAAAACGAGGAACAAGTTATATATGTCATGCAATGCGATGAAACACATCTTAGGTGTTTTCTTTTCATTGCACAGGGGTTAGTTATTGCTTGCATATGCATAACGAGGAACAAGTTAGATATGTCATGCAATGCTATGAAACACATCTTAGGTGTTTTCTTTTCATTGCAAAGAGGTTAGTTATTGCGTGCATATGCATAACGAGGAACAAGTTAGATAGATCATGCAATGCATTGAAACACATCTTAGGTGTTTTCTTTTCATTGCAAAGAGGTTAGTTATTGCGTGAATATGCATACAATGCGATGAAACACATCTTAGGTGTTTTCTTTTCATTGCACAGAGGTTAGTTATTGCGTGCATATGCATACCAAGGAACAAGTTAGATATGTCATGCAATGCATTGAAACACATTTTAGGTGTTTTCTTTTCATTGCACAGAGGTTATTTATTGCGTGCATATATGCAAAAGGAGGAACAAGTTAGATATGTCATGCAATGCGATGAAACACATCTTAGGTGTTTTCTTTTAATTGCACAGAGGTTAGTTATTGCTTGCATATGCATAACGAGGAACAAGTTAGATATGTCATGCAATGCGATGAAACACATCTTAGGTGTTTTCTTTTCATTGCAAAGAGGTTAGTTATTGCGTGCATATGCGTAACGAGGAACAAGTTAGATAGTTCATGCAATGCATTGAAACACATCTTAGGTGTTTTCTTTTCATTGCACAGAGGTTATTTATTGCGTGCATTTATGCAAAACGAGGAAAGAGGTTAGATATGTCATGCAATGCAACACATCTTAGGTGTTTTCTTTTCATTGCACAGGGGTTAGTTATTGCTTGCATATGCATAACGAGGAACAAGTTAGATATGTCATGCAATGCGATGAAACACATCTTAGGTGTTTTCTTTTCATTGCAAAGCGGTTAGTTATTGCGTGCATATGCATAACGAGGAACAAGTTAGATATGTCATGCAAAGCAATGAAACAGATGTTTTCTTTTCGGTGCACAGAGGTTAGTTATTTGCGTGCATATGCATAACGAGGAACAAGTTAGATAGGTCATGCAATGCATTGAAACACATCTAAGGTGTTTTCTTTTCATTGCAAAGAGGTTAGTTATTGCGTGAATATGCATACAATGCGATGAAACACATCTTAGGTGTTTTCTTTTCATTGCACAGAGGTTAGTTATTGCGTGCATATGCATACCAAGGAACAAGTTAGATATGTCATGCAATGCATTGAAACACATTTTAGGTGTTTTCTTTTCATTGCACAGAGGTTATTTATTGCGTGCATATATGCAAAAGCAGGAACAAGTTAGATATGTCATGCAATGCGATGAAACACATCTTAGGTGTTTTCTTTTAATTGCACAGAGGTTAGTTATTGTTTGCATATGCATAACGAGGAACAAGTTAGATATGTCATGCAATGCGATGAAACACATCTTAGGTGTTTTCTTTTCATTGCAAAGAGGTTAGTTATTGCGTGCATATGCATAACGAGGAACAAGTTAGATATGTTATGCAAAGCAATGAAACACATCTTAGGTGTTTTCTTTTCATTGCACAGGGGTTAGTTATTGCTTGCATATGCATAACGAGGAACAAGTTAGATATGTCATGCAATGCGATGAAACACATCTTAGGTGTTTTCTTTTCATTGCAAAGAGGTTAGTTATTGCATGCATATGCATAACGAGGAACAAGTTAGATATGTCATGCAAAGCAATGAAACAGATGTTTTCTTTTCGGTGCACAGAGGTTAGTTATTTGCGTGCATATGCATAACGAGGAACAAGTTAGATAGGTCATGCAATGCATTGAAACACATCTTAGGTGTTTTCTTTTCATTGCAAAGAGGTTAGTTATTGCGTGAATATGCATACAATGCGATGAAACACATCTTAGGTGTTTTCTTTTCATTGCACAGAGTTAGTTATTGCGTGCATATGCATACCAAGGAACAAGTTAGATATGTCATGCAATGCATTGAAACACATTTTAGGTGTTTTCTTTTCATTGCACAGAGGTTATTTATTGCGTGCATATATGCAAAAGGAGGAACAAGTTAGATATGTCATGCAATGCGATGAAACACATCTTAGGTGTTTTCTTTTAATTGCAAAGAGGTTAGTTATTGCGTGCATATGCATAACGAGGAACAAGTTAGATATGTCATGCAAAGCATTGAAACACATCTTAGGTGTTTTCTTTCCATATTAGGTTTTAGGTTAGCAAATATTAGGTTTAATATTCATAACGAGGAACAAGTTAGATAGGTCATGCAATGCATTGAAACACATCTTAGGTGTTTTCTTTCCATTGCACATAGGTTAGTTATTACGTGCATATGCAATGCAATCTTAAAGCACAAGCATTGCAAATCTCTTCGTTGCACAAAGGAACAAGTTAGTGTATGCATTGTAAAGCGATCGCTCTTGTGACGTTTTCTCGTCAAAACACAAATTAATTAGTTGTAGAATGGAAATGCATGGAAAAGCACGCGTGTTTTATCTTTTCCTTTCATTGCAAAAAGAATAAGTTAGAAAATGTAAGAATTGCAATGAAACAACACACGTTATTCAGTCAAAGCACTAAGGAAAGGTTTAGTTCTTGAATGAAATTAAGCGCATACATGTTATTTTTGATGCACAACGTTCTTCATGCACAAATCCACATCTTTCATTACACAAAGCAACGGGTGTTGTTTTATTGTAATGCATAAAATATCGAACTTGTTCCTCTTTGCAATGAAAAGAAAGTGTATGCACGTGCTTTCGCATGCATTTCTATTTTACAAACTGACACATGTTACAGAGACACATGTTAGTTATTGCGTGCATATTCTTTATTGCACAACGTTAGAACGTTAGATGTGTTTTCGTTGAACAACGGAGTATGAGTTAGTTATTGCATGCGTTGTAAGGAAACAGCTAATGGCAACGATTTCTCTTCATCGCAGAAATGCAACAACTAATGAAATTATTTCCCTTGTTCTTCCCTCTTTGTTGCACAAAGGAACGAATAAGTTATTGCATTGCACGACCGCAAGTGATGTTTATTCGTCAGTGCACAATAGAATTAGTGGTAGAATCCACGCGAAACAGTCAAAGGGTCCTCAAAGGTTTTTAATAAATATTAACTTATTGACTTTTGATGATTTATAAGTTATGGATAGGTTCCTTTTTTGTCCTAGTGAAAATATTTCTGGCTCACGGGTACTTGATTCTAAGCCATAGAGAAGTCCATATCTGACCTATTAAACTAATTTCTGGTCTATGTTTCCTCAAAAGTTTTTAAATAATATCAACTGATAGCATATCAATCTGATGTTATATACATAGGTTCCTTTTTGACCTACTGAACATATTTCTAGCCTATGGGTAATTAATTGATCCTTCTCATGATGTCATTTCAGCCAGACAGATATTTGACCTGCTGAACATATTTACGGCCCAAAAGTACTTGATCTTGAACTTTCCATACATACTCATAGACTGCAATAGATGCTTCCTAAACCATGGAAAAGTCCATATCTGACCTTTTGATCTAATTTCTGGTCAAAGGTTCCTCAAAAAGTATAAATCAATATAAACTTTTAGACTCCTTCTGATGTTATATTAGATGCTAGGGTGTTGCTAGGCGGTTGCTGGGGTGTTCTGGGTGGTTGCTAGGGTGTTGCCAGATTGTTGCTAGGGTGTTCTGGTTTGTTTCTAGGGTGTTCTGGGAGGTTGCTACGGTGTTCTGGGTGTGTTGCTAGGTGTTTTTTTAGGGTATTCTGGGTGGTTGCTATGGTGTTGCTATGCGGTTGGTAGGGTATTCTGGGTGGTTGCGAAGGTGTTCTGGGTGGTTGCTAGGGTGGTGCTAGGTGATTTCTGGGGTGTTCTGGTGGTTCCTAGGGTTTTGCCAGATGGTTGCTGGGGTGTTCTGGTTTGTTTCTAGGGTGTTCTGGTGGTTGCTAGGCTGTTGCTTTGTGGTTGCTAGGGTGTTCTGGATTGTTGGAGATTTACTTCTCATGATGTCAATTCAGCCAATAAAATATTTTACCTACTGAACATGTTTCTGGCCCAAAAGTACTTGATCTTGAACTTTCCATACATACTCATAGACTATGTAATATAACATTCTGAAGTTATATTACATAGGTCAATTTTTGACATCCATGAACACTTTCATGGCCCACGGGTACTTGATCTGTGGGTTAATATACAAGAGAGATTTACCTCTCATAATGTAATTTCAGCCAAACAAATATTTGACCCACTGAACATGTTTCTGGCCCAAAAGTACTTGATCTTGATTTTTCCATACATAGACTCGAACAGATGCTTCCTGAACCATAGGGAAGTCCATACCTGACCTATTGAACTCATTTCTGGTCAAAGGTTCCTCAGAAGGTTTTAAACAATATGAACTTTTAGACTCCGTCTGATGTTGTAGTCAGAAGGAGTCTGACTATAACATCAGATAAAATAGATACTTAGATACATTTTTGACCTCCAGGAACACATTTATGGCACATTTCCAGAAGAAAATGTGAAGTGAAGCTTGAAGCGGCAAATCTCACCACCCTGTTGCTAGGGTGTTCTGGGTGGTTGCTCCGGTGTTCAGGGTGTGTTGCTAGCTGTTTTTTTTTAGGGTATTCTGGGTGATTGCTATGGTGTTGCTATGCGGTTGCTAGGGTATTCTTGGTGGTTGCTGGGGTGTTCTGGTTTGTTTCCAGGGTGTTCTGGGAGGTTGCTACGGTGTTCTGGGTGTGTTGCTAGGTGTTTTTTTAGGGTATTCTGGGTGGTTGCTATGGTGTTGCTATGCGGTTGCTAGCAACACCTTCGCATTCTGGGCTGTTGCGAAGGTGTTCTGGGTGGTTGCTAGGGTTTTGCCAGATGGTTGCTGGGGTATTCTGGTTTGTTTCTAGGGTGTTCTGGTTGTTGCTAGGCTGTTGCTTGGTGGTTGCTAGGGTGTTCTGGATGGTTGGAGATTTACTTCTCCTGATGTCAATTCAGCCAGAAAAATATTTTACCTACTGAACATGTTTCTGGCCCAAAAGTACTTCACCTTGAACGTTCCATACATACTCATAGACTCCAACAGATGCTTCCTAAGCCATATCTGACCTATTGAACTCATTTCTGGTCAAAAGTTCTTCAAAAGGTTTTAAACCTAAGGACATCAAGGAAGCAGTAGAGAAAAAAATCTCTGATGACCGAGGCACTCGTCCATTAAAATTTAAAAAAATTTAAAAAGCCTGTTTCCTTGATACATAGGTCAATTTTTGACCTCCAGGAACAGATTTATGTCCCACGGGTACTTGATCTGTGGGTTAATATACCGATAGATTTACTTCTCATGATGTCATTGAACTCATTTCTGGTCAAAGGTTCCTCAAAAAGTTTAAAACATTGTAAACTTTTAGACTCCTTCTGATGTTATATTAGAAGATATTATTAGATATGATATTAGATATTATAAGATAATATTAGAATGTGTGGTTCAGTCGGTCAAATATCTTCCTGCTCATAAAACATCATAAGTAGTAAATATCAATGTATAGTAACCTAATGATCAAGTACCATTTGACCAGAAATGAGTTCAATGGATCAGATATAAACAATCCATATGGCTAATGTGTTCATTAGGTAAAATAAGGACTCTTGTATGGCTTCAGTAACATCAAAAGGAGTCAATGAGCATGTTCAGAAAGTAAGATCTAGTACTCGTGGGCCAGAACTATGTTCAGTAGGTCAAATCCCACTTCAAATTTTCTTCTGGAAATGTGCCATAAATATGTTACATAGGTCAATAATTGACCTGTGTATAGCTAATACAACATCAGAAGGAGTCTATAAGTTTATATTGTTATGGCAAAAGGGTCCTCAAAAGGTTTCAAACAATATAAACATGAAATGTAATAAAAGAATCGATTAGTTAACAGCTAAATCATGCCAAAAACATTATAGAAACTCTATAGTAACCATATGTGAACATTACCAACCACCTCGTAACACCATAGCAACAACCCAGAATACCATAGTAACGACCTAAAACACCCTAGCAACCACCCAGAAATCCCCACCAACAAACAAGAACACCCCAGCAACCACCTAGCAACACCCTATCAACCATCCAGAACAACCTGGCAACAGCCTAGCAACAACCTGGCAACATTAGCACTTTAGCAACCACCCAAAATACCCTAGCAACCGCATAAAAACACCATAGCAACCACCCAGAATACCCTAACAACCACCTAGCATCCACCCAGAACACCTTAGCAACCGGGTGGTGAGATTTGCCACTTCAGGCTCAACTTCACATTTTCTTCTGGAAATGTGCCATAAATGTGTTCCTGGTGGTCAAAAGGTGACCTATGTAATATAACATCAGAAGGAGTCTAAAAGTTTATATTGTTTTAAACTTTTTGAGGAACCTTTGACCAGAAATGAGTTCAATGACATCATGAGAAGTAAATCTATCGGTATATTAACCCACAGATCAAATACCCGTGGGACATAAATGTGTTCCTGGAGGTTAAAAAATTTACCTATGTATATCTAATATAATTGACCAATGTATATCTACAACATCAGAAGGAGGTCAAATATTTGTCTGGCTGAAATGACATCATGAGAAGTAAATCTCTCGGTATACTCACCCACAGATCAAGTACCCTTGGGTTCCTGGAGGTCAAAAATTGTCCTATGTAACTAATATAACATCAGAAGGAATCAATAAGTTTATATTGTTTTAAACTATTTTGAGGAACCAGAAATGAGTTCAATAGGTCAGATATGGACTTCTCTATGGCTTAGGAAGTATCTATTGGAGTCTATGAGTCTGTATGGAAAGTTCAAGATCCAAGAACTTTTGGGACAGAAACATGTTCAGTAGGTAAAATATTTTTCTGCCTTAAATGACATCATGAGAAGTAAATCTCCAATCAACCAGAACACCCTAGCAATCACCTAGCAACACCCTAGCAACAAACCAGAACACCCCAGCAACCGGCTAGCAACACCCTAGCAACCACCCAGAACACCCCGGCAACCGCCTAGCAAACACCCTAGCAACCACCCAGAACACCCCGGCAACCGCATAGCAATACCCTAGCAACCACCCAGAACATCTTAGCAACCCACCCAGAATAGCCTAGCAACGGTATATCAACCACCCAGAATACCCTAAAAAACCACCTAACAACCACCCAGAACACCGTAGCAACAACCCAGAACACTTTAGCAACCGGGTGGTGAGATTTGGCGCTTCAAGCTCCATTTCACATTTTCTTCTGGAAAATGTGCCATAAATGTGTGCCTGGAGGTCAAAAATGTATCTGTGTATCTATTTTATCTGATGTTATAGTTATCTATGTATCTATTTTATCTGATGTTATAGTCAGACTCCTTCTGACTATAACATCAGAGGGAGTCTAAAAGTTTATATCGTTTTAAACTCTTTGAGGAACCTTTGACCAGAAATTAGTTCAATAGGTCAGATATGGACTTCTCTATGGCTTAGGAAGCATCTATTGGAGTCTATGAGTATGTATGGAAAGTTCAAGATCAAGTACTTTTGGGCCAGAAATATGTTCAGTAGGTAAAATATTTTTCTGGCTGAAATGACATCATGAGAAGAAAATCTCCAACCAACCAGAACACCCTAGCAATCACCTAGCAACACCCTAGCAACAAACCAGAACACCCCAGCAACCGGCTAGCAACACCCTAGCAACCACCCAGAACACCCCGGCAACCGCCTAGCAAACACCCTAGCAACCACCCAGAACACCCCGGCAACCGCATAGCAATACCCTAGCAACCACCCAGAACATCTTAGCAACCCACCCAGAATAGCCTAGCAACGGTATATCAACCACCCAGAATACCCTAAAAAACCACCTAACAACCACCCAGAACACCGTAGCAACAACCCAGAACACTTTAGCAACCGGGTGGTGAGATTTGGCGCTTCAAGCTCCATTTCACATTTTCTTCTGGAAAATGTGCCATAAATGTGTGCCTGGAGGTCAAAAATGTATCTGTGTATCTATTTTATCTGATGTTATAGTTATCTATGTATCTATTTTATCTGATGTTATAGTCAGACTCCTTCTGACTATAACATCAGAGGGAGTCTAAAAGTTTATATCGTTTTAAACTCTTTGAGGAACCTTTGACCAGAAATTAGTTCAATAGGTCAGATATGGACTTCTCTATGGCTTAGGAAGCATCTATTGGAGTCTATGAGTATGTATGGAAAGTTCAAGATCAAGTACTTTTGGGCCAGAAATATGTTCAGTAGGTAAAATATTTTTCTGGCTGAAATGACATCATGAGAAGAAAATCTCCAACCAACCAGAACACCCTAGCAACCACTCAGAACACCCTAGAAACAAACCAGAACACCCCAGCAACCGCCTAGCAACACCCTAGCAACCACCCAGAACACCTTCGCAACCACCCAGAATACCCTAGCAGACGCATAGCAACACCATAGCAAACACCCAGAATACCCTAAAAAAAAAACACCTAGCAACACACCCAGAACACCGTAGCAACCTCCCAGAACACCCTAGCAACCGGGTGGTGAGATTTGCACTTCAAGATCCGCTTCAATTTTTTCTTCTGGAAATGTGCCATATATGTGTTCCTGGAGCCTGGAGGTCAAAATTGACCTATGTATATCTAATATAACATCAGAAGGAGTCTAAAAGTTTATATTGTTTTAAACTTTTTGAGGAACCTTTGACCAGAAATTAGTTCAATATGTCAGATATGGACTTCTCTATGGCTTAGGAAGCATCTATTGGAGTCTATGAGTATGTATGGAAAGTTCAAGATCAAGTACTTTTGGGCCAGAAATATGTTCAGTAGGTCAAATATCTATCTGGCTGAAATAACATCATGAGAAAGATCAATTAATTACCCATAGGCTAGAAATATGTTCAGTAGGTCAAAAAGGAACCTATGTATATAACATCAGATTGAGTCTATCAGTTGATATTATTTAAAAACTTTTGAGGAAACAGACCAGAAATTAGTTCAATAGGTCAGATATGGACTTCTCTATGGCTTAGGAATTATCTTTTGGCGTCTATGAGTATGTATGGAAAGTTCAAGATCAAGTACTTTTGGGCCAGAAACATGTTCAGTAGGTAAAATATTTTTCTGGCTGAAATGACATCATGAGAAGTAAATCTCCAACCAACCAGAACACCCTAGAAACAAACCAGAACAACACAGCAACCATCTGGCAACACCCTAGCAACCACCCAGAACACCCCAGCAACCGCCCAGCAACACCCTAGCAACCACCCAGAACACATTCGCAACCACCCAGAATACCCTAGCAAACGCATAGCAACACCATAGCAAACACCCAGAATACCCTAAAAAAAAACCACCTAGCAACACACCCAGAACACCGTAGCAACCTCCCAGAACACCCTAGCAACCGGGTGGTGAGATTTGCGCTTCAAGATCCGCTTCAATTTTTTCTTCTGGAAATGTACCATAAATGTGTTCCTGGAGCCTGGAGGTCAAAATTGACCTATGAATTTCTAATATAACATCAGAAAGAGTCTAAAAGTTTATATTGTTTTAAACTTTTTGTGGAACCTTTGACCAGAAATTAGTTCAATATGTCAGATATGGACTTCTCTATGGCTTAGGAAGCATCTATTGGAGTCTATGAGTATGTATGGAAAGGTCAAGATCAAGTACTTTTGGGCCAGAAACATGTTCAGTAGGTCAAATATTTGTCTGGCTGAAATGACATTATGAGAAGTAAATCTCTCGGTATATTAACCTACAGATCAAGGACCCGTGGGCCATAAACGTTTTTCTGGAGGTCAAAAATTGACCTATGTAATATAACATCAGAAGGAGTCTATAGGTTTATATCGTTTTAAAATTTTTGAGGAACCTTTGTGCAGAAATTAGTTCAAAAGGTCAGATATGGACTTTTCCATGGCTTAGGAAGCATCTATTGGAGTCTATGAGTATGTATGGAAAGTTCAAGATCAGGTACTTTTGGGCCAGAAATATGTTCAGTAGGTAAAATATTTTTCTGGCTGAAATGACATCATGAGAAGAAAATCTCCAACCAACCAGAACATCCTAGCAACCACCCAGAACACCCTAGAAACAAACCAGAACACCCCAGCAACCATCTGGCAACAGCTTAGCAACCACCCAGAACACCCCAGCAACCGTTTAGCAACACCCTAGCAACCACCCAGAACACCTTCGCAACCACCCAGAATACCCTAGCAAACGCATAGCAACACCATAGCAAACACCCAGAATACCCTAAAAAAAACACCTAGCAACACACCCAAAACACCGTAGCAACCTCCCAGAACACCCTAGCAACCGGGTGGTGAGATTTGCCGCTTCAAGCTCCACTTCACATTTTCTTCTGGAAATGTGCCATAAATGTGTTCCTGGAGGTCAAAATTGACCTCTGTATATCTAATATAACATCAGAAGGAGTCTAAAAGTTTATATTGTCTTAAACTTTTTGAGGAAACTTTGACCATAAATTAGTTCAATATGTCAGATATGGACTTCTCTATAGCTTAGGAAGCATCTGTTGGAGTCTATGAGTATGAATGGAAAGTACAAAGTAGAAGTGACATCATGAGAAGTAAAGCTCTCGGTATATTAACCGAAACATCAAATACCCGTGGGCCAAAAATGTGTTTATGGAGGTCAAAAATTGACCTATGTATAGCTAATATATAACATCAATAACATCAGGAGTCTATAAGTTTATATTGTTTAAAACCTTTTGAGGAACCTTTGACCAGAAATAAGTTCAATAGGTCAGATATGGACTTCACTTCTCTATCGCTTAGGAAGCATCTATTGTCTAGAGTCTAGAGTATGTATGGAAAGTTCAAGATCAAGTACTTTTGGGCCAGAAAAATGTTCAGTAGGTCAAATATTTTTCTGGCTGAAATTACATCATGAGAAGTAAATCTCTCGGTATATTAACCCACAGATCAAGGACCCGTGGGCCATAAAGGTGTTCCTGGAGGTCAAAAATTGACCTATGTAATATAACATCAGAAGGAGTCTATAAGAGTATATCGTTTTAAACTTTTTGAGGAACCTTTGAGCAGAAATTAGTTCAAAAGGTCAGATATGGACTTTTCCATGGCTTAGGAAGCATCTATTGGAATCTATGAGTATGTATGGAAAGTTCAAGATCAAGTACTTTTGGGCCAGAAATATGTTCAGTAGGTCAAATATCTATCTGGCTGAAATAACATCATGAGAAAGATCAATTAATTACCCATAGGCTAGAAATATGTTCAGTAGGTCAAAAAGGAACCTATGTATATAACATCAGATTGAGTCTATCAGTTGATATTATTTAAACACTTTTGAGGAAACAGACCAGAAATTAGTTCAATAGGTCAGATATGGACTTCTCTATGGCTTAGAATATCCGTGAGCCAGAAATATGTTCACAAAAAGGAACCTATCTATAGCTTATAAATCATCAAAAGGTAATAAGTTAATATTTATTAAAACCTCTGAGGACCCTACTACTAATTATTTTGTGCACTGAAGAAAAAACATCACATGAGCGGTCGTGCAATGCAATAACTTAGCCTACTCGTTCCTTTGTGCAACAAAGAGATGTGTAATGCATGTGTTTTGTAACAAGGGAATTAATTGCATTAGTTGTTGCATTTCTGTGATAAAGAGAAATCGTTGCCATTAAGAAAGTTGTGCATGAAGAACGTTGTGCATCAAAAATTACATAAATGCAATATGCACTTTATTGCATTCAAGAACTAAACCCTTCCTTAGTGCTTTGACTGGAAAACGTGTGTTGTTTTATTGCAATGCTTACATTTTCTAACTTATTCTTCTTCGCAATGAAAAGAAAGGATATAACACGCGTGCTTTTCCATGCATTTCCATTCTACAACAAAATAATTTGTGTTTTGACGAGAAAACATCACTAGAGCGATCGCTTTACAATGCATACTAACTTGTTCCTTTGTGCAACGAATAGATGCTTCTGCTTTAGGATTGCATTGCACATGCACGCAATAACTAACTGTACAATGAAAAGAAAACACCTAAGATGTGTTTCATTGCATTGTATGATATATCTAACTTGTTCCTTGTTATGCAAATGCACTTAATAACTAACATCTCTGCAATGAAAAGAAAACACCTAAGATGTGTTTCATCGCATTGCATGACATATTTAACTTGTTCCTCGTTATGCATATGCACGCAATAACTAAACTCTGCGCAGTGAAAAGAAAACACCTAAGATCTGTTTCAGTGCATATGCATGACATATCTAACTTGTGCAGTTTTCTTTTCACTGCACAGAGGTTAGTTATTGTGTGCATATGCAAAACGAGGAACAAGTTAGATATGTCATGCAATGCGATGAAACACATCTTAGGTGTTTTCTTTTCATTGCACAGAGGTTAGTTATTGCATGCATATGCATAACGAGGAACAAGTTAGATATGTCATGCAATGCGATGAAACACATCTTAGGTGTTTTCTTTTCATTGCACAGAGGTTAGTTATTGCGTGCATATGCATAACGAGGAACAAGTTAGATATGTCATGCAAAGCAATGAAACACATGTTAGATGTTTTCTTTTTGGTGCAGAGAGGTTAGTTATTTGCGTGCATATGCATAACGAGGAACAAGTTAGATAGGTCATGCAATGCATTGAAACACATCTTAGGTGTTTTCTTTTCATTGCACAGAGGTTAGTTATTGCGTGCATGTGCATAACGAGGAACAAGTTAGATATGTCATGCAAAGCAATGAAACACATGTTAGATGTTTTTTTTTCGGTGCACAGAGGTTAGTTATTTGCGTGCATATGCATAACGAGGAACAAGTTAGATAGTTCATGCAATGCATTGAAACACATCTTAGGTGTTTTCTTTTCATTGCACAGAGGTTATTTATTGCGTGCATATATGCAAAACGAGGAACAAGTTAGATATGTCATGCAATGCGATGAAACACATCTTAGGTGTTTTCTTTTAATTGCACAGAGGTTAGTTATTGCTTGCATATGCATAACGAGGAACAAAGTTAGATATGTCATGCAATGCATTGAAACACATCTTAGGTGTTTTCTTTTCATTGCAAAGAGGTTAGTTATTGCGTGAATATGCATACAATGCGATGAAACACATCTTAGGTGTTTTCTTTTCATTGCACAGAAGTTAGTTATTGCGTGCATATGCATAACGAGGAACAAGATATGTCATGCAAAGCAATGAAACACATGTTAGATGTTTTCTTTTCGGTGCACAGAGGTTAGTTATTTGCGTGCATATGCATAACGAGGAACAAGTTAGATAGGTCATGCAATGCATTGAAACACATCTTAGGTGTTTTTTTTTCATTGCACAGAGGTTAGTTATTGCTTGCATATGCATAACGAGGAACAAGTTAGATATGTCATGCAATGCGATGAAACACATCTTCGGTGTTTTCTTTTCATTGCAAAGAGGTTAGTTATTGCGTGCATATGCATAACGAGGAACAAATTAGATATGTCATGCAAAGCAATGAAACACATGTTAGATGTTTTCTTTTCGGTGCACAGAGGTTAGTTATTTGCGTGCATATGCATAACGAGGAACAAGTTAGATAGGTCATGCAATGCATTGAAACACATCTTAGGTGTTTTCTTTTCATTGCAAAGAGGTTAGTTATTGCGTGAATATGCATACAATGCGATGAAACACATCTTAGGTGTTTTCTTTTCATTGCACAGAGGTTAGTTATTGCGTGCATATGCATAACGAGGAACAAGTTAGATATGTCATGCAAAGCAATGAAACACATGTTAGATGTTTTCTTTTCGGTGCACAGAGGTTAGTTATTACGTGCATATGCAATGCAATCTTAAAGCACAAGCATTGCAAATCTCTTCGTTGCACAAACGAACAAGTTAGTGTATGCATTGTAAAGCGATGCTCTTGTGACGTTTTCTTGTCAAAACACAAATTAATTAGTTGTAGAATGGAAATGCATGGAAAAGCACGCGTGTTTTATCTTTTCTTTTCATTGCAAAAAGAATAAGTTAGAAAATGTAAGCATTGCAATGAAACAACACACGTTATTCAGTCAAAGCACTAAGGAAAGGTTTAGTTCTTGAATGAAATTAAGTGCATACATGTTATTTTTGATGCACAACGTTCTTCATGCACAAATCCACATCTCTTCATTACACAAAGCAACGGGTGTTGTTTTATTGTAATGCATAAATATCGAACTTGTTCCTCTTTGCAATGAAAAGAAAGTGTATGCATGTGCTTTCGCATGCATTTCTATTTTACAAACTGACACATGTTACAGAGACACATGTTAGTTATTGCGTGCATATTCTTTAATGCACAACGTTAGAACGTTAGATTTGTTTTTTCGTTGAATAGTTGAATGAGTTAGTTATTGCATGCGTTGTAAGGAAACAGCTAATGGCAACGATTTCTCTTCATCACAGAAATGCAACAACTAATGCAATTATTTCCCTTGTTACAAAACACATGCATTACACATCTCTTTGTTGCACAAAGGAACGAATAAGTTATTGAATTGCACGACCGCAAGTGATGTTTATTCGTCAGTGCACAAAATAATTAGTGGTAGAATCCACGCGAAAGAGTCAAAGGGTCCTCAAAGGTTTTTAATAAATATTAACTTATTGACTTTTGATGATTTATAAGTTATGGATAGGTTCCTTTTTGTCCTAGTGAAAATATTTCTGGCTCACGGGTACTTGATTCTAAGCCATAGAGAAGTCTATATCTGACCTATTAAACTAATTTCTGGTCTATGTTTCCTCAAAAGTTTTTAAATAATATCAACTGATAGACTCAATCTGATGTTATAGGTTCCTTTTTGACCTACTGAACATATTTCTAGCCTATGGGTAATTAATTGATCCTTCTCATGATGTCATTTCAGCCAGACAGATATTTGACCTGCTGAACATATTTACGGCCCAAAAGTACTTGATCTTGAACTTTCCATACATACTCATAGACTTCAATAGATGCTTCCTAAACCATGGAAAAGTCCATATCTGACCTTTTGATCTAATTTCTGGTCAAAGGTTCCTCAAAAAGTATAAATCAATATAAACTTTTAGACTCCTTCAGATGTTATATTAGATGCTAGGGTGTTGCTAGGCGGTTGCTGGGGTGTTCTGGGTGGTTGCTAGGGTGTTGCCAGATTGTTGCTAGGGTGTTCTGGTTTGTTTCTAGGGTGTTCTGGGAGGTTGCTACGGTGTTCTGGGTGTGTTGCTAGGTGTTTTTTAGGGTATTCTGGGTGGTTGCTATGGTGTTGCTATGCGGTTGCTAGGGTATTCTGGGTGGTTGCGAAGGTGTTCTGGGTGGTTGCTAGGGTGGTGCTAGGTGGTTTCTGGGGTGTTCTGGTGGTTCCTAGGGTTTTGCCAGATGGTTGCTGGGGTGTTCTGGTTTGTTTCTAGGGTGTTCTGGTGGTTGCTAGGCTGTTGCTTGGTGGTTGCTAGGGTCTTCTGGATGGTTGGAGATTTACTTCTCATGATGTCAATTCAGCCAGAAAAATATTTTACCTACTGAACATGTTTCTGGCCCAAAAGTACTTGATCTTGAACTTTCCATACATACTCATAGACTCGAACAGATGCTTCCTAAGCCATAGAGAAGTCCATATCTGACCTATTGAACTCATTTCTGGTCAAAGGTTCCTCAAAAGGTTTCAAACAATATCAACTTTTAGACTCCTCTGATGTTATAGTCAGAAGGAGTCTGACTATAACATCAGATAAAATAGATACTTAGATACATTTTTGACCTCCAGGAACACATTTATGGCACATTTCCAGAAGAAAATGTGAAATGAAGCTTGAAGCGGCAAATCTCACCACCCGGTTGCTAGGGTGTTCTGGGTGGTTGCTACGGTGTTCAGGGTGTGTTGCTAGGTGTTTTTTTAGGGTATTCTAGGTGATTGCTATGGTGTTGCTATGCGGTTGCTAGGGTATTCTTGGTGGTTGTGAAGGTGTTCTGGGTGGTTGCTAGAGTGTTGCTAGGCGGTTGCTGGGGTGTTCTGGGTGGTTGCTAGGGTGTTGCCAGATTGTTGCTGGGGTGTTCTGGTTTGTTTCTAGGGTGTTCTGGGAGGTTGCTACGGTGTTCTGGGTGTGTTGCTAGGTGTTTTTTTGGGGTATTCTGGGTGGTTGCTATGGTGTTGCTATGCGGTTGGTAGGGTATTCTGGTCTGTTGCGAAGGTGTTCTTGGTGGTTGCTAGGGTGTTGCTAGGCGGTTTCTGGGGTGTTCTGGGTGGTTGCTAGGGTTTTGCCAGATGGTTGCTGGGGTGTTCTGGTTTGTTTCTAGGGTGTTCTGGTGGTTGCTAGGCTGTTGCTTGGTGGTTGCTAGGGTGTTCTGGATTGTTGGAGATTTACTTCTCATGATGTCAATTCAGCCAATAAAATATTTTACCTACTGAACATGTTTCTGGCCCAAAAGTACTTGATCTTGAACTTTCCATACATACTCATAGACTATGTAATATAACATTCTGAAGTTATATTACATAGGTCAATTTTTGACATCCATGAACACTTTCATGGCCCACGGGTACTTGATCTGTGGATTAATATACAAGAGAGATTTACATCTCATAATGTAATTTCAGCCAAACAAATATTTGATCTACTGAACATGTTTCTGGCCCAAAAGTACTTGATCTTGATTTTTCCATACATAGACTCGAACAGATGCTTCCTAAGCCATAGAGAAGTCCATACCTGACCTATTGAACTCATTTCTGGTCAAAGGTTCCTCAAAAGGTTTTAAACAATATCAACTTTTAGACTCCTTCTGATGTTATAGTCAGAAGGAGTCTGACTATAACATCAGATAAAATAGATACTTAGATTCATTTTTGACCTCCAGGAACACATTGCTATGCGGTTGGCAGGGTATTCTGGGCTGTTGCGAAGGTGTTCTGGGTGGTTGCTAGGGTGTTTTGCTAGGCGGTTTCTGGGGTGTTCTGGGTGGTTGCTAGGGTTTTGCCAGATGGTTGCTGGGGTATACTGGTTTGTTTCTAGGGTGTTCTGGTGGTTGCTAGGCTGTTGCTTGGTGGTTGCTAGCGTGTTCTGGATGGTTGGAGATTTACTTCTCCTGATGTCAATTCAGCCAGAAAAATATTTTACCTACTGAACATGTTTCTGGCCCAAAAGTACTTCATCTTGAACGTTCCATACATACTCATAGACTCCAACAGATGCTCTAAGCTATATCTGATAGCTATATCTATATTGAACTCATTTCTGGTCAAAGGTTCCTCAAAAGGTTTTAAATATCAACTTTTAGACTCCTTATAATGTTATTGTCAGATGATATACATGGTATATGATATACATAGGTCAATTTTTGACCTCCAGGAACAGATTTATGTCCCACGGGTACTTGATCTGTGGGTTAATATACCGATAGATTTACTTCTCATGATGTCATTGAACTCATTTCTGGTCAAAGGTTCCTCAAAAAGTTTAAAACATTATAAACTTTTAGACTCCTTCTGATGTTATATTAGATATACATAGGTCAGTTTTTGACCACCAGGAACACATTTATGGCACATTTCTAGAAGAAAATGTGAAGTTGAGCCTGAAGTGGCAAATCTCAACACCCGGTTGTTAGGGTGTTCTGGGTGGTTGCTAGGTGGTTGATAGGCTATTCTGGATGGCTGCTATGGTGTTTTTATGTGGTTGCTAGGGTGTTCTGGGTGGTTGCTAAGGTGTTAATGTTGCTAGGTTGTTGCTAGGCTGTTTCCAGGTTGTTCTGGGTGGTTGCTAGGGTGTTGCTAGGTGGTTGCTTGGGTGTTCTTGTTTGTTGGTGGGGGTTTCTGGGTGGTTTCTAGGGTGTTTTAGGTTGTTCCTTTGGTTTTTCTTGGTTGTTGCTATGGTGTTACCATACCATTGATTCTTTTATTACATTTCATGTTTATATTGTTTGAAACCTTTTGAGGACTCTTTTACCATAACAATATAAACTTATAGACTCCTTCTGATGTTGTATTAGCTATTAGTCAATTTTTGACCTGTGAAGTGGTGCTTGTAGTGGCAAATCTCACCACCCGGTTGCTAAGATTTTCTGGGTGGTTGCTAGGGTGTTTTTGGTAGTTACTATTGGTAGTCTGTGTGGTTCCTATGGTGTTTCTGGTGGTTGGTAGTGTCCAAATCACTATAGAGTTTTTATAATGTTTTTGGCAATTGATTTATATATCATCAAAAGGAGTCGATAAGTTTTTCAGAAATAATTTCAGTAGGTCAGATTTGGACAATTCTATATGGCCTAAGAACCATCACAAGGAGTCTATGAGTATGTAGAAAGTTCAAGATCAAGTACACATGGGCAAGAAATATAGTCTGTAGGTCAAATATCTGTCTGGCTAAAATAACATGATGAGAGGTCATTCTGTATAGTATCCTGATTTTCAAAGAACACTTTAGCCAGAAATATGTTCAGTAGCTAAAATAAGGATTCTTGTATAGCTTCAGTAACAACAAAAGGAGTTAATGAGTATGTTTAGAATGTTCAAGATCAAGTACTCGTGGGCCAGAACTATGTTCAGTAGGTCAAAAAGGAACCTATTATAGTTCATGTAATATCAGAAGGAGTCTAAAAGTTTTTCTTGTTTAAAAACTTTTGAGGACCCTTTGACCAGAAATGAGTTAAATACTTAAGATATGGACATTCTATATAGAAGCATCAAAAGGAGTCTATGAGAATTTATAGAAAGTTCGAGACCTAGTACTCGTCGGCCAGGACTATGTTTGTGGGTCAAAGAGGAACCTCTAGGCCTAGAAAGCATAACAAGTAATCTATTTAGTATGTATAGAAACTTCAATATCAGGTACTCGTGGGACAGATATATGTTCAGTCGGTCAAATATCTTCCTGCTCATAAAACATCATAAGTAGTAAATATCAATGTATAGTAACCTAATGATCAAGTAATATTTGACCAGATGGGTTCAATGGGTCAGATATAAACAATCCATATGGCTAATGTGTTCATTAGGTAAAATAAGGACTCTTGTATGGCTTCAGTAACATCAAAAGGAGTCAATGCGCATGTTTAGAAAGTAAGATCTAGTACTCGTGGGCCAGAACTATGTTCAGTAGGTCTAATCCCACTTCAAATTTTCTTCTGGAAATGTGCCATGTGTTACATAGGTCGAAAATTGACCTGTGTATAGCTAATACAACATCAGAAGGAGTCTATAAGTTTATATTGTTATGGCAAAAGGGTCCTCAAAAGGTTTCAAACAATATAAACATGAATTGTAATAAAAGAATCGATTAGTTAACAGCTAAATCATGCCAAAAACATTATAGAAACTCTATAGTAACCAAATGTGAACACTACCAACCACCTGGTAACACCATAGCAACAACCCAGAATACCATAGTAACGACCTAAAACACCCTAGCAACCACCCAGAAACCCCCACCAACAAACAATAACACCCCAGCAACCACCTAGCAACACCCTATCAACCATCCAGAACAACCTGGCAACAGCCTAGCAACAACCTAGCAACATTAGCACCTTAGCAACCACCCAGAATACCCTAGCAACCGCATAAAAAACCATAGCAACCACCCAGAATACCCTAACAACCACCTAGCAACCACCCAGAACAGCCTAGCAACCGGGTGGTGAGATTTGCCACTTCAGGCTCAACTTCACATTTTCTTCTGGAAATGTGCCATAAATGTGTTCCTGGTGGTCAAAAAGTGACCTATTTATATCTAATATAACATCAGAAGGAGTCTAAAAGTTTATATTGTTTTAAACTTTTTGAGGAACCTTTGACCAGAAATTAGTTCAATGACATCACGAGAAATAAATCTAGCGGTATATCAACCCACAGATCAAATACCCGTGGGACATAAATGTGTTCCTGGAGGTTAAAAAATTGACCTATGTATATTTAATATAATTGACCAATGTATATCTTATATTACATCAGAAGGAGGTCAAATATTTGTCTGGCTGAAATGACATCATGAGAAGTAATTCTCTCGGTATACTCACCCACAGATCAAGTACCCGTGGGTACTTGTGTTCCTTGTCCTAAGTATAGCTAATATAACATCAGAAGGAATCTATAAGTTTATATTGTTTTAAACTATTTTGAGAAACCAGAAATGAGTTCAATAGGTCAGATATGGACTTCTCTGTGGCTTAGGAAGTGTCTGTTGGAGTCTATGAGTCTGTATGGAAAGTTCAAGATCAAGAACTTTTGGGACAGAAACATGTTCAGTAGGTAAAATATTTTTCTGCCACTATGAGAAGTAAATCTCAAATCAACCAGAACACCCTAGCAACCACCTAGCAACACCCTAGCAATACACCCAGAACACCGTAGCAACCTCCCAGAACACCCTAGCAACCTCCCAGAACACCCTAGCAACCATCTAGAATACCCTAGCAATCGCATAGCAACACAACAGCAACCACCCGGAATGTATGTATGTGAACCCTCAGATCAACTACCCGTGGGCCATAAATGTCTTCCTGGAGGTCAAAAATCGACCTATGTATATTTAATACAGCATCAGAAGGATTCTATAAGTTTATTTTGTTATAAACTTTTTGAGGAACCTTTGACTATAAATGAGTTCAATAGGTCAGATATAGACTTCTCTATGGCTTAGAATCAAGTACCCGTGGGCCAGAAATATGTTAATTTGGACAAATAGGAACCTATTTGCTTATAAACCATCAAAAGTTAATATTATTCATATATATTAATATTTATTAAAACCTTTTTCTCATGGATTCTACTTCCAATTCCTTTGTGCACTGACGAAAAAACATCACTTAACATCACTTTTACAATGCATACAATAACTAACTCATTCCGTCATAACATCTAACGTCTAACATTGTGCATTAAAGAATATGCACCGCAATAACTAACATGTTTCTCTGTGCAATGAAAAGAAAACACCTGTGTTTCATTGGATTGCATAACATATCTAAGTTTGCAATGAAAAGACAGCGTGATTTTGCATGTATTTCTTTTCTTCAAACTAATTTGCTTGTGCAAGAAAACGAGTTAGTTACTGTATGCATTGTAACATGCACAACACATAACACATGTGCAAAACACATGCTGTCGCCTACATTTCCACACTTCTTATTCAGAAGTTACTCCACAAACTTATTCAGTTGTGTAACTGAAGGAAAAATCATTGCCTCAATTGTTGCATTTGTGAAAAAACAACATCTAACGTCTAACTTTGTGCATTAAAGAATATGCGCGCTAACATGTTCAGTGCATTGCATTATATATCTAACTTGTTCCTCGTTGCAATGAAAAGATATAACGTGATTTTGCATGCATTTCTATTTCACATACTAATTTATTTGTGCACAGATGAGAAAACGAGTTAGTTTGTGTGCATTGTGAAACGACAGCTCATGTGATATTTTCTCATCTGTGCATACAATCAAACGTTTTGCATTGAAGAATAACACATGCTTTAGCATGCTTTTCCACACTTCAACTAACTTATTCAGTTATGTAACTGAAGGGAAATCATTGCCTAAGTCATTGTTAAGTAATAGATAACATCTCTTCGTTGCACAAAGGAACGAGTATTGTATTCATTGTAAAGTGAGAGCTATGTGATATTTTCTCGTCTGTGCACAAATAAACTAGTTTGTTAAATAGAATGCATGCAAAACCAAGTTGCATGTTATGCAATGCAATGAAACACATATTAGGTGTTTTCTTTTCATTGCACAGAGGAACCACATGCATTGCACATTTCTTCCTTGCACAAAGGAACGAGTTAGTGTTAATTTATGCATTGTAAAGCCACAATATGTTAGTTGCATAGGGGAATACTCAATAATTGTCCTTCAAAATAAAAAGGAATAATTTATGCAATTGCAAGACAAAGTAATGTAAAGCGACTTTATCACTATATTTAATGTAAAGCGAAAAGCATATGCTATCGGTTTGTAGTGTAGTAGTGTAGTGTCGTAAAGCATGCACAACGCTTGCACAACGCTTGACCGTTTATGAAATCCAAAAGCATAAGCACTGCAAATCTCTTCTTTGCACAATGGAAGTTAGTGTATGCTACAATGCTAAAATTGTAAAGCGACCACTCTTGTGATGTTTTCTCGTCAATACACAAATTAATTGGTTGTAGAATGGAAAAGCATGGAAAAACACATGCGTGATGTCTTTTCTTTTTATTGCAAAGAGGAATATGTTAGATATTTTAAGCACTGCAATGAAACAACACACGTCATAGTCTAGTCAATGCAAGGTTAGGGTTTACAGTAGGGTTTAGTTCTTTAATGCAATAAAAAGCATATTACATATATGTTATTCTTTAATGCACAGTGTTCTTCAATGCACAATCAACATCTCCTTATTGCACAATACAACGGGCATTTGTTTTATTGCAATGCATAAAAAATCTAACTTCCTCTTTGCAATGAAAAGAAAATGTATGCATGTGCTTTAGCATGCATTTCTATTCTACAACTAATTTCTTGGTGCACAGACGAGAAAACATCACATGAGCTGTCGTTTCACAATGCATACAATAACTAACTCGTTATCTTCTATTCAAGCACTGCGGTTGGTTCTTGAAAATACTGAACTGCATCAAACATTTGTTATATTCTTCTGCACAAGGTTTGATTGTGCAACAAGGGTACAACAGCACATCTCTTTGTTGCATAAAGGAACGAGTATTGTATGCACTGTAAAGCGACAGCTCATATGATGTTTTCTCGTCTGTGCACAAATAAATTAGTATGTAAAATATAAATCCATGCAAAATCAAGTTATGTCTTTTCATTGCAACAAGGAACAAGTTAGATATGTTATGCAATACAGTGCAATACATAGGACCATGCGTGCATATTCTTTAATGCTCAAGGTTAGATGTTAGATGTTGTTTTTTTGTTGAACAATGGAATGAGTTAGTTATTGTATGCATTGTAAGTAAACAGCTAAGGCAACGATTTCTCTTCATCACAGAAATGCAACAACTAAAGCAATTATTTCCCTTCAGTTACACAACACATGCATTACACTTCCTTTGTTGCCCAAAGGATGAGTAAGCATTGTATTGTGTATGCATTGTAAAAGCGACAATATAAAACGATAGACTCATTCTGATAGTACATTAGCTATACATAAGTCCCCTTTTGATCTACTGAGCATTTTTATAGCCTATGGGTAATTAATTGATGCTATGTTGAGATGGCTTGATGAGCTTACTCTCATGATGTAATTTCAGCAGAAACTTGATCTTTAACTTTACACACATACATGAGTATGTATGAAGATAACGTGGTCTATGGTCCATGAGGTCTATGAAGTCTCCAACAGATGCTTCCTAAGCCATAAGAAGTCCATATCTGACCCTATTGAACTCATTTCTGGTCAAAGGTTCCTCAAAAGGTTTTAAACAATATATTTCTCGCCCGTGGGTAATTGACTGTAATAATTGCATTACACAATCAAGCATTGTGAATTGAACAATAGCACGTGCTTTCGCATGCTTTTCCACACTGCATCTAACTTAGTTGTGTAATTGAAATAAAATAAAAAGGTATGACACATATGCTTTCGCATGCATTTTCATTCTACAACTAATTCCTTTGTGTACTGACGAGAAAACATCATAAGAGCGGTCACTTTACAATACATACACTGACTAACTCGTTCCTTTGTGCAACGAAGAGATTTGCAATGCTTGTGCTTTTGGATTGCACATACGATCAAGTGCATTGTAGAATAACCCCTGCTTTCGCATGCTTTTCGACACTACAACTAAGTTATTAAGTTGTGTAACAAAGAAAATCGTTGCAAATGCCTGTTGCATTTGTGATGAAGAGAGATCGTTGCAAGCATGGTGTTATTTTTCAATACACAATGTTTGATCGCATGTGCAAATAATCCAAAAGCACATACATTTGCACATCTCGTTGTTGCACAAAGGAACGAGTTAGTTATTTTATGCATTGCAAAGCAACAACTCATGTGATTTTTCTCGTCAGTGCACAACCAAATTAGTTGTGGAATGGACATGCATGCGAAAGGACATTTGTTAGCTGTTTTCGTTTCACTGTACAGAGAGGAACATGTTAGTAGATTTTGAACTTTCTAAACATGCTCATTGACTCCTTCAAATGCTTCCTCAGCTCAGCTTCCCCAACCTTAATGTCTGACCTATTGAACTAATTTTTGGTCAAAGGATCTTCAAAAGGTTTTAAACAATATAAACACTTCTGATGATATTAATGTGGTTCCCTTTTGACCTACTAAACAGATGAGTAGATCTTGAACTGACTGCTTTTGATCTTACTTCAGCCATTCAAGAGTCCTTATTTTACCTACTAAACATATTTCTGGCCCTAAGAGTTCTTGAACATTAAATTACTAAACAGAATGACCTCTTATATTAACAAGACAGATATTTGACTTTCTACTCATACTCCTTCTGATGCTTCCTAAGCCATAGAGAAGTCCATATCTGGCCTATTGAACTCATTTCTGGTCAAAGGGTACTTGATCATAGGTTGCCTATGATGTTTTTATTAGCAAAAAAAACAAAAAAAACCCAAAACAAACAAACATCAACAAAAAAAAAAAAAACACTGCATGGACCATTAAAGGAACAATGTTAGGAACAATTAAAACAATGTTAAGTCAATAAAAAAGACTTCACATGTTTATTTGCACATGCTTAGTTTCAATAGAATGCATAAAATAACTAACTTGTACAATGAAGAAATAACACAGAATCTACAGTGCATAACATTTGCATAACACAAGCTTAACTGCAATGCAAAGCAACTACATGTTATAACATTACGTTGTGCGAGATAACACAACTTATGTGTTATGATTGCAATATACGTTTAAACTTAATCCGCTGACTAAATGACTTCTGTCACAGCAATAATTAATTCGTTTTCTTGCACGCACAACGTTTACATGTTTTTTTTTTAACATGAAAATTACATTTTTTCATTTGCAAATCAAAAAGCATTTTGTCAGGTGTCAGAGAAATTCTTTTCACAGGAACAAAACAATGAATCAAGATGCATCTTTTCACAGGGACAATATGGAATAAACTTAAACAGGGACAAAGGGAATAAACAGGGACAGGGAATAAACTTAGATAGTTTATTCATTTCAATTAGTGTTTATTTGCTATGCATTTTATTGCATTCCTGCTGTGCATAGAACATCTAGTGCATGAGAAGAAAGCCATTGATAACGTTAAACGTGTGCCATGATTAATGGACGATTGCTGCCATCTATCGGAAACCAAACAAAAAATAAAAATAATATGACATTTCAACTAAAGCCGCTAGATGGCCATTTCCCCACACAGCTATTGATACACCTTATCACGTTTTTCATTTAGAAATTAGAATATGAGGGAAATAAATAAAATTCCATTAAAATAAAATACATTGGAATACAGAATTTTATGCACAGCAGGAAGATAAAAAGCACATGTGTGTGTGTAAGTATTTAGTTCTCGTATCCAATGCCATGAGTGGAGATGATTGAGATCGCTTGTCCAATCTATGCATATTAGCAATGAAAAAGACGTTTCTCATTATGTGCAACACTTATAATTCGTAAATATCAATGATTGCTGTCATCGAATCAAAAGCATATCAAAGAAATATGCAGTCACCATAGACAGTAAAAGAAGTCAAATTTCAGCAATGGCATGTGTCGTTTCCATACAAGTAGGCTATAAATCTTTATACAAGTTTCCCATTTACATTTTTACTTAGACATTATTAGACATTAGAAAAATGTCACTACTTAATTTTCTAATTTAAACATTTCTCCTTTGCAATAAATGTCAATTAAACATATATAGTTCATGTCAGAAGCTAAATGTTGTGTAGCTAATAGCCTACCAGTAATATGTGCTTGATCACGCAAACCCATTCTAGAAATAATAATAAAAAAAACTCAGAAAACAGAAGAATACAGCATTGAAAAATAATGATTGTTGAGGAAGATCAAATGAGCAAGTGTATTTTGTGTGTGTGTTATTTATTAGACATCTGCAAAAGAAATCACATTCTGCTGATCCAAATACATCGTTCTACATGATTGTTATATGAATTGCTAAACTAAAGGTATTAATTTTGGAGAAATCAAAATGTTCCAAACATATCACCATGTTAAGGGTTACATTGTAAAAAAGGAAATACATGTAAACGTTACAATATTACATTTAATTTGCTCTGTAATACACTGAAAAAATGTCAGTTCAACTTAGCAAATGTAGCCTACTTGATGTGGTTGGTCTAATAACTGGTTTTGTTGAAATGAATAAATGATGCAAGTTTACTAATTATAACTGAACTCAGTCAGAGGCGGAGTGGGACCAAAAAATCTACAGGGATATTTCGTTGACCACCGGCCCTGCCGGCGACGAGGTGATTAAAAGTTCAGGGGCCCCTTAACGATGTAAAATATAAAAAAATATACATTTGATATATACAAATGTATATTTTTTTATATTTTTCCAAGGACAATTTAATATGGCATTTACAGTTTTACTGACTTTAAAGGAACGTTGTTGTACTATGCTGGAGTAAAGTTCATAAATGGTCGTTCTTTCCCAGAGGAACTTGTAAAACTATGTTGGGTGGACTCTGTGCCTATAGGGGGGTCGAGGGCATGCTCCCCCGCAAGAACATGTTGTACATTTTAAGGTTAAATGCATCAATCTCGTGCTCTTTCAGATATCAAAATTAAGCGATTCAACCCATGAACTGCTCGTTGAACAAAGAAAAAGCATTGACTTGTACCAGGACAATAAAGAGGGCTCAAACAACTTTTTATCTATGAGAGTCTCAGTCTGATTATCAATGGTGTTTTAGGATGCCAAACAATTATTATAATAATGATTTATTTAATTATTTATATGACGTAAAATCCATATAGCCTATAAATGTACTATAAATGAAAATTAATATTTCAAAAGTATATTTTAGCCAACATTACATATAATTAAAATACTTTTGTCCTAATTTCTTCACTTGCAAGAAATAAACCCTTGAGCTTTTGGAGAAAACACCAGATGTCCATGCTGGTCATTCTTCATTCATTTGTTTTTGCTTTCATTTATAAAAACTAAAAAACGAGAAAACATCTCCTTTTTTCGTTTTTTCGTTTTTTTTTTTTGGAAACGAAAAAGCGAAATTATGACTTGATTTTTGGTTTTCTCGTTTTTGCACGGAAATCAAAGAAACCACTTGATATTACGATTTTACCCTGTGGGCGGGGCTAAATCTGATTGGCAGGATATGCATTAATCGTTTTTCAAATTAAGAGTTTTCCAAACACTGTATTTGTTAGCCTGTAAAATTAATAATAGACTTTTTCTATAAAATTGCATGCAATTTTTCAACCAATTATTTGGCTTTCACTGACTGAAAAAATCTATTGAAATCGCCTAAATGTAAACATGTTCAAGCATTGAAGGTGTAATGGTGAAAAAAAACAAAAAACAAAAAACAAAACAAACAAACAAAAATAAATTAGGTGCAATAAGCTGATAATGTTTACTATTCTATTGAGGAATGAAACGAATGAAGAGCACTTTTAGTCCAAAAGAGCGCATTTAGAAAAAAAAAAATCTTGATAAATTCTTATATGTTCACGTCTTATTGCTTTAGAGAGAATGGTAATTTCTATAAATTTGTTCAGTAAATGATGTGCTCTCGAGGGGTTTGAGCGTTCTCTCCACAGCCATCACAATAGAATAAGCATAGGCATAGGGTCTAAGCATAGGCCTAGGGTGCGATTTGCCTGGGCGTGGGACTTCCCCCTCCTGCCTCTGCTTAATAATTTTTGGAATTTTCGGAACGTTTCTGGGAATATAAAACGTAATTACTTGTATAGATTATTATTTGATAGAACTGCACTTTACGTACACATACATATTCTCATGAGAGCACGTTGAAGTTACACATAAGGATGTTTCACTGAATTGAGGCTAAAGCAAAGGTTTTTTTATTACTTACTCACTCTTGAACGTCTGGCGCGAGTGATTTCAATGTTAAGTCAATGTAAAGACGCGTCTAGATGTCCTGCGGCGCGACGCGAATTCGCCTCATTCGCCCGTCCAGTTCGCGCAAATGAGGTGAATTGACTAACATAGATAATGCATCTGTCTTTTCATTTCACTGTAGCTCAGCATCGCGATGTAACGTATCATTATTTTAGATGTAAATGGTTTCAGAATGACAATATTATCGTTTGTCACAATAATATATCGTCCAGCAAAATTTGTTCCCATTCAGGGAACTTCGAGCTGCGTGTAAACGCCGTGGGAACGCCTCTGCGTGACGAGTCATGAAGCACGTATGAAATCTGTCCAATGGCGAGACGGAACGTCATAGGCGGGGTGACGTATCGACCAGGAAACTATAAAGCATCCCCGAAACACAAGCGCAACAGCTTCTGAGTCTTCACAAGCGCTCTATGTATGAATTTTGTCTGTCTGTCTAATATTGTATATTTATATATATTGATATGGCGAGCAAACAACAGCAGAATTTCAGAAAGTGTGTTCATCCCTGCCCTCGCTTCATCATGGGTGGGGATACACACGATCTGTGTGTTGTTTGTTTGGGAGTGCAGTATGCTCAGTCGGCTCTCGAGGGGGCCGGCTGTGAGCACTGCGAGTGTCTGCCCATGAAGACACTTCGCTCCCGCCGGGCACTCTTCGAGGAGAGTGGTTCGGTGCGCGCTCCCCGCGGCTCGGGTCCCGCTGCTGCCGAGGCACAGCGAAGGCTTGCGTCGTGGGGATCGCAGATGGATCTATCAGCGGGGATTGAGACGGGCCCCGCCCTTTCTCTGCCCTTACCTGGTAGATCCAGTGCCTCAGTTCTCGCTGCGGGGGTCCGCGTTGCGGTTTTTCCTGCCCGGGCTGAGGCGCCATCACTTCAATTATCCAGTTCTGAGGAGCTGGATGTTGAAAGTGTGGATGCAGAGTCTATGGACTCAGTGGAGAGCGAGGGAAGCTCGTTTGCCATCCCAGTCTCCCGCGAATGTAGTAAAAAAAATAAATAAATAAATAAAAGGAAAAAAAAAAAAAAAAAATGGAGGTTTTTGACTCGGGCTGTGGAAAAATTAAGCATTGAATGGCCAGTTGAGAAACAAGAGTCGAGAGAGTAAAATGGATGAGAGATTTTTAATATCACACTCACTACCTCCATGCCGGTGTTTGCCCTTCTTCCCCGATCTACACACCGAGGTGTGTAGATCGTGGTACAAACCAGTGTCAGCTAGAATTTTGACACACCAGACCTCTATGTATGCTAATATTGCTGGGTCTAGGAGATATGAGTGAGGGGGAGGTCGTCGGCACTGACGTGATTAATGAGATACTGCGTCAGGCGGCAGATATTTCTCTCCGTGCCACCAAGGAGACGGCCAGATCAGTCGGCCGCTCTATGGCAGCCCTGGTGGCCACGGAGAGGCATCTGTGGCTAAATCTGGCTAATATGAAGGAGAAAGATAAAGCGTTTCTCCTGGATGCGCCGCTGTCGACCGCTGTCGCTCCAGAAATGTCTCCCCCTCCGTACTCATCCTTCGGGGGCTGCTGGGCGAGAGCAGCCCCGCCCGTCGAGAGAGCGTCGCGTCTCGGGCTCCTCCCCAGCAAAACTGGGCTGAGACGCGGCGTTCTCAGGCGAGGTCTTCCCGGGATAGAACCGATCTGAGGACGGTTATTGTCGCCAGGAAGGCTTCGTCAAAGAAGTCCTGACGCCACTGGTGTCAGGCTACTGAGGGTGGTCCCCACCGTGAGACAGAGGTGTTCGCCGCTGAATCCGGCGCCCGCTCTCTCTCGGTGCCCTCAGGGGTTCGTTCTGCCAACCCTGCCTGTAATGGGGGGTGCAGACGGTCCCAGCGAGCGATTTCCCGAGGGACGCTCGTTTGCTCCGAGGAGCGATACAGAACGGTCGTTAAACCCTGCCTGTGCGCGGTCACAGGGCGCTGTTTCTGTTTTTAAAAACTACTCCAGAGGCCAGTCTCGAGAGACTGGTACCCTTAGTAGAATTTCTGGTAGAATGGGGAAGTCTTCCAAATATATCTCGTTGGGTCCTGCAGACTATCGAACGCGGGTACGCGATCCAGTTCAGGTCGCGTCCACCTCGTTTCCGGGGGGTTTTGCCCACAGTGGTGACCCCCGAGCAGGCTCTGGTTATGGAACAAGAAGTGAAAGCTCTGCTACTGAAGGGGGCGATAGAACGAGTTCTTCCTCCCGACAGAGAGCTGGGGTATTACAGCCGGTACTTCATTGTTCCAAAGAAGGATGGGCGGCTGCGTCCGATTTTAGACCTGCGCCTCTTAAATCGGTCAGTAGGGAAGCTCAAGTTCTAAATGCTGACTCTCAAGCAGATCGTGTCACAGATCAGGTCCGAGGACTGGTTTGTCACGATAGACCTAAAAAAAGACGCGTACTTCCATATCTCCATCCTTCCGCAACATCGGAAGTTCCTGAGGTTCGCTTTTTGGGGCGAAGCGTACCAATATCGGGTCCTTCCATTCGGCCTAGCGTTATCTCCTCGAACCTTCACGGAATGCATGGACGCGGCCTTGGCCCGCTGCGTCTCCAGGGCATTCGCATTTTAAATTACATCGACGATTGGTTGATTCTGGCTCAATCGGAGCATCAGGCGATTCGGCATCGAGATGCCGTCCTCGCCCACATCAGAAGGTTGGGGTTGAGACTCAACGCCAAGAAGAGTGTGCTTTCGCCAGTTCAGCGGACCACTTTTCTAGGCGTGGTATGGGATTCGACGACGATGCAGGCACGTCTGTCGCCGGCTTGTATAGCCTCGATTATCTCGACTGTCAAGCAAGTGAAGCTAGGCCAGTCACTCACTGTAAAGGAATTCCAGAGAATTCTGGGTCTGATGGCAGCAGCATCCAACGTGTTACCGTGCGGCCTGCTGTACATGAGACCACTACAGTGGTGGCTCAGGACCGAGGGGTTCTCCCCGAGGGGAAAGCCGCTCCGCAAGATCAAGGTCACGCGACGTGGTCTCCGTGCCCTGGCTATGTGGAAAGAACCTTGGTTCCTGTCCCTGGGACCTGCGCTGGGAGCCCCGTGTCGCCGGGTAACGGTGACGACGGATGCCTCTCTCACGGGCTGGGGAGCGATCATGAGTGGTCGCTCGGCCCGCGGGTTGTGGCAAGACCATCATCTCCGATGGCATATAAATTGTCTAGAGATGATGGCGGTGTTTCAGGCTCTGAAACACTTTCTCCCAGACCTCAGAGATCATCATGTTCTTGTCCGGTCAGACAACATGTCTGTGGTCTCTTACATAAACCACCAGGGGGTCTGCAGGGACCCGTTCTGCTGAACCTGCCTGTGAGGGTGGGCGCAGACGGTCCTAGCGAGTGGTTTCCCGAGGGAAGCTCGTTTGCTCCGAGGAGCGATACAGAACAGTCGTTAAACCCTGCCTGTGCGCGGTCACAGGGCACTGTTTCTGTCTCTATAATTACTCCAGAGGCCAGTCTCGAGAGACTGGTACCCTTAGTGGAATTTCTGGCAGAATGGGAAAGTCTTCCAAATATATCTCGATGGGTCCTGCAGACTATCGAACGCGGGTACGCGATCCAGTTCAGGTCACGTCCGCCTCGTTTTCGGGGGATTTTGCCTACAGTGGTATCCCCCGAGCAGGCTCTGGTCATGGAACAAGAGGTGAAAGCTCTGTTACTGAAGGGGGCGATAGAACGAGTTCTTCCCCCCGACAGAGAGTTGGGGTATTACAGCCGTTACTTCATTGTTCCAAAGAAGCTAACGATATACGCCTCCCTCACGGGCTGGGGGCGATCATGAGTGGTCGCTCAGCCCGGGGTCTGTGGACTTTCTCCCAGACCTGAGGGGTCACCATGTTCTTGTCCGGTCAGACAGCACATCGGGGGTCTTTTTATAGACCATCAAGGGGGTCTGCGCTCATGTCCATTATTCAGGCTAGCGCCAGATCCTTCTGTGGGCCCAGGGGAAGCTTCTTCTTTGGCGATTATATATCCCAGGATATTTAAATCGGGGAGCAGACATCCTGTCGAGGCAGGGGCCGAGGCCCGGGGAGTGGAGACTCCACCCCGAGGTGGTGGAGCTCCTATGGAGTCATTTCGGTCATACCGAGGTAGGCCTATTTGAATCCAGGGACTGAGACACTGCATGCTGTGGTTTCTCTGTTCCACCAGCCCCTCTGGGGTTGGATGCGATGGTACAGGAGTGGCCGAGGTCACCCCTGTACGCATTTCCCCCGATTGCTCTGCTCCCAGGAGTTCTGGAGAGGGTTCACCGAGTCGGGGTCTTTCTACTGTTAGTAGCCCCGCGTTGGCCGGCCCGAGTATGGATGCGGGTCGATACTTCACCCCCGCCCAGATCTATGGAGGTTGTGGCTTGGCCTCTGAGGGGGCCCAGCTCATAGAATCGGGTCTCTCGACTGAGGTCGTGGAGACCATCCTCCAATCCAGAGCTCCGTCCACGAGGAGATTATATGCCTTGAGGTGGCAATGTTTCACCTCTTGGTGGGGAGAACACCAGTTGGACCCAGTTAACTGCCCGGTGTGGCGGTGCTGGAATTCCTTTGGAGCATTTCTCCACAGGGTTATCCCACTCCACACTAAAGGATGTATGTGGTGGCCTATCTGCTTACCACGTCCCTTTGAGTGGAGCTTTTCACGGGAGATACCCATTGGTAATTCTTTTTCTTCGTGGTATTGTGAGGTCAGACCAAGAGAAACTAATCTGCTCTGCCCTCTGAGGGCTCTAGATGCTTATGTCCACAGAGCTGCCCTGTGGAGAAAGCCTGAACAGTTATCTGTTTGTTTTGGACCTCCGAAGAAAGGTTGTCCCGCATCTGAGCAGAGGTTGAGTAAGTGAGTGGTCGAGGCCATCTCATTTGCATATGAGTCCGCCGGTCAGCCTTCTCCTTTGGCTGTCTGGGCTCACTCAACCAGGGGTATGGTAGCTCCGCTCCAGGGGCGCAGGTGCTTTCGTCTAAATATGTGCCTGATTTCATACAACGGACACCTGCTCGCATGGCGGCGTTGGTATTAGCGTTCCCACGGCGTTTACACGCAGCTCGAAGTTCCCTGAATGGGAACGTCTCTGGTTACGTATGTAACCCTAGTTCCCTGAAGGGAACGAGACGCTGCGTGTCTATGCCATACTCCCAGCATGCCCGTGAGCGCTTGCTTCAGTCCTATCAGAAGCTGTTGCGCTTGTGTTTCGGGGATGCTTTATAGTTTCCTGGTCGATACGTCACCCCGCCTATGACGTTCCGTCTCGCCATTGGACAGATTTCATACGTGCTTCATGACTCGTCACGCAGAGGCGTTCCCACGGCGTTTACACGCAGCGTCTCGTTCCCTTCAGGGAACTAGGGTTACATACGTAACCAGAGACGTTTTTGTGACAGGCCTATATTTACTGTTGCTGTTAAGTTAAAGTAATGATGTTAATAATATCTATAATAATGTTAACATCATTACTTTAACTTAACAGCAACAGTAAATAGGCCTGTCACAAAAATAAATTTTGCTGGACGATATATTATTGTGACAAACGATAATATTGTCATTTTAAAATCATTTACATCTAAAATAATGATAACGGCATAATAATGCAGGTAGGCTACACCCTTTCAAAGATCAATCAACTTTTATTTAAAGACAATTCAACACTGAAAATGGAAAACATTTTAAATATCCACAATAAATTAACAAAATAACCAAAAACAATAAAAGCAACAAAAATGAATGCACTATTAGAGTAAATATTAGGCTGTGTCATGAGTTAATAATATTTTTTTTCATAAATCGCACCCATCAGAAAAACAACAACAACAAAATTTAAATAAAAAAACCACCCATTTAAAAACAACAACAACAACAAAACCTTTAGGTTTTTTAGTAGGGGAGAGCAGGGGCGAAAGTAACATATTTCAGAAAAAAACATAATTAAAAAGATGATAGTTTAGACAGAGATATATTTTTGCTCTTGTCAGTCACTCACAAGTGTGGTCTATCAAAACCAGGTAGTATTTTGTAAAAATGTAGAACAATTTCACTTACTTCAGTTTAATTTCAGTTTAATTCAGTAAATTTCAGTTTAATTTCACTTACTTAAGACTGCTCATGTTCCTTTCAACCCCATCAGTTGGGACGAAAGTAACACACAGGTGGGTCAAAAGTAACACAACAATATACGAGCTAGATTTTTTGTTTTGTTTGTGTTGTTTTTTTTGTAGCCTAAATATACCAGAGTATAACCATGTAACTGCAAACATATTTTAGCCTTTATCTTTGCAAGAAATTGTTCATTTACATTTTTTTTCATTTTAAATTTCAGTTTCATCAAATGTTTCAAAAGTAAATTATTTAGATTTTTTTATTGTCAATTTTATAAAATGTTTATAAAATGTTTTTCCCAACATGATAAAATACGAAAATTAAATAAAATCAGCATAATATAAATTCTCAACATAAAGTAACAATAGTCATGTTTCCAGCTGTTTTATGCATACATTTAAAATGTGCATTAAAAAAAATCTTGATAGAAATCCTGCAAATTTATAGGTGGTGGTGTTAAATCTATGAGGTAAAACCTAATTGACACTCTCGATCAGTACACTGTGAGTTCCAGTGGGCGTATGTTCTCGTTAAAATCTCGTCTATCTTTTTGTTAAGTTAAATTCAAGGGGACTAGAGGACAATGTAAAACGCAAAGGTATATTTTTGTTTTGCAAACATGTTGTTTTTCTACAAGAGACTCATTCTACTGTACTGAAGAAGATGTTTCTTTTGGAAGTTGCAGTGGGGAGAGATAATTTTGTTTAGTCATGGCTCTAATCGATCAGCAGGTGTCGCCATATGCCTTAATAATTGTGACTTTTGAGTCTGATGCTCGTGGTCATTGGCTTGCTGCTGTGGTTAGTGAATGTGCTTTTCTTGTTAATGTTTATAGTTATAATATTTAATGTTTATAGTTATAATAGTAGTGGGCAAAACAAGGTATTATTTAATTATTATCTAAAATTACAGATGTTGTCACACTGCTTAAATTCCAAACAAATTTTGCATTAATTGGAGGTGATTTTAATCTAGCACCAGACGAATGACAGATCTCCTTCTAGTTATACAAGTCACCATTTTAATAACATTATTCTGGAGTTTTGCCAGTCAAATTCCCCTAAAGACATCTGGAGGGTGAAGCATCCCATCCCATGGAGTCTCAGTTTTCCTGAGTCAAACCAAATGGATCCTCTAAGTCACGGTCCACGGATAGATTTTTGGCTCAGGCCTATCACTGAGGATCATTCTGTGTTTGCCTCTAACGTTTCCATTTCTGCCGCACCATTGACAGATTATTTACTCATTTCATTAATTTTGACTCCAACAACCAAACGACTATACTGGAAAGACTACTGGAAGTTTATTGTAGTCAAATAAGACATTTTATTATGGAGATTCAGGATGACCTCACTTTAACTTCTAATGGGAATAAATGGGTGTATTTTAAATTCAAAATAAGGGAAGTTTCAATTAGATTTGGCAAACAAAAAAACAAAGAACAGAAGAAAAAAGAGTTAATTTTAATTCAAGAAATTAACACCGGTTGTAATATGCAGGTATTGTCTCACGGAGATCTTGATAAATTACTCTCTCTTCAAGCTAATTTAGATAATTTGTGTATAATGAAAGCACAAGGAGCTTTCGTACAGTCTCGTGCAAAATGGTTGGAAGAAGGAGAGAAGAATACAGCATATTTTTGTCAGTTAGAAAAGAGGAGACAGAAAAATAATGCTGTGAATAGTTTCATTGTTAATGAAAAGGTAATTACAGACCCCAATTAATATCCGAGGAAGTTTATTCATTTTATAGTGATATTTATACTTCTTCATATCCTGTCAAAAATGGTCAAGAATTTCTAGAAAAGATAAAAGATTGATATTGAATTTAAAGAAAGCTGTGATGAAGACCTCAGATTGGAAGAAATCGAGTCCGCTTTAAAAAAAATGCCTTAAGGTAAATCTCCTGGTCAGGATCGATGGTCTGACTACAATTTTTTTAAACAAATTTTTCTGGGAAGATTTAAACGATTTGTTGTTTAAAGCTCTAAAGGAATGTTTTGATTCTAACTCTTTACTTCCAACTATGAAACAGCAGCAAAAACAGTTTTTGCGTGTATTTGGCACGCGATTTTCGCGTACATATGATACGCACTTTTTTGCGTAGCCTATAATACGCACGAACTAACCCAACCCCCCTCCCCCCTAAACCTAACCAGGGTTTTTTAGTGCGTACCATATACACGAAAAAAACACTTTTGGCATATAAATGCCACGAGAAATGACACTCGTGGTATAGATACGCATCTTCATGAGACTGTGTTGATCATTCTCATCCCAAAGGCAGGCAAAGACAAAAGAGTTATTGATAATCTGAGACTTCTAAGCGTTTTAACATAAACAGAGGTATTAGGCGGCGATCCGACAAGTCCATATTTGTTTATTTTAATAGCTGAACTTTTGGCAATTTATATGACACTATAAGTCAACTAGCAGTCGACACTACGCTGTTTCTTAGGGATGCAGAGCAGATCCCAGCTGCCATTATTTAGTGTCACATTTTTCCAAAGCTTCTGGTTTGAAATTAAATTTAAATAAATGCGAGTTGATGGCGGCACATAATCGGTCTGAATCTCAATTATTTAATATTCCATTAAAAATGAGGTTACATATTTACAACGCATTCTCACCCCAAGGCGTCACCTTTGACCATGCTTCAATATTTGACGTTTTAGGCGCGCTTTAGCATCACTGACATGACGCGATCCTACGGCGTCATCTAGCTGACGCTAAAGGGCGCCTAAAGCGTCAGATATTGAAGCATGGTCAAATGCTTCCCAAGGCGTCAGTTAGGTGATGCCTTGGGGGTGAGAATGGGCTGATATTTAGGTATTGTTATTACTAAAGACACTAAAACTAGAGAAAAAAAATTTTTTTTGGCTGACAATAAAACAAAATGTCAAAATATGTTAAATGTGTGGTTACAAAGAGATATTTCCATTTTTGGCAGAATCTTATTACAGAAAACTGAGTTACGTTCTAGGCTGATTTATCCTGCATATTCATTGGCTATCTCCGACAGGTGGATAAAGAATATTAATCAAATTCAGTATAAATTTCTTTGGAAAAACAAACACATACATTACATAAGAAAATTAGATGTAGTGAAGCCGATCAGTGAGGGAGGTTTGAATATTATTGATTTTAATGTAATGAATGGCACTCTTAAATTGAGATGGCTCCAAGCTTTCCTTAGGAATAAACATTCTGTTTGGTCTAGTTTTTCTTCAAAAATCTTTGATTTTTTGGGGGGCATTGATTTTCTTTTGAGGTGTGATTTTGAGCCGTTAAAACTAAAGTGTAAATTGTTCTCTTTTCATAGTCAGGTATTATTGTATTGGAAACTGATATACAAACACAATTTTTCCCTACATAGTTGTTTCTTTGTGGAACAATAAGTTTATCCTTATTAATAGGAAATCTGTGTTTTTTTCAGGTGTCTAATCCAATTGTTCACATTATGGCAACGCATTCTCACCCCAAGGCGTCACCTTTGACCATGTTTCAATATTTGACGTTTTAGGCGCCCTTTAGGCGCGATCCTACGGCGTCATCTAACGGACGCGGTTAGGTTTAGGTCTGGGGTGGGGGTGGGGTACACGCGATCCTAGGGCGTCATCTAACTGACACTAAAGGGTGCCTAAAGCGTCAGATATTGAAGCATGGTCAAATGCTTTCCAAGGCGTCAGTAGGTGACGCCTTGGGGGTGAGAATGGGCTGATTATGGATGGGGAAGGGAATTTCCTTAGTTATGAGAATTTTTGTGAAAGATATAATATTATTCGCACTCAGAAATTATATGCATCTTTATTAAAAGCTGTTCCTGTATGGGGTTCCATTTGTGCCAAAAATGAGTCGACTGCTTTGTGCTTTGTACTACACATTTGTCCTTGTCAACAGTCATTGTCTAGTTGTTTGTAAAACTGGTATATGTTGATGTGTGTTTTCTCTGTTTATGTCGATTTGATCTGTCATTCTTACTCAACGCATTCTCACCCCAAGGCGTCACCTTTGACCATGCTTCAATATTTGACGTTTTGGGCGCCCTTTAGCGTCACTTACATGACGTGATCCTACGGCGTCATCCAACTGACGCTAAAGGAAAGCGTCAGTTAGAGGACGCGGTTAGGTTTAGGTGTGGGGTGGGGGTAGGGTACACGCGATCCTAGGGCGTCATTTAACTGACGCTAAAGGGCGCCTAAAGCGTCAGATATTGAAGCATGTCCAAATGCTTCCCAAGGCGTCAGTTAGGTGACGCCTTGGGAGTGAGAATGGGCTGTCTTACTGTATTGATCCTCCTTTTTCAGGAAAAATAGTATATGTTGATGTGTTTGTTCTGTATTCCGTACTTAAACTGTAAGGGGTTCCATTTGTGCCGAAATTATGTCGACATGTTGTCTGTCTATGCTATGTGACGTCTTCCATGTTTATATGTCTGTTCACTGTCTATGTTCATGTTGTCTGTCTATGCTATGTGTCGTTTTCCGTGTCTATTTCGGTTCACTGTCGATGTGATTGTATGGGGTTCCATTTGTACCGAAATTATGTCGACATATTGTCTGTCTATGCTATGTGTCGTTTTCCGTGTCTATTTCTGTTCACTGTCGATGTGATTGCCCACGGCTCAACTTTTATCTTTGTGCACTCAACTTACTCTCCTGTCATCTATCCTTGTCGTTTGACTGTGTCGTCTTGACAACATGAACATACAGTGAACAATATGATGTAAGAAAAAATGAAGTGGACGTTGAAGATCTCAAAAATGAAGTTTATTACAGCATTGCAGTCGCAATGCACACGAAGCACCTCGGGTTCACCGGCGTCAGAATGAACCCCGAACATTCAAATATTCAACCTTTTATTCAACCTTTACTGTCCTCTTAATGTAAAAGAAGTTGCTCTTGTCGTAACAGCTGTGTTTTTTCTTTGATCTTCTTTCAAATAAGAACGCCCAAATGTTTAAAGCAATACGGCTAAATGTTTAAGGTGATAACATCTCTTTGAAGCCCCCTAATCAAGATGGTTCTTGAATACCTGCTGTCCTTCCCACGCTATAGGTGATGAACATGACTGTGATACTTTTAGGATTTTAAGGAACTGATTCTATGATAAATAAGCTCTTTTAAGTGAAGGAACCTTTCAATATAATCTATATTGGAGTGGAAGTTTTCTTACAATGACAACATGAACATAGACAGTGAACAGACACATAGACACGGAAGACGACACATAGACAGACAACATGAACATAGACAGTGAACAGACACATAGACACGGAAGACGACACATAGCATAGACAGACAACATGAACATAGACAGTGAACAGACACATAGACACGGAAGACGACACGTAGCATAGACAGACAACATGAACATAGACAGTGAACAGACACATAGACACGGAAGACGACACATAGCATAGACAGACAACATGAACATAGACAGTGAACAGACACATAAACACGGAAGACGACACGTAGCATAGACAGACAACATGAACATAGACAGTGAACAGACACATAGACATGGAAGACGACACATAGCATAGACAGACAACATGAACATAGACAGTGAACAGACACATAAACACGGAAGACGACACGTAGCATAGACAGACAACATGAACATAGACAGTGAACAGACACATAGACATGGAAAACGACACACAGCATAGACAGACAACATGTCCACATAGACAGTGAACAGACACATAGACATGGAAGACGACACATAGCATAAACAGACAACATGAACATAGACAGTGAACAGACATGGAAGACGACACATAGCATAGACAGACAACAGGAACATAGACAGTGAACAGACACATAGACATGGAAAATGACACACAGCATAGACAGACAACATGTCCACATAGACAGTGAACAGACACATTAACACGGAAGACGACACATAGCATAGACAGACAACATGTCGACATAATTTCGGCACAAATGGAACCCCATACAGTTCAAGTACAGAATACAGAACAAACACATCAACATATACTATTTTTCCTGAAAAAGGAGGATCAATACAGTAAGAATGACAGATCAAATCGACATAAACAGAGAAAACACACATCAACATATACCAGTTTTACAAACAACAATGACTGTTGACAAGGACAAATGTGTAGTACAAAGCACAAAGCGGTCGACTCATTTTGGCACAAATGGAACCCCATAGGTGGGGCCAGTAAGAATGTGTCTTAAGAAGTCTGACTAACTAGCAGTTAACCAAGGGGTAATCAGTCTTTCTTTTGGGATTCAACTTAGACCAATAAAAACTTTATGTAACTGACTTTAAAAAGTTTTGGCCAGTCTTGAAGTAAGAAAAATAGAACTTAGTCTAATTGAACAAACTTTCCTTTTATTTTTCTAAGTGAATTTTTTATTACAATATTTCAAGGAATTTGCACATTTTAAGAATTAAGAAGTTTCAATGTTATGTGTACAAATAAAAACCTTACATGTTTGTGTTTGATTTGTTCATTTGATAAATTCATTTTCCCATTAAAGTGTACAGTATATAATATAAGCTTAAGTGCAAAGATATAAGCTTAAGTGCAAAGATTTTACAAAAACAAAAAGACAAAACAAAAAATAAGACTAAGTAGTGAAAAATAAATGTTGGTTATTTAATGAATTATATTTATTAACTTTCAAAGTACAGCACTCTCCTCAAACACCCATCAACCAGACTGAGGCAACATTGACTCGTTAAAGTTCGAGCCTTCTGACACCCAAAGCGAAACTCGCACGTGATCGGACAGAAAGTGAGGCTTCGTTTGTCATCGATCACGTGACTCTGGGAAAACCAATACACACCACGATACGGGGCTTCACTAGAAATTGTGTCGCATATGTGATACGCGCAACGAAGCTTCAGTGTCATACGTAACATCACTACTTTGGAATACGCCTGTTCTTCTGCCTGCACCCACCCGTGACAGATTGACCGACCTCAAAAGTATGGATACCTTCGCTGCGGTCCAACTACTCTGCTTAGAGCAGGAAGACCGGTCCCTGGAGGATCATTTGACTGATTTCCTCTCCCTCGTTCCTCCCTCTCCCACCTCCTCCCGTCATTCATCTGTCAGCCCTTCTGTCTCCCAGCCCTCCTGACCCAGCCTGTTTGTTGGATCCTCAGTTTTCGCCTCCCGCCTCCTCCACACGGACTCTTCCTCGGCCCCCGCTCCCATTGGCTCCCCTGTGGCTCGTACCTCCCTCAGCTCCTCCATGGTCCCTCAGTCCACCAGCTCGGCCAGGCTCCCTCGTCCCGCCGGATTCCCTTCGCTCCCTCGTCATCCTCATTTCACCTATGTACTTCCTTCCTCTGGCGCCGCCCGTTGTGTCACCCCTCCGGTTCAGTTGGACTCCTCACTCCCGCCAGTCACCCGTCAGCCCTCACTCCCTCTGTCCTCACCGTGTCCCTCTGTGCCCCTGGCATCACTTCAGTCACCGGAGCCTGCGGTGTCACCATGTTCCCTCGGTCCCTCATCAGCACCACACATCGTCAGTCCCTCAGCTTCACCTTGGTCTCCTCTCCCATCTGCTCCGCCCCTGTCAGTCGGCCCCCTGGTGTCGTCAGCGCCATTTTCATCGGCTCCACCAGGGGTCCTCCCTCCATCTGCTCCGCCCTGGTCTCGCCCTCAGCCTGCTCCGCCCTGGTCTCGCCCTCAGCCTGCTCCGCCCTGGCCACGCCCTCAGCCTGCTCCGCCCTGGCCACGCCCTCAGCCTGCTCCGCCCTGGCCACGCCCCGCTCAGCCCTCAGATCGTCCCCCCTCCTTCCTCTGTTCTGCGGCGTGAGGTCACGCCTCCCGGGAGGGGGGAGTTCTGTCACAGTCTGCGTCTGCACCATCCTGTCTGCGTCTCCTGCACTACACTTCCCATGATCCTCTCGTCTGCACACCTGAACTCACTCCCTCATCAGCCTACCGTTCAGCGTCCTGTTTCATCTGTTTCACCTGTTTGCACCTCATTAGGCCTGATTCCTCTGTATATTAATGTTCCCTCTGTTTCATTCTGTCTTTGTCGGTCAATGTGAATGTTACTCTGTATTCTGCCTGCCTGTCTTCGGATTATTTATATTAAACCTTTGTATTGGAGCTCTTTGGAATACACCTGTTCTTCTGCCTGCACCCACCCCGTGACAAAATGTTCTTTACCTATAGCTTAAATGATTTGAAATATAAAAAATTGAGCACTGTAGCTTTTTGTGATAGGCTGCCTGTCTTGGAAGAAAAAACTTTCCTTTTTATTTTTTCTAAGTTAAATTGTATTACAGGCAGTTGAACATTGTAAGAATGTTGACTATTGAGTTTTTTTTTTGTTTAAGCTGTTTGTGGTTTTTTACAAAAAAATGTGGCCAGTTTTAATGTTACTTATACTGTTGATGTATAAAGATCCAGCCCATTCTCACCCCCAAGGCGTCAGTTAAGTTAAATTCAAAATATGTGTTTATCAATATTTTTTTCTTTAATACAGACATGTGTTTTTATATATTTTTTTAATAAAAATATCATGTGCATAAAAATATCATATGTGACATCACATAATAACCCATATGGCACTGTCAGAGAGTTTATTCACCCATAACAAATATGTATACATATAAAACATGATATCAGAGTTTTAAAATCAAACATGTTAAAAGAGAAAAATACATCACGGTTGTTTAAACCAATGAGCATTAAGCTGTGTCGTCAGCAAGTCGTTTCCCATCATGCTTTTGATCAGCGCAGTCGGTGGAGAGCAACTGCGCGTGACTGCAGAATCCGACAGGTGCGCCTTGCGCTCGCGAGAGTTTTTTGACATACGTCGGTGTTGTGTTCTCTGAAGTGGGGTTTATAAATGCATTGAGTTAATGTTCAGTGATGCATAGAGTTTGATTGGGCTGAATCATTTGGTTCTGTCTGAGGAATGGATGGGTTCATCTACTTGGGTCTAGACAGACAGTGTTATGGAAGTAAAGCTGACGATAAGTTGATACTACTCTCGGTGTCAGTGTGGTCATTATCAAACGCAACATTTGGCGACGAGGATGGCTGATATTGCACTGCCACCGCCTGCTCCTTTCCTCGCGCTACCTGGTGAGCCTCCGATTCCCTGGACTCGCTGGTTGCAGTCTTTCGAGACTTTCATCTTGGCAGTGGGGCTGACGGATGTGAGCACAGCTCGCAAAAAGGCGCTGTTACTACACTGCTTGGGAGCTGAGGGTCATCGTGTGCTGGGAACGCTTGAGTCGGGCGCCACAAGCGATTATGACACGGCCGTGGAACTGCTCACCGCACACTTCACGCCTACGCAGAGCGCGCTCTTGCGCCGTTTTCTGTTCCGCCAAAGAAAACAGCTGCCCGGTGAGTCAGTGCAACAGTACGTAGCCAACTTGCGGGGATTGGCCAGCACATGCAAGTTCGGTGCGTTGCAGGACGAAATGATTCGCGACCAGTTAATTGAACATACCAACAATGCAAAAGTACGTGAAACTCTGCTATTAGAACCGGATGATTTATCTCTGCCCCGAGCGATCACGATTGCATTACAAATAGAGAGTGCAGCTGCATGTGCGTCAGCATTGACTAAACAGCAAACAATCACGGACTACCCAGCCCCCTCCCCCATGCCCACATCTATATTACAGCCCAATCAGAACGACGCATCGGCTGCAGCAGATTCCTCTGCAGTTATGCTACTGAGACGCCCGCAGCGGTCTCGGCCACGCCCACAAACACCAGCGTCGCGGCCCTGTGATAATTGTGGATCTTCATCTCATCAGTCTAGAGCGCAGAGCTGCCCAGCTCGTGGTCAAACGTGTCGTAACTGTGGCAAACGCAACCATTTTGCTTCAGTCTGCCGTTCTGCTCCAGCTGAGTCGCCCACTATCATTCACAATGTCTACTCTGGGCCAGTCTCATTTAAAGCATGCTCAGTGCGCCTAAATGATGTGTGTATCCCACTGCTTTTGGATACTGGTGCCAGTGTGTCTCTCTTGAACATGCACACATACGGTTGTTTTTTTGGAGCACTGCCACTGTCGCCACCCTCTGCCTCACTCTGTGGCTATGGCGACTCAAAAATTGACCTAGTGGGTTCCCTGCAAGTGACTGTTGGGTATGGCACCAAATTGGTACCCAGTTTTACCTTCCATGTTGCCCGTCGTGGGGCCAATCTGATGGGTCTGGATTTGTTCTCGGCTCTGGGGTTCTCCCTGGTGGACACAAAGGGAGCTGCGATCCTGACAGTCTCTACGTCTTGGCAACAAAAATGGCCGTCTCTGTTTGAAGGCTTGGGGTGCCTCACTGCTTTTGCCCACCAACCTCTCTTGAACCCGGCTGTTGCACCAGTCATTCAACCACTTCGCCGCATTCCTCTGGCTTTCCGTGATGGTGTCTCAGTTGAACTTAAGCTACTACTGGACTCTGGCATTATCGAACCAGTGGATGCATCGCCCTGGGTCTCAAACCTGGTGGTGGCTCAGAAGAAATCAGGGGCACTACGAGTGTGTGTCGACCTGCGAGCAGTGAATAAGGCAGTGATCCCGGACAAGTTTCCACTCCCTACCTCAGAAGAGCTCACTGCTCAGTTCCATGGCTCAACCGTGTTCTCCAAACTGGACCTCAGACAGGGCTACTTACAAGTGCCCCTCCACCCCAGCAGCAGGAATCTCACAGCCTTCGTGACCCATGAAGGTGTGTTTCGTTACACGCGCATGCCGTTTGGACTTAGCTCCGCCCCCAGCTGCTTTCAAAAAATCATGGTGTCGGTATTGGCTGGTATACCGGGGGTGGCCATATACCTGGACGATGTGGTTATCCATGGGCCTTCTACAGCGAGTCATGACGAACGCCTCAGCAGAGTTTTCGCAGCCCTAGCGGAACACAAACTAACCCTCAATGCTGAAAAATGTGTGTTCTCCTCACCGTCCATTGAGTATGTGGGTTTCCGACTGTCGGCGGATGGCGTCACACCACTTCAGTCAAATGTAGACGCTATACTGGCAATTCCCGAACCCAGCTCAGCTGCACAGGTTGCCTCCTTCTTGGGCATGACGGGTTACTATCTAAAGTTCCTCCCACATTATTCTGCTACCACCGCCCCACTACGGCATCTGCTGCGTAAGGATGAGCCCTGGATATGGTCACAGGCATGCTCTGAGGCGGTGCAAGCGCTCAAGGTGCAGCTCACTACAGCTCCAGTGTTGGCTCATTTCGATATATCTAGCCCCACTATGGTGACCTGCGATGCGTCGGCTACAGCCATAGGAGCAGTGCTGTCACAGACTCAGCAGGGCGTCGAGAAGCCCATTGCCTTTGCATCACGGGCCCTCAATCAGACGGAGCAGCGGTACTCGGTGGGGGAACGTGAAGCATTAGCCTGCATCTGGGCTTGCGAGCGGTGGCACTTGTACCTCTATGGCCGCGCTTTCACCCTGAGGACAGATCACCAGGCCCTGACCGCACTGCTTTCTACATCTGGGACAGGCCACAGACCACTGCGACTACACCGCTGGTCCGACCGACTTCGCCAGTATAACTTTGACTTGAAGTTCACCCCAGGCAGAGACAATGTTGTGGCTGATCTTCTGTCCCGCGCTACTCCATCTCACCCTGTCATACACACAACCACCGACACGGACCAGGTGGAACAGGACATTGTTCAGATGTTACACGCACCCCTCCAGGCTGTCGTATCGTTACAAGAACTGAAGAATGCATCGGAACAGGACCCAATTCTCTCTCAGCTCCGTGTCTATATACTGAACGGTTGGCCTCATGAGATATCGGAGGAGCTTGCCGCATTTTCCAGAATAAAGCAGGAGTTGTCCTGCTGGAACGACACCTGTGTGGCACGCGGCCTCTGCACAGTCATCCCCAGCACCCTACGTGCACGGGTCTTGGCAATGGCTCACGAGGGCCACCTTGGTATTGTGAAGCTGAAACAGCGCTGCAGAGACCGGGTTTGGTGGCCGGGGATTGATAAAGACATAGAGGCCCTGGTGAAAGACTGTGCCGCCTGCCTTTTGAGCGGAAAGACAGGTCACCAGGCCCCCCCCACCGTTACAACCACTTGCTTGGCCATCACAGCCTTGGGATCACCTGCAGCTGGACATATGTGGTGAGATACAGGGAGTTCCTCATCACCAACGCTTCCTAGTGGTTGTCTATGACCTGCACTCGAAATGGCCTGAGCTTATTGCCACCGGCTCTGTGACCTCTTTGGTCATAATCAACTTTCTGGACTCTCTGTTCTCCCGCTGGGGCCTCCCAAATACTATCACTACGGACAATGGCCCGCAACTGATCTCGGCCGAGTTCACCACATACCTCAAAAACAAGGGTATTCGCCACATCCGCACGGCATACTATCATCCCCAAGCTAACGGTGGTGTTGAACGCTTTCACCAGTCCCTGAAAAACAGCCTCAGAGCACACCTGTTCCAGGGATGGACATTCTCACAGGCCATTCGCCACACACTGCTGCACTACAGGGCCACCCAACACTCTACAACGGGGGTCTCTCCAGCTTCCCTCATGCTTGGCCGTGAGCTCCACCTTCCCCTCGACAGGCTCAGCCCAGCACTGCCTCAGGGCCCACTACCACAGGTCAGGGCCTCAGTGGAACGCCAGCAGAGGCGGATGAAGCAGAAATTCGACCTCTCAGCACACGCAAAGGCCCCTGACATACAGGCTGCGGATTGGGTCAGGGTTCGCAGGCCCCACAGAGACCACAAACTCGCTTCATACTGGTCTTCCCCTCTCAAAGTTAGTCATCAGCTGGGCCCAGCCACCTTCTTGCTCAGTGATGGCACGCGTTGGCATGCAAGCCGTCTCCGCAAAGTACGGGCCCCGGCACATACGACAGGTGCCACATCTCAAACCACACCCTCAGCTTGGCAGGACAACCCAGCGAGTCAGCCTAGACCTCAGATAGATCCTGCACAGGTTCCAAGCATCTCTATCAACCTCCCAGCTGAGATGTGTGCTTGCCCATCACAGGCTGCCCAGCCTCATCCTTGTCTTTCACCGCGGCCTGTTCGCACTCGTTCTCGGCCTGGGCACCTAAAGGACTTTGTGTCAACATTTCATGTTTGAAAACCTGTAGGAGGGGGGGAAATGTTGTGTTCTCTGAAGTGGGGTTTATAAATGCATTGAGTTAATGTTCAGTGATGCATAGAGTTTGATTGGGCTGAATCATTTGGTTCTGTCTGAGGAATGGATGGGTTCATCTACTTGGGTCTAGACAGACAGTGTTATGGAAGTAAAGCTGACGATAAGTTGATACTACTCTCGGTGTCAGTGTGGTCATTATCAAACGCAACAGTCGGCATGACATCAGAGCCAGGCGGACCGTTCTCGGACACATTTCTAACCGGCATGCATCTCGCGCTGATCACCGGTGATCGATTCTGCGCAGATTTTGCTCATCTCATCAAACCTAATATCTGACGCTTTAGGCGCCCTTTAGCGTCAGTTAGATGACGCCCTAGGATCGCGTGTACCCTACCCCCACCCAACACCTAAACCTAACCGCGTCCTCTAACTGACGCTTTCCTTTTCCTTCTGAGCGGGTTCTATGTACTAAAAAATGTTTTGTCAACCTTACCAGAATTTATTTTCTTCATTCAACTATATTGTTACTTGTAGACACTACTTTACACACTATAGTCTAAGAAGTTCATTAGTCATTAGTTGTCATTCTGCTAGATCTACAGTATCTGTTGCTTTCGACACTGTTAATCAGGTTAATCATTTGCTGGTTTGAATATATGTACCAGTGAGCAAGAAAAAAAAAAAACAGTGGCAAGAAATAAATTATGTAACATATCTTGATGAGCTTCTCTCTGATTAAGTTATCTCTTCACGTCATAAGTCAACAAACCAAGTTAACCCCCAACAACAGTCTGATTCTGAAACTATGGTAATGAGAAGTTTAGCATGATAAAATAAAACAAAAATTAAATATAAGATTATATTGAGATGCATGTAGTTTCTATAATATTCTTTTCTATAATATTCCCATCTTGTGCTAATGATGCTATTGATAATTTAGAATAGATAATTCCGAACACAGTCCATCAGTTGTTCTAAATGGTTGAAATGTTCTCTGAACTGTTGCACACTGACTTGGTTTCAAAGATAAGAGTTGTAAATTGGGAAAGGACATGTTCTTTGCCTAACTGACTACGATTAAGATATGACTCACATGTCACTGCACAGAATGGTATTTGTTAGCTCAGATTGAATCAGGGTTTCTGCTCCAATAATTCGGCTACATTTCTTTCCTTAATATTTTAGTATATAGTAAGTCATTTATATAAAAGCATATCAAGGATAGAATTGCATTAAAGAATTTGTAGGTCCTTTAAAGCCCTTTAGCCCTTTTATTGCTTATGATTTGGTCTTACATTTCGATTACATTGATTACTTGTATTTACTAGGGGTGTAATGATACCCTCATGTCACAATTCGATACACATCACGATATTGAACTCACAATACAATATTATTGCGATACTCCAAGACATAAGATAAAAGTGAACACAAAATGTACAGTTGATTAAAATGCTAAATTTTTGATATTATGGGTGTAAATGAATAGACTTGGACTTGGTGCTGGAAATACAAAGCGCAGGACAATAGTGACAATAGTGAATATTCCTGATTCTGAAGCTGAAAATACAGACTTATTTTAGACGAATATGCTTCTGTCACTGACTAGATACATTTAAAATAATGTTGGCCACTTTTTACTGGGAACATAAGACATTTGGCATCATCAGGACCCACAAATATCCCCCCATTGCATTATTATACATTATATTCAACATTATATATAGTTTAATGTAGTACTGACACTAAACTCTGAAAACTTGTTCCGCCTAACCAAGCAGCAACCTTTGGCCAATGCAAGATTTTCACAAAGAAAAGAAAATCAATCAAGGTCTAAAAGCTGTGGTTGATGTTGGCTAATGCAATCAGTGAGTTCTATCAGTTCAATTGCTGACAGGAAAATCTTGGGTGGTGTTTATGAAATAGCCTTTGCCTTTGGCCTGCCACACTGGCTGATGGAACTTTGGACCTGTTGCAACCCTTGATTAACAGTGGACTGAATAGATCCAAGTATAAAAGATGCACGCCAGAGGATCACCATCAGTCTTTGTCTGGAGGAAGACTCGCTTTAGTTTCAGGGCTTTTGAGCTTCTTCTGACCCAGCATGGGGAGTATGAAGTTCTGCCTATTACTGATGCTTGGCACCGCTGCCATAGCCCGTGAGTATAATGTTCCTTTGCATTCTGGTGCATTAAAAGATTTTCAGTGCATGTAGAGTGCATTATTATTATTATTATTATTTTTTTTTTACATCTATCCTGTTTTTTTAAAATAGAATTTTAAGGCTATTAATGTTTTTTATGATAAAGTTGTTTGAATGGTTAAATTCACCTTATTTTTTTAAATTGAAATACATTTTAATGTTATGTAAAAAAATATTTTTTTTACATAACACTATTTATTTTGTGTTGCACTATTTGCACTATTTATTTTGCTTCATCCTTTCTCATTTTTTTGCATTTTATATTATTTCAAGGCTATCAATGTTATTAATGATAAAGTTATTTGAATGGTTAAATTCACCTTAAAATGAGACTTTTTTAATTGAAAAACATGATCTTTTAATGTTATGTTTAAAATACATGCATTATTTATTTTGCTTCATCTTATAATGTTTATAATGTTTAATGTAATTACTTTCTCGCCAGAGCAAGACAGTGATTCCAATTCTCATCCAGGATGTCACTGTAAGTATTTTAAATTTCTTTATTTCTAATCGTTTGATTATTATTATTATTATTTCTTTTGTATTCGAAGTGTCATACATTTTAAGTTCCCTATAATGTATCCTGACCTTTTACCTTTTGGACTCACTGTACCAATTGTTGTTGTCCCTTACTTTGAACCCTATAAATGAGATCACCATTGTCACCTGGCTTATGTACTCTTTATCAACAACAGACAGTTCTTGAGTCAGGATGGCAGAGTCCATATTTCTTATTGCTCATCTTGATTAGATAAAACAATGTAATATGAAATGCAATTTAATAAGTAATATTTTAAATAATAATCCGATCATTTGACCTCTAAGAAAGATAATTGAAAAGTCTAGTGCCAAGAGGCAAAATATATATTCAAAATGTATATTAAATTTAAATCCACAAAAAAATCCACAGTTCAATTTTTTTTTATTGGAAAACAAGAAATTCATTGAAAACCAAATGTACAATGTAAATGTAAAATGTCTATAGAACATTTAACAATTGTTATTTCATGTTAGTTCACAGTTTATGAATATTTACTTAATAAACCTTTTAATTTGAAATATGTATTAGTAAAGGTTGAAAGGTTGAAAGGTTGAAAGGTTGAAAAAGGTTGAAAATAAGTCTAATACATGCTGTAGTCAAGTCAAGTTAAGTATATTTATATAGCAAAATATATGGCATCAAAGCAGCTTCACAGTATCAATCAAAACATAATAACAATGTAGAATTATTGTTCATTGTTAGTTCATGTTAACTAAGGTACTGTATAACTAATGTTAACAAATGAAACCTTATTGTAAAGTGACCAAAATATGACTGTTTATCAGTGTGTGATTAATATATTATTTTTGAATTGACCTTGTATTTATTTTATTTACAGTATCTAAAAGATTTAAGATATACAAAAAATATACATATCAGTATGAAGCAGAGATCCAAAACAGGGTGACTGGGACCTCTCCTCTCATGAATGGCCCCAAATTGTCCTGCAAGGTATATCGAAATTTGAGAAATCATATCCGTACAGTTTCTCAATATGTCTTCCCTGTTTTTTTTGTTTTGTTTGTTCCTTAAAGTCATTAACACCCTTCCATCCATAGGTTGAAATTGATGTGCCTGTGGCATGCAGCTTTGAGCTCCGGACGAGTGAGTGCTCCTTAACTGAGGTGGTCGGAACAGATGCAAATGGGGAACCCATCTATTCACCTGCTTCTGAGGCTCAAGCCTTTCAATCTGCCATGGAAAAGTATGTTTAAGTTTCCCTTCCCAGCTTTTGAGAAACTGACCTAAATAATAAAGTTCACAAATATTTAAAATAAGCGCAGCCAATACCTAAAATTTAAAACAGCCTGTCGAAAAATAAAAATTACCTGGTTTACACTGCCCTAACAAACACTAATATTTTAAACATTTTAAAGCTGCCTTTGGACCCAACATCAATTAAAGTTTGTGTTTGTTGAGGCATTGTGAACTCGGCTATATTCTCCCGTCTATAATAAATTGATTTTAAATTTGTCCAGAAACCCCAGAAGTTATTCAACAGCCATTCATTTTCTTTGAACAGGAATGTACTGAAGTTCGTAGTTGAGGGTGACACTGGTGTGACACTCTATCCTGAGGGTGATGAAACCAACATTCTGAACTTCAAGAGAGGTATCATCTCTGCTCTGATTGTGCCTATCATGGAGAAGGAGCAGAGAAAAGACATGGTACATAAACATATTTACTTCTTCCTTAAGGTCCTAATCTGTAAAGGTATATGAATTGCCTTTTATTGGTGTGTTGAACTTATTTGCAATGAATCATCTTATCTGGAATAATAAATTCACTTAGTTGATAGGAGACAATTTCCTTATATCATTACATTGCCTCTACATCATCAATATCCTCATGACAGGTTGGAAACAATTATGTTACTCTCATGATTTGGTGAAAAGTGTTGAGGCTAGCTTTTGCATAGTTGCTTTGTATAATCGTTATTGTAATTTTATATAAAACAATATTTAACTTTTAAACAATATCCTTTCTCTACCAAGAGCCGCCAATCTCCACAACCTTAGAGTTGTTTGACTTTACTTATTAGTAGTAATCAAATTAAACAAAGATTGTAATTAAAATTTTTGGCATATGGCCCAGTAAACTAATAAATAAAATAACATAATAATTACTCATTAATAGTGAGAATGTTTACTTTATAACTAGCCTTTACTTTATAACTAGCTTGTTCTAGCCAGTATATAATGCCAGAACAAAAAATGCAAACAATGACTAAAAGTAGGTGAGGATCTGTAAAAGTAAAAGCCTGTACACAAACATTTATTTGCATTTATTTAGATTTCCTTGTTTCATCTAGGTTACTGTCCATGGAATCTGTGCCACTGACGTCAAGGTCAACACCAGGGAAGATATTGCCACTGATGTCACTATCACTAGAGACCTGTCAAGATGTGATGCTTTCAAAACCCAAAGAAGCCACACCAGCCCGCTGGCCATCATCAATCGTTTGGTTAGACGAATAGTTTTCTTTTTCATTATACCCTCTGCTGGTTGAATCTTGCAATTATTGCTTCTTCGTTTTTTATTTATTTATAAATTAAATTAAATGCAATCCAATTAATCATCCTCCTCAGTGCAATTTACACATTACCACATGTTTGAACAATTAGGTTACCTCTTTTAAGTCTTTTAAGCAAGTTACCTCTAACCAATATTGACAAAATCATTATGACATACAGACTGAGTCAACAACAGGTAGAAAAAATGGTACTCATATACTTAAAGAAACAGATAATTGTGCTTAAATGTCTGTGTTTGTCAACAGCAATACCCTTTGTCCAAGCTGATTGGCAGTACCCAGACCTGCAACTACAAGTTTGACAACCAGAAGAAGCACATGACATCTGCCACATGCACAGAAAATCACATCTTCCTTCCTTTCTCTTACCAGTGAGTGACACTGACATTATTTTTGCTAGCTACATTTCCTTCATCTCCTATGTACCTGCATAAGTGGAACAGAAGATGTTCTGATTCATTCAAATGTATTTCATTTCCATTGCAGGAACAAGTATGGTCTCTCTTCTCTTGTGAAACAAATCCTAACTCTTCAGGAAACCAGCAAGATCAATGACAGAGTTTTTGATCACCGTGCGTATTCCCAGTTTCACTGTATATCTCGAATAAATCAAAGATGTTTAAATTTGATTTGTCTGGTTAAAAGTTAAAGAATAGACCCCTTTTCAGTTGGTAAACATGGTGACGTTTTTATGTGGGCGGAGCTTAGGTGGAGGCAGAACGATCCCTCTGGCCGCTTCACTAATGCTAGTTAGCAAGTTTTATTAGCTTGTTTTTTAACAATGACTGGAGAAAATCGGATTTATCAGATTTTATCTGATTGTAAGGTCACTCACTGTCCAGGACCGCGATTGTTATTTCCAAAAGTTATTTTTAACGGACAGAACCAGATTGGCCGACCCGCTCGTCTACACGGGTCGCTCACTCAATGCATGGACGATCTGGCAGGATTAACGTTACATTACCTTGGTTGAGTGCCCTGACTTCTACACCTACCTTATAGAGATCCGCAGTTCTGCCGAGCCAGGGCAGAGAAGACGACAATGTAAAGAGTGACATTACGGTGCGATTTTAATCATGTGAATATTTTCTAGGATTAAAAAATCCAGATACAGCATATTCATTTTTCATTGATACTTGCACCAAACAACACAATAAGATGACATTTAAAAATAATAAAAGTAATTTAAGCTCCTTATTATGTAGCCGAATCTGTGCTGGTTTGCATTGGCCGCCTCCAGTTTTCACTTTGTTTTGCCTCCAGCTAGCGCCGTGACGTAACTGTGACGTCGGCGCAAAAGGGGTCTATACTGACTACGTCCCCCCCTTTCACTCACATAATCATCCCTGTCTATACAACACAGGTTCTACTAACCCCAAGGACTTGGTTCTGGAAGCAGTAGAGGACAAAGCCCCAGTCCAGACCTCTGAGGCTCCGTTGTTCATCTTCAGGGAGCTGAAATCCATGAATGAAAAACCAGATCGCCAGCAGAGGGCCAACATGTTCCAGAGATTGGTGTCTGAACTCCGTGGACTTGAGCAGGAGGTTTTGCAGCAGACCATTACTCAGATGGTGGAGGAGGACAAGCTCTTGACTTGGCAGGCTTTAACTCAGTGTGGCACCCCAGAGTGTGGCAGTGCCATGTTCAGTCTCCTGAAGACCTTTGCCACTGATGCCATCGAGGTAGATGCTGCTGTCTATGCTCTAGGAATGATGCACAGCCCTACTGACCTCTTGGTGAAAGACATATTGGAGATTGCCCAGACCAAGCAGAGCAAGCCAATTATGTATGCTCTCAGTAATGCTGTAAGGCGGTAAGCAAACTCTGTGTACCTTTCACTTCCCTGCTGAAAAGACCAGCAGAGATTGATTTTCCATGCTTGTCCAAATTTGTTAATACTAGTTAAGTGTTGCTTGCATGGCCATCTATAGGCTGCAAAACATAGTTTGTGAAAATTGTCACCTGTATGGTCTTTCTAGAAGCTAAGTAATCATCCTCTATAAGCTAGTTAAAAAGCTAGATGGGGACATCTACTCAGCAGAATCCAAAACACAACATATGCTGGTGACCAGCAATGCTTCTCTTTTCAACAGGGATTGATTCTCATTTTGGGGTGGGAAAAAAATCCTAAACCCATTTGTCAGGATATGGCCACTGTTACTGACAATGTATAATATATCCCTTCAGGCACTTCCAAGCTGAGGGTCAGCTCACCTCTGAGATTCTCGAGGTGTATAACTTCATTAGCTCCATTCTTGGTGCTGACTGTTCTGGCGAGAAAGATCTGATCTTCTTGACTTTAAGGGTGTGTGTTTGAATATTTATATTCCTGGACATATTCACACTAGTTAAAACAAATCCAGTAATAATATATCCAATATAACAATATAATGTTATTATTATAATTATTGTTACCTGTCCTGTTTAGGTGATTGGAAACATGGGCGAGGCTATGGAAGCCGCTGATCCCAACATGAAGACCACTCTGCTTAAGTGCATGAGACAGCCTGCCACCACCCTATCCGTCCAGATGTCTGCCATCCAGGCTTTCAGACGTATGTCTGTGACTACTGATGTAAGTATTGGATACTGGATTTATCCAACTATTTACATTTCTTCCGAACCAATTTATGTGGAACTCTCTTACTAAAACTAACCAAATTCACACAATCTTTTTCATGCTCAGGTCCGTTCCAACATTCAGAGAGTGGCCCTTTATGCCAAAGGTGCTGTTCAGAAGAGATTGGCTGCATATCTTATTTTAATGAAAAAGCCAGAGGCAAGCGATCTGGAGGTTGTGAAGAAGATCCTTACCCAGGACCAGAATGTGCAAGTCAAGTCATTTGTGGCTTCTCATGTCTACAACATTATTCATTCCAGGAATCCTGAAATTCAAGAGTATGTTACCCAGTTTATCATTTTTATTTAGACTGCTGCATTCAAAACATTTAATTGCATATGTTCTGCTGTCTATCATTTCAGTTTTCTCCTTATCCTCTCCTTAACACAATAAGCTTTTCCTTCTCAGGTTGGGCAAAAGGATAGTTGAGGTCATGCAGGATGATGAGGTGCTTACCCATTCAAACTACACTCAGCTTTCTCGTAACTACAAGATGGAGATATTTATGCCAGGAAAGGATGTCATGGGCTCCAGCACGCAGGGAAGCATCATCTTTGATCCCAGCAGCCAGCTGCCCAGAGAGGTTTTGCTTGAGACAACCCTAAAAGCCTTCGGTTACAACCTTGACTTTATGGAGGTAGGAATCTTCATGCGATATGTTTAGTTTGACTAATTGTTTGTACCAATTCCACTTTTTGCATACACATGTGACTTTTAGAATTTAAAATTATTATTATACATTTTTTTTGTCACCAAGTTTGGTATGGACGGCAAAGGATTTGAGCCAACTGTTGAGACTCTCTTTGGAAGCAATGGCTTCTTCCCTGATACGATTTCCAAGGCAATGTACTGGTTTGGGGACAAGATGCCAAACAAAATCAATGAGGTTCTGCAAGAATGGGTTGACCCTCTGCGAACAGACAAAACTAAGAGACAGGTACTGACATTCATTGCTTATTCCAACCCTAAAAATTTGACTATTTACATGATTGAGTTTTTGCTGCATGGCAAGGCTAGATATATTCATGACCTTCTCCTTGACAGGTTCCTGAGAACATTATCAGGGAAATGGTGCGCAATTTTAACAAGCTTGCAAAGGACCTGTACAACCAGGACTCCCCAGAGGCCATGGCTTACTTAAAGATCATGGGGAATGAATTGGGATACATCAAGAGTACCAATGATCTGTCAGCTATTGTTGACAGGATGGCCACATATATTCAGGCCCTCAAATACTCACCTGCATGGGTATGTATGCTGCATTTTACATACATATCATATGTCTACAGTATATTAGCTTATATATCAGACAGCATATTGGTATTTGCTTGATTGTTAAGATTTGCTTTGTTATACTTTAAGAACAGTTTGTTTTTCAGGTTCTATGAATGCAAATACATATTATTTCTGTTTCAATAGATTACAAAGGTATTAATGTCTGGAGATCAGAGCATCTTTGCTCACTACATCTTTATGGATAATGAGTTCAGCCTCCCAACTGCCTCTGGATTCCCCCTGAAGTTTGCTCTGTCTGGAACTTTTGCACCTGGTGTTGAGGGCGGTTTGCACATGGAGCCTGGCAAGGTAATACATTTTCCCCCTGGTTACTATTTGTTCGTATTTGTGTTGTATTTGTTACTATAGTTAGATGGTTAATATATAAAAAACGCTTAAATTTCTGCTTCATCTTATTACTAACCTGTTCATTACAAGAGTTTCCTTGTTCTTTTCACAGCATGGACTGTCCTTTTCACCCTCCATGGCAGTAGAATTTGTCACCCGTATGGGAGTCCATATCCCCAAGTTTGTTGTCTCTGCTGTGGAAATGCACACCAATATGTTCCATGAAAGCTCTTTCAATGCCAAAATCACTAAGGTCGATGGTCAAATAAAGCTGTCTATCCCGGCACCTAAGGGTACTACCGAACTCTTCAGAGTCAGGTATCTTTTGTGCTATATGTCTGAAAAATACTTCAATGCTTTAAAATGTACATAGACATGATGGGAATCCTCTTGTCATTTTTTCACAAATAGCAACAAGCTAGTGATGGTGTCCAAAACCCCGGTCACACTTGTTCCTGACACAGATGATAGGACTGCCATAGCACACTGCAGCCCCCTATTCTCTGGGATCAATTTCTGCACCACCATTCTTAACTCAAGAGCTGCGAGAAATTCTCCATACTTTCCTTTCAATGGAGAGTCCAAGTAAGAATCCAACATTTTCCATGCAAAAACGCACAAAATCATTCCTCTAATTTATCCTTCAATTCCTGTTATGCTAAAATTATTACTTTCCCACAGTTTTGTTTTGACTATCCAGCCCACTGGTGACATCACTGAGTACACCGCAACTATTTCCTATGAACTCTTGAACGAGGGCAAGGAAGGCCGCCAGAAAGTAGATTCTCTGAAAATGATTTTGCAAGCAGAAGGTATGTAATTCTTAACAACAGTGAATATTAAATCATGACCACTATATCTCTACATTTTTCAAAGGTGGAGATTTTTTTATGGGTTTTAGGCTAAATACTTTTTTCTTTTCTACTCATAAGGTGAAAAGCCCACAGAGGCATCTGCTACTATTAAATACAACAGGAACAAAAATACTCTCACCACCAGCATTGCGATTCCAGACTATGATATTGAGGCTGGAATCAAAGTTGGTGTCACTGACAGTATTGCCAAGGGAAAGAAGATCACCATTGATATCTCCAACAAAAATATTCAACAGTTTTCTCTCATTGGTCGTGCAAAGTAAGTAGAGATCCAGATAACTTTTTGAAACACTTGTCGATGGACAACCAAAATTCCTAAAATCCAAAAACATAAATAATCTAAAGACAAGTTTCTGCCAATTATAGGTTTGATTCCATGAAAGACGGCTTGCTGGAAGCTCAGTTGATTGTGCCCTCACTTAACACCGAGAGCACTCTTACTGCCACCCTGAACTGTGTTGAAGATTTGACTGTGGAACTCAAGAGTAACATCAAGCTCCCAGAGACCAACTCTGTGCAGAAGATTACCTTCCAATTTGGTATTGGATCTATTTCCTGTCACTGTTTCTGTAAACTCTTGATTATTACTTTAAAATCTTTATTTTATTAAATCAGTCAAATATGAGTGAAAATATCAAATATAAGTGAAAATTTCCTTTTACAACAGATAAAGAAGAGATGAAGATAGAGATGAAGTCTGACATGGACTCTGAGATAAAGAAGCTGATGCCTAATGTAGCACCTCTTCAGAGTCACCTGGATCAGGTCTTTGATGACATCATGGAACACAAAGTTGTCAAGACTGACATGAAGCTCCGTCATATTTATGGAAAACTCTGGGAGGTATGATTGTAATTTCAGTTGAAAATAGCATTAATTTCATACATATGTTTTTTTAATGATGTTTATACCAGTATGTTCATTAATTTTACAGGCTTATCTCATTTGGATGGATAAGATTGCTTCTGATGTGCCCTACCTTCAGACACTAAGAGAGAACATTCCTGAGTTGGTTATTCCATCTATGCCTGAGAAGGTGTTCATGAACACGTAAGATTAATGCTAACTTTTTTTTTAATTCTACATAATCCAAATTCTAAGGTGCATATCCATTCACTTCCAAAAAATGTGTTTTCTCTTTACAGTGAGAGCATGTTAAAATACAAGTTCAACAAAGATCGTGTCACTTTCACTATTCCTTTGCCTCTTGGTGGAAAGACATCTGAGGACCTGAAAATCCCTCCCACCATGGCCACCCCTGACCTTACTATGCCTCAAATTGGTCTAATGCTCCCCTCTAAGCAGTTCACTCTACCCACCTTCTCCATCCCCTCCAGCTATGATCTCTCAATGCCTCTTCTTGGAATGGTAGAGGCATCTACAAAAGTCAGTACAAACTTTTATGATATAGAGGTGGTTTTCTCTGGTGGCAACAACACTGTTGATAAGTCCAGCTACACCGTAGGCTACAAAGTTGTTTCTAACAGCCCTTTGGAACTTCTTGCCTTTACTGTGGAAGGTAAATACATGCATACATGCAGTATACAGGATACATGAATTTAGTGCATTGATATCGTTCCTTGAATAAAGTTTTTTCTATAATTTATGTAATTTCCATTTCTGTTATATATAGGATCTGCACAAACTGCTGGCATCTCAGAGGACACTGCGAAGTTTGACATCATTTCTTCCCTGAAGCATAAGCTCTTAGATGCAAATCTTAGCCTACTGGAAACAGTCAAAATCACAGATGCAGTGAAAACAACAGGAGATTACAAGATTGAAGCCTTCAGCCCTCTGGGTATGCAGATGTCTGTGATGTACACAACCCAGGCTTTAGTCTCTTCTGAAATCACAGGTGATGGCAGTTTAGATGGATCACTAAAAGTAGGATCAATGTCTGCTACTACCACTGCCACCCAAACCTTTATACTTCAACCCAAAACCAGAGAGGCAAAAGCTGAATCCACTTTCAGTGTCAGATGTCCCATTCTCCAAATTGAAAACAAGATGAAAGCTGCAGCAGTCAATGGAGAACTTTCTTTTGAATCAAACACTGACATAGAGAATGAGCCAGTCCATCACACCACCAAGTTCAACATTGAACTGAAAGAAGCTCAATTTACCATTAAGTCTGATTCTGTCACCAAATCTAATGAGCGAAAGCTTCAAAACCAGGTAGATTTTGCTGCAACCATGAAGGAAGTTGCTCTCAGGATTGAGTCCCAGGCTGATGACAACACAAATCGAGCTTTCTACCAGCTTGCTGGATCCCTGAACACCCAGGGACTGGAGCTCAATACTGATGCCACTATCAGCTTGGCTGCCAACCGTGCCTCCAACAAGGGCACCCTGTCATTCACCAAAGATGGCCTGACCACTAGCTGTACCACCAGTGCCCAGGTCAGCTCTCTGACCTTTGAAAACATATTCCATGGTGGCATTACAACCACTGGTGCTACAATGTCTGTCTCTACCAAGGGAACAGTCCAAGAGAACAGTGCTGAACACAAAGTTGAGGGAAGACTTGCAAGCTCAGAGGTATACCTAATCAGTATGTACAAGGGAGACATTTTCAATGTCAACACTAGAAACAGGATCAATTTCAAGTTGAATGAAGATGGCCTGAACCTCTCCAACAACTTGATGGCGTCAAATCAGGAGATGAAAATAGAAAACACAGACTCTCTGATACTCACCCTCAAATCTCTGGCCATCCGCTCTGAGTCTGACAACTTTTTGAATGAGAACAACTTCTACAAGCACAACATTGTAGTGGACATTCATGACTTTAAAGCATATTTAAATGTCAAAAATGAACTTAAAGTCATTGGTGTCAGCTACAACAATGATGCCCAGATGACGGCAGAGCCCTACAGGATGGAAGTTACTGGAACTCTGAAAGGGGCATTTGGTGAAGAGGAACTAAGACATAAATATGAGATCACCTATGTTGACCAGACAGCCACTGCAAAGTGCAGCACCTCTGGAAAACTCTTGGGCACTCAAATGTCTCAGAGCTCTGAGTTTGAGATTGTTGGATTTTCCACAAAGTTCGGCAATGAGGTGCGCTTCATCTCTCCCTCTCTCCGCCTGGAGAGCAACATCCTCACTAAAGCAGAACCTTTTAGTGTGAATGTTGAGAGCTCCTTCAATTCTGATGGTGCACTAAACCTGTATGGAAAACACAGTGGCCAGGTGAAAAGCATGCTGCTTATTCAAGCTGAACCCAAGTCTTACTCACACAAGCAAGAATGCAAGGCCTCAACCTCTCACCAGTTGAACAGTGGAAACTCGATTGAAACTAATTTCCAGCATCAAATAACCAGCGCTATCACCCCTCAGCAGCAAAATTTTAACATGAATATGAAGTCTATGCTGAATGACCATGCCTTTGACCACTCCCTGGAAATCTTCAATACTCCAAAGAACATAGGTATTGCACTGAAAGGAACAGTTTCCACCAACCTCTTGAACAAAGCAAATGCTAATCAGGAATTTGCCATCACTAGTGCTCTGCAATATGAAAAGAACAGTGATAGTCATTCGATTTCCCTGCCTTTCATTGAAATTCTGCCTGCTGTCATTGGGGAGGTTAAAAGTTCAATGCTCACCATGAAAGATCGTAGCATTGACATGCTTCATGGCATTGATGATAAATATGACATTACAGACACTCTTTACAGGAAAGGAACTGAGCTTTCACAAGTAATTGAAAATGTTGATGTAGATATGTTCATGGATAATGTGAGACATTTTGCCTCCTACGTGACAGCTGTAGTAACGGAAATGAGCAAACATCTGCAATATTTAAGGAACTCGATTGACAGTTTGGAAACAACTAGCATTATGACCAAGATAAATGAAATCTTCAGCAAAATTGATGAGGTTTTGGCAGAATATGAGGTGGAGGCAAAGGTCGAGAAAATCATTGATGATGCTGTGGATTTAATGAAACAATATGAGCTAAGAGAAACTATGCAATCAGCTGCAAGTTACCTAAACTCGCTTGACATAAAACCAGTGTTTGAAAGAATCTTCGGACAGATTAATGAACTGACAAAACAACTAATTACCAAAGTCAACGAAATGATTGCTTATGATTTTGACACCTTGGCTGATGAAGTAAAGCAGATTGCCACTGACCTCCTTAAAGTCCCCTGCTTTGGAATGCTGCATGGTGATATTGAGATCAAATCCTCCGAGCACACTCTGAAGACCATCGCTGAACTCAAGAACTCAACAGACAAGATCACTGCTAACCTGAATTCTCAGTTCCAGACACCCATTGATCTCCTGGCCTATACCTTTGATGCCACTGCTCACCTTAACATCCCTAGAATGAAAGAGCTGTCCCTGACTGAGACAGTGAAAGCCAATCACATGGCTTTCTCTCTTGATCACCAGGGAGAAATGTCCATCAATGACGTTTTTGCCCAGGTATCTTCCAAGACCACAGCTAAGGTAACCACAGAACCATACACTGCTGACTTAGAGCACAATGCATTACTGAGCACAGAGAATGGCTTTTCGTGTACTTCGGAGACCTCTTACATCCACAGTGTGAACATGCCAGTGGCCAACATCTTCAGTGAAGCTACAATGACCCAAAAAGCTGCTGCTCAGCTGGAATCTGGCATATTTACTCTCACCCTTGCAAATGATGGCAAAGGAAAATACTCTATCCTTGATTGTTCCGATGAAGGAGACCATAAGAGTAACTTGGAGATTGTGGTGAATGTGGAGTCCATAAAACTGATCTTTAATGGTGACACTAAGAGCAGTCTTCTCAAGATGAAGCAGAAAGTGGATGCTGAGACCAGTGGTTTGAATCAGATTAAGTTTAATGTGCATGCAGAGACAGAAACTCCCTTCATCCAGAGAAGCATTGCAGCAGTGAAAGGGCAGATTTCTTTGAAGGAACTCATGTTTGAGCTAAGTGGGTCTCATGATGCTGAACTGATTGGCAAAGTTGAAGGCACCATTACCAACACAATTAACTTCAAGGCTGTGCCTTTTGAAATGATCTTTGATACCAAAAACAAGGACAACATAAAGCTGATGCTTCCCTTTAAGTTATCCAGTAAGGTTGATTTGCAAAACGATATGACTTTAACTCTGAGTCCCTCTGAGCAACAGACAAGCTGGACCGGTCTTGCTAGGTTCAATCAATATAAGTACTCCCATTATATCAGTATGGCTAATGGCGAGAAGGAAATTCAGATCTCTGCATCAGTCAATGGTGAGGCTGACTTTAATGTACTGACCTTGCCAATTAACATTCCTAAATTGACTATCCCATTGATTAACAAGGAAACACCTTATGTAGAGAAATTTTCTTTATGGGAGGACACAGGCCTTAAAACAATCTTGATCACACCTCAGCAGACCTTTGATATGGATGCAAAGTTTAAGTATGTGAAGAACCACGAGATGTTCAACATTCAGCCTGCCCTCAATTCTGTAATTCGGAAAATTCAAATACCCATTTTCGCAGCAGCCAAAATCTCATCTGACATAAAGGAATGTCCTTATTTGGCCAAGATCCCTCTTCCCAGTATAAAGGAATCTATTATGATCCCTGTCATTGGAGACCTGACCTTCGACTTGTCTGTGAAAACTGCTATGATCACCATCAACACTAAGGCTGAGATCCTTAATCAGGATGAAATTGCTGCCCAGTTTGAAACTCTGGCTACATCTGAGTTTGATGTTTTTAATGGCAAAACCAGTGGCTCTGCAACCTTTAACATGAAGTCAGGGATGAAATTGTCAACCAATCTGATTGTGGAGCATACATATTTTGAAAACAACTATAATGGACTTCTTGAGGCCAACACAGAAGTCTCCAAGACTGTTATTTCAAATACTGCCAAAGTCAATCTGCCAGATATGAAATTTATGCTTTACCACGAATTAACTGGAAATGCAGAAGAAGGTCTTACTGTCTCTGTATCCTCCCCATCTGCGGGACTTCTTGGTCTTCAACTACAGAGCAAGGACTTATCCCACCATACAGGAAGACTTTTTGGTGCAAACCCAGTAAGAATCTGTTTATCATTTAAAATATTACAATTTATTATGAATTTAGTGTATCTTACATATCGATCAATTGTTGATATCTTAAATATTTTTAACATTCAATTACAAGTTGACATGATTATAATATTTTCTGTTTCTTTATTACAGTCTGCGGATAATGTGGACATTCTGAAGGTTGACATTGCGATAATGAACTCAAACAGACTGAGCTTCCAGACACAATGGAACAAGGAGGTCCCAAGTCAGATTCTTTTGTGGATGAAGGAGAAAGTTGCTTCATTAAAGGATTTGAAAGACACAATAACATATTACATTAGTGCAGTTTACGATGGCATCAGCAAGAAGTATGAGAAGCTTGAGAGTGCCATTGATCTCATCAAAGATCAAGGTAAAGTCATGTACAAGAGAGCAGCTGAAAAGATTGCTGCTGCTGACCTCTCAGGAATCAGCAGTAAGATTTCAGACAACATTGTAATGATCCTAAGAGCATACCAGAAGAATATTCAAGCCCTACTGGACGCAGCCATTTCATTTATGAGGAACACCCAGTTCCAGCTTCCTGGACATGCTGAGAAACTCTCTGGACTTGAGGTCTGCAATAAAATCAATGTCTTCATTTTTGATTTCATCGAGGAGGCCATCACAAAGGTGCCAGAGATCTTTACCTCATGTGCTAAGGCTGTCATTGAACATATTAGAAAAGTAGAAGTCACAATTCCTGGTTCTACCCATATTATCACTGGAAGAGATGTATTGGATGACTTCAATGTTGCATTTCAGAAGATCCAAAGCCAAATTATCACCATTGTAAAGGGTCTAAGAGATGTGAGCTTTGAGACCATTGTGCAGAAACTGTCTGAAATCCTGAAATTTAGTGTGGAGAAAGCAGAGGAGCTCTTTAACGCTATCAAATTTCAAGATCTCGACAAGCTCTCATCCTGGATCTCTAAAGTCTTCTCTGATGCTGTCAATTCCAATAGCCTGCGTGAAATAACTGAGCAGGCTGAGAACTTCAGGAAAATTATTGAAGATTACTATCAAACTGTCAAAGCCAAGGCCCAGGACATTTTTGCTGAGATGACCATTGAGCAACTGATTGAAGACATCCAGGCTTGGATTAATTATGTAATGAACCGGCTAGAAGTTCTCAGGGACCAAATTACTAAGACCTTCAAAGATGCCATCAAGAACATCCCGTTTTATATCAGAGTAAATGACACAGAGATGGACATTGACATTCCTATTCCATTCATATGGGATTTCTTCAGTAGAATGATTTCTCATCCTTGCATCAAGTCACTAATTAGCTAAACTAAGAGTATGATTAAGATTGCCTCCATTAAAAGTGTTATGCCCACAAAACATTTAGCCCATGCTGCTCTTTTTGTTTTGTAAGTGACTAATTTAGAATAATGTTCTTTAAAGTAAATAGCTGAATGTTACAATCTGTCTTATTTTATTTAATAAAAATGACAGTGAAGTATCAATAAAAAACCCATTTGTACTGCATATAAGGTGTTATGTGTTGCTTATACATTATGACACTTGCATTGCATTTTCTTATATACAATTTTCTTTATTCATTCTTTGGTATGTACATCTTAATTTTCTGTAGTCTCATACACTCACCACTGGGTTTCACAGATCAGCCAGTTTTAAGATCAGTTAAATTTAGGAGACAGGGTAACATGGATCACACATTCCACATATTCTAGTCTGATAGTAAAAATGATAATAAATAAATAAATAAATAAATAAATAAATAATAGAAATATTACAAATCAAAAAGTAAGTAAACTGTTCAATCTGAAATATTGCTTGCTCAAAAATAGTCTGGTTCAGTGTTCACTGTTGGACTGCATGAATAAAAAGGGTGACTTTGACGTACAGTATATCTGTCAAATAATGAGCCTTTTCTAACTCAAATGTTATAAATGCTTAATAAATATATTGATTCCTATATATTTCAGTCAAAACCAGATTCCTGTATTATTCTCTAATGCTGCAAAACTGCGAGTGAGATATTAAAAATATATGAATTTGTGTTCAGAAGATGAACAAAAGTCCCGCAGGTCTGGAAAGACACGAGGGTGTGCAACTAATGACAGAATTTGGGTGAACTAAACTTTTAAAGATTCCCAAGCTGTGTGCAATAACATCTGGAGGAGAGTGAACAGCAGATGTCTTACTCTCAGTCTCTGGGATGGAAGGGTGTTGTACAGTATTTGTGGTTTTCTCATGACTCATTTCACTGTTCTTACTATGTTGCTAATAGAAGCTAATCTCTGTTTTACCCATGATATTCTGTAAAAAGGTCATGACGCCTTTCCACAGCCTTTACCCTAAAAACTGATTTTACTTTATTTTGAAGAAAAAAAAAACATAAAAGCAAAACCATAACTTGATGAGATATTAAAAATGAAACAGTTATTTCCAATATTAATAACCTGTGAACCTTTATGTAGGGTAAACCATTTATTCTTGATTTATAAACATTAATACCTGTGAAAGTGCACCTTAATGCAAATTGGACACATGTGAGCTATTTATTCATGAGTTATAAACGATAGTAACCTGCTTATGTGAACATGAATCATTTATTTATGAAGCAATAAGGTGCGAGAGTGCTGTATTGTCAATAAGTCACGGCTGAAGGGCGTTGTTAGGCACAACATTGTTTAATAAATAATCTTTTTTTGTGTCATTTAGTGTGATTTTCAACTTCAGTGAAAGTTACATTATTATGCCTTAAGATGGTGGCAAAGACTGTCTTTATTAGTGATTCAGTAGGCTACCAAATAATTAGATTAAAAGGGACTGAAACAAGGACATTATTTGTTCTTTAAAGGAAAGCTATAAAGGCAATTTTCAGAGAGGCCAGCAATGTTTTCAAGGCCAGCAATGCTTTCAAAAAAATAATGAAGTGCACAGATAAATCATTTATAATAAACACTACAATATTACATATAAAAAGAAGATTTGTCAAATTTGATTTCATGCTGACTTTAAACAAATATTAAAAAAATATTTATATACATATAAATATTCAAACCACTTAACTTAGTGATTGCTATCAAGATGTGAAGAGACTTTCAGCTTAACAAAAACATATTATGAATGCAACCTGTTAAAAGGACTAAAATATATACCTATAGCCTACAATTGGACAATGTACTGATTTTATAAGATATAAGATAAAAGCCATTTAAGATTGACCTGAATGAGTGCTATATCAGATGCAGGTAATTCACTCACATACTTGATCTCTCTCTCTCATAATACTCTACATGAAGTAGTGATCATTTCAGCACTGGAGTATGACAGTGTGTTCTTTTCAGAAGTCTGTCACTCATCTACTGTCATGCTGCCTAAATCAAAAGTGACATTTTAACCTTTTAATTCTTGTTTTTCTTCAGTGCGAGAGTTTATGTTTCTAAGGGAAACATCTATTGGATGCACAGAACCATTGGGCGAAGCGGTAATATAATCGTGCTTTATTGAGAATAAAACGCAGCTATTCAGAACCAAGGACTGAACGTTTTATAATAATTATTAATGCACACACAGAAGTCAAGTCAAGCCACGCATATATGTATATACGTATATAGCGCTTTTTAAAATACAGATTGTTTCAAAGCACCTTAAAGGAGATAACAGGGAAATAATGCAACAAAGTTTGGTTCTTGAAGAAAATAGCATCAGTCCAGCTTAAGTAAGTACACTGATGGTTCATTTTTGTTGTAAAAAAGTTAGTAATTTAGTTAATTTCTATATAGCCGCTCTGGAGAAAACAGTGATGTCCTCGTCCAGCTCAGTTCAGTTCTCATATAATGGTGTCAATGCAGGCAGATCAATTTTATTGGTGAAAATTAAATGAAATGTCCTCAACTAAGCAAGCCAAAAGTCTAAGGCGACAAGGGCAAAAAAGGCAAAGAGAGTTTTCTTTTTCTGGTCACATAATTTGGTCAGATAGTGTTGATCTGGTCACATGTATAATTGATGTATCAGTAACACAATTTTAAACAAAAAAAAGATTAAAAGTTTTCTTGTACAATTTCTTGTGCATGACCTCATGAAAAGTGGTTTATGCAAGTACATTACTTGCATAAACCAAGTAATGTACTTGCTTGTACTGTAAGTAATGTACTTGTCAAGTAATGTAATGTAATGTAATCAAGTAATGTACTTGATTGATTCAGAGAAACAATCAAGTATTTCACCTAAGCAAGCCAAAACTATTTGATAAACACAAGCTGAATATAGGCCTATATTTTATCTAATGGAAGTGTTTTGGGTAACACTTTAGATTACAGCCCGGAAAGTACTGTGTAATTAAGAGGAATTTACAGTGTAACTTTCGCTAATTATAGTGTACCTATAAAGTACTTACATGTAAGTATAAGGGAAAGTTTGTAAAGTTTGGGGAATAAAGGGGTAACAATCAGGAGAAATAATAATAAAAAAAATTATACTGTAAGTATTATGGGCTACTTATTCTATTATGATACAACAATCTTACATTTGGGAGCAATTTAGCGAGAACATACACTGCATACCTTTATGTAATAATTGTGTACCAAAGCAATACATACTGTATAGGCTTTTTAATACAAACAGTTTAATTTTTTTATGTTACAGACTTGCAATACACAGTAACAATATTTTTTAAAGTATAATTCCAAACTGCTATAAGAAATCCTATGCAAATGGCAGAGGGATATAGATTTTAACAAATCAAAATTACGAGCCCATTCTCACCCCCAAGGCGTCACCTAACTGAGCAAAAGCATTTTGACCATGCTTCAATATCTGACGCTTTAGGCGCCCTTTAGCGTCAGTTAGATGACGCCCTAGGATCGCGTGTAACCCTACCCCCACCCCAGACCTAAACCTAACCGCGTCATCTAACTGACGCTTTCCTTTAGATGTTAGATGACACCGTAGGATCGCGTCATGTAACTGACGCTAAAGGGCGCCTAAAACGGCAAATATTGAAGCATGGTCAAAGATGACGCCTTGGGGTGAGAATGCGTTGAAATTACTGTAGCATTCATCACCTCTAATGCAAACATTAGCCATCAAAGACATAATTGATAACTATTGGTACAGCAAACAAGTGTCTCTGGAACTATTGATCATTTATAAAACAGTGTATAATGGATTGACAAAGTTGGAGACTGACAGAGGATCCCTCCTGTGCGCTGTGCAAGAGACCGGCAAACCTGGAGCACATTCTGTCGTCCTGTTGGGCAGGCCTGACTGAAGGGAGGTTCAGGTGGCGCCATGATCAGGTGCTCCGTTCGCACAGCTGGCTGATGGACTGGAAAAGGAGAGGAAGCGGAAAAGAACCAAGGCCCAAGATAGAGGTCCCCGTTTCATTTGCTTCCTCAGGCCTGGGGAGAAGGCCTCCGGCCAGACATCGTGCCAGGCAACAAGACAGGTGGCCTTCATAGAGCTGACGGGAGGAAAAGATCGAGGAGGCACACAAACGCAAGTTAGGGAAGTATCAGTGCCTCATCTCTGAGAGCCAGCAGACGGGTTGGAGAGCCTGGAATCTACCGGTGGAGGTGGGTTGCAGGGGTTCCCAGGACTCATTTTGGAGAGCATTGGGGACACTTGGGAGAGAGGGGCAACCCGCAAGAACCTAGTAAACAAGATGACAAAGCAGGCAGAGACAGCATCCAGATGGCTGTAGTTGAAGAGGAGTGAGCGGTGGCTAAACGAGGCTGGCAGAGAGGGCGGGGGTCAGAGCGGAGTGGGATAGTCCTGAATGACCGAGGGAGCAGTTCCAGGACGGACGTTGGCTCTGCTGTCAAGCCTCATGGAGGTGTCGTGGGCTAGTTGACGAAACACCGGTAAAGTGGGGTGCCCACTTGAAGTCAACAGGTCTGAACCATGCAGCTCTGCCCTCAGTTGAAGATGTCAGAAGGAAGTGACTTCTGTGCTAGCAGGAGCAGGACGTAACTTCAGTCAAGTGTGGGTGAACATGTGCATTGAAAAAGCAAATGCATGACATCAGTCAAATCAATCAAATTTTATTTGTAGAGGCCTTACAACAGCCAAAAGGTGCACAAGGCGCTTTCCAGAAAAAACTTCAATACCTAAGTACTCCTTAGTAATTATAGAAATAATATAAATAATTATTAATGCAAAAAGGTCTTAGTGAGTCTTTATAAATATATTTATAGAAGGGTAATACTTATAGGCTATAATTTATTATAAACATGGTCTTTATAAAAAGTGTTACCTTTTATTTTTTGAATAAATATATTTTTTTCAGTCCATTTTTGGGTCAGAATCATGTTTCACTGACTTAGTCTTCAACTGCATGTCAGAGACCTTTGTGGATTTGGAACACTTAATTGGGACACCAATACACCACCCCCAGCAAATCACAAACTCATTTGTAGTGCTATTTTTAATGGGAAAGTGTGTCATTTGAATTTAACAAGTTGTGTCGCTTCCTCTTGGTACATTCGGCATACTTACAATGTTGTTAAATGTTTTCCCTTTCCTAAATGAATTTGGATGGATTTTCAGTCTTTTGTCAAACTTACATATTAGGGTTTATAATTTTGTTAAACATCCCAAACATACCTAAATTGAGTGTGTCAAATATTATGGTCCACTATTAAAATTATAGTTTCGACTCACATTTAAAAACACTGTAAAATCACTTTGAATGTATTGTCACTGCAAATTCTAAATTAAAAGTTTTCTGAATTACTAAAACACTAAATCCCACTCTCTGAACCAAATTCTCAATAAATAAACCAATTTGTTGAATAAATCACTCTGTGACCCGAAATGTCTGTAAAACATCACACAGGTTGTAGTTACTAAGACACCATTTGCAAATTTCATGCACTCTTTTTGCAAAACTTCTCATTTTGCACTGTGATGCACATGTTTCCAAATGCTAAACACAGGCAGGCAAAAGTTAAACAACATACAACATAGTCATTGTTTACACTCATTGACTCAAAATTGTTCACACTTATTACTAATGATGTGACCAAACCAACTGTAACACAGGTCAGTTCAGAGTGCAAAAATGGACTCAAAATGTTGACCACTGATGTTGAATCCCAACAATGGATGGAAACAATATAAGGGAGAGGAGGAAGAGGAAGGTGTGAAGAATGTTGTCAAGGCTGGATCTTCTTTAGGGTTTTCCCCTTTGGCTGCAGAGATGACAGTGTCTGAGATGTGTGGACACACTCCTCCGGCCGGACCAACATGAAGACGTGATGCTGAAGCAGAATCAACCTCTCACTGACCTAGTTGCACAACTCAGAGTGATAACCCTTTTAACCCTTTTGGCTGTTGTGTCACTGTATTTTCACATCTTGCAAGTGCAGATCTCTATCGGTACAGATACAGATATTCAATACTATACAATATTCAGTACAATACCGTACTTGCAAGTGCACAAGTTGTACAGTATACAATTTCTTCACCTTACTACAAGTTGTCTACAATACTTTTTTACGTAACAGCAAAATGTTTCCTTTGTTACAATTTCCCTTTCCTTTTTAAAGATTTCTGTTTATTTATTTATTATTTTAACACAGGAGTTGTTCATTAGTATTATACATTAGTAATTATTAGTGTTATACTATTAAACATTTGTATTATAATATTATTGTTCATTAGTAACATTTACAAATAACTTTAAATGTATAATGAACACATCTTCATGATTTCTTAACCTTAGGAAAATGGCATCCTATGTTTTCAAGTATTTATTAAGAACAACACAGCTATAACAATATATTCACTTATTTGAAGCGAATAAATCTAAAATAAATCTTTAGAGTTACTAAAAAGTCATTGCAACTACAACATAACATCATAGCAATGCATTTTCATAAATACATTCATGGAAGCATACGATTGACTAATACATTATTATAACTTATAAAGTGTATAATAAATTATGAGCATGCAAATTGAAAAGGAAATGCATGATTTATAAATAATTATAAAAATAATATAAATGTGACTATAACTGCTCTTATACTGCAGAATATGTCTTAATGAGTCTTTATAAATGTATTCATAAATTAAAAACTTATGATAAATTTGTATAAATGGAGCTACAATTCAGTATAAGCATGGTCTTCATCATAGAAGGTATTGCCAAATAAAAAAAATACAGCCATTTTTTTCTCTAATTATATTTGTTTTCATGAAGGAGGTTTTATGCATGTTTATGACAACTGTCATTAAGTGTCATTCAGTAAATTATGACATTTTTAATGCAAATATGATATTGTTTGAGATGTCTTTGTTATGACAACTTGACATAGACAAAAACATCACAACCACATGACAGTTTACTAACCCATAACGCTAAGTGATTTCTTAAGTTTGATCTGCTTTGTCATGTTTATGACATATTTATGGCAATTTATGTTGTCTTGGTAATGTCCAGTCCAGGAGTCATAACAAAGACATCTCAAACAATGTCCTATTTGCCATTAAAAATGTCATAGCTGAGCAAATGACACTTAATGACTGTTGTCATAGACATGCATAAAACCTCCTTCATATTCATGACGTGCCATGTCATGGTTCTGAAGGTGTCATGTCAGTCCTATGCACACCCCTTCAAGTCAAGTGTTACCCAAACAGACAAGAAAATAAATACGTTTCTTTTTAATTTTATTCAATGGAACAAAACAGGATATTGATTAGATCAATATAAAAATGCATTTTAAATAAATTACATGGTCACTTCAATTTGTGTTTGTGTGAGTAACATTAACTTAAGACCACATTAAGATACTGCAGTTATAGTAAAGTAGCTTTCAGCTTTTAAGGGAAGTGAAAATGCTTTCCACATCTTTTGATTATGTAAAAGTAAAAGGAAATACAAGGAACTAAAATGTTAAAATGGGTCACCACTTGGGTCACACTGAAGCAAGAACAACTAAGAACCATATAAGAAAAGTCTCTATCAGGCACTCTAATTATGTTAAAAAATACATCTGAATTTATGTGTCATTTTCATTTACAAGCAAATGTTTTCACACTGTTTTACCAATGCATTCAAATTTCCAATAAAAATATATGAAAGCAACATATTCACAGGAATAAAAGCAAAAAGGCAGTAGGCAGTGGCATAGCTCCGTGTGACCAGTGGCAGTCCTGTTGAGCCAGCATTTTGACCACATTACAGGAGACTTTTCTCCATTCAAAGAACTAGCACAAAAGCCATAGCTTTTGGAGTACACACTCCAGCAGAACTGACAGTTGTCACTTCCCCTCTTAATGTGGAAAAATAACAATCCCAAAGATATACCTAAAAAATGGACATGGCAACACTGCAAGCGTGTGCTTGGCGTAGCAGCTTTGTGAGCATGAACAAAAACACAGCAGAGCTCAACAGTCAAACATGTTTCTCAAGAGCATGTTTACTTCGAAAAGACAAGAGAAAAGTTGTGCAGTGGAATGGGAAAACTGTAAGGTTTAGCACAATTGGAATTATCAAATTTATAATACATGACTTTATACACTTGCTGACTTGCGTGCATCCTGATGAAGTTATTATATTAATAGGCAACTGTATGTGTAACAAAATGCTTTCTCTGTGTCCAGATTTGACTGTAACAATAATTCAAAAACTGACACTTCAAAGTAACTTAACAAATTAAAAACAACAAAACAATCTCAACTTTGACAAAAGATGTCACCCTTAATAATGTCTAAGTACAAATGCAGTATGTCTGAATCTGGTCCCCCTGTCAAGCAGCAGAGATTGAGTCACCTCACTCAAATAGCCATTATTAGTGATATTTATTTTAGCACTAATATATTTATGATGATAATTTGTGAATCATACTCATAAAAGCAGACACTGATACAATGAAGAACGGCAAAGGTCAGAGAAAAAAACCTAAACCCAAAAACCAACCCCCCCCCCCCCCCCAAAAAAAAAACAACAAAAAAAACAACAACAAAAAAAAAACAACAGCAACAACAACAACAACAGGTAGGCTTATTAACAGGGATTTTTTTTTTTATAAAAGTATTCGATCCTTTTAAGAGATGTTCCAAATTATGATACATAATTTGATCCAATAATCCTTTTGCTTTGATGGGATAACTTTAGAAAACAATAATAAACAAGGTTTTGTGAGGCATGTTCTAAAAGCAAATGCCATTTAGTGCGCATGCTTACAAAAACAAACCTGTGCAAAGTCTACAAACTTAAACTCCTCATTCCATCAATCAGCAA